>NC_085857.1:32289290-32326790 GCF_034702125.1 Engraulis encrasicolus
CAGTAGATGGATCCTTTGCACATGGAAAGCCTTTATTGACAGCTCACCCAAGCCACTAAGGATTTCAGGTCATTTTTCATTTTTCAGAAAATTCTCTCTAAAAATGAAGGGTACATACACTACAGTCATCACGGATCCATGATTTTGGATGTATTTCATAATTTTTTTTGTGGTATCACTATACTTCGTAAAAAAAAGAATGCATATTGTTTAATGTTCAAAACATGAAGAAAAACTTGATTGCCAATAAGGTAAAGATGAAAAATATAGCAAAAAAGTGAAAAAAAAACCGCCTAATTTTTAACAAAATTGAGTCAAAATCCTATTGAAATGTGGTTCAAGAACATTTTTTCTATCGAATGTTGTCAGCATGTATTCCCTGTGCACCTGGAAAGCCTTTATTGACAGCTTACCCAAGCCACCAAGGATTTCAGGTTCATTTTTTCATTTTTTCAGAAATTTTCTCTCAAAAAAATGAAGGGTACATACATTCAAATAGGCACAAACTTTTTTTTTTCCCGCGATATTTCCGCCCAAGCAGACCCTCCAATTATTTTTCTTAAGGGATAGGACTATCAAAAAATCACAAATAAAAAGTTAGGCAAGCCATGTCAGGTCCAACCCAGTTTTGGGACTTAGGCTCCCCGGCTATAGGTGAATGGACTAAAATTTGAGTAGTTTGGATAAAATTTCAGTAGTTTATCCAAACTGTGACAGATTCTTTGATTTAGGCCTGTTTGTATTAGGCCTACAAGTTGTCTGAAATATGATGATTAACTGTTCAAATGAGATCACAACCAGGCCAAGCGTTGAGGGGACACTGGATAGTGTTGAGAGGAGGGGGTGCTTAGTTGCCATTGGGGGACATTAGTCTATTTTATTTTTAAGGGGGGCATTGGAAGGGTTTTGATTAGGTCAATGGGGTGATGGGAAGCTTATGATGAGGTCAAGGGGGAATTTATTTTTTTTAAAGGCTGAGAACCAAAACCCATTTTATCTATCTATCTATCTATCTATCTATCTATCTATCTATCTATCTATCTATCTATCTATCTATCTATCTATCTATCTATCTATCTATCTATCTATCTATCTATCTATCTATCTATCTATCTGCCCCCCTCATCAGACATGACAGCATGACAATCATGAAGTAGCGAAGATGGTTGGCAGTTCTTCTTATATTCACTGTCCCTGGGTCAATATGCTCAAAATTCATCATTTAAAGACGGTTTTAGCTAAATGTTATCCCATGGGAGAGCATGCCCCCAGACCCCCCTAGTATGACTCTTCGCTTATACAACACTATCCCCCAAAAATGGCACTGCACACCACACATGCGCGCGCACCGCTGCAGCACACGCGCCGCCCTGTGCCACCGCGCCACTCCGCACCTTTCTCACCTTTTTCACCCCTGACCCGTTTTCATGCCTGTATTAGACATAATTTTAGAGTTTAACATTTTATTCATTCTAGTGAGGCGAGCTTCACTAGTGTCTCACCATGCTCTTGATTGTCAAGAGTTGGTTGTTGATGCTGAATTATCTTATCCCTACACCAATCTGTAGGCCTTCTTACTTTCATTGTTATTATCCAGGGGTGGGCAATTATTTTGGCCCGAGGGCCGCATTGGGTTTAGAATATTGACCGAAGGGCCGGATGCCACAGACAATTTGCCCGTGTCAATAATAAAACAGTGTACTCTGATGTAACTTGCCAGCAATGATATTCCTGCATATTGTAATTAAATGTATTGTATTTAAATGAACGTTTGAATATGGACTTAAAAGTTGTCTTTCTTGTAAAGGCTCCGCCGCATGTGGCCCCCGGGCCTGAGTTTGCCCACGTAGGCTATTATCGGTACTTTGTGCTTTCATCACTCTGTACTTTCATCTCTTTGTAGTTTCATGTACTGTAATAGTTTGTGTGATTTACACACAGAGGTGTCCAAAGTAAAAGTAATAAAATGCATGGCTTTCAATGATGGTTGTTACGCTAGTTATTCCACTGTACCTACTGAGATAGACTTGTGTTGTTACTTTTGTCCTCGATTGTAAGTTGCTTTGGTTATAACGCCTCTGCCAAATGCAATGTAATGTAATGTAATAATACTGGGGGAAAAACTACCACGAATTTGATCTAACCAGCTCAGAATAAACTGACAATCCGACAGCTACTGTAATCTACAGTAAGTGTAGATCAGGCTACTCACTGAAGTCGCCTGTGTTGAAAGGAAACTGTACATTTTACTTCTATTTTTACTTTTGACAGCTCTGCTTACTGTTATATGGCTCGACCTGGTATCATCCTTCCTGCCTGGTTAGTCCTCAAACTATGTGTGGTGCTACAGTATAACGTGGCAGACCATGTCTAAGATAGTAGTGTTGTGTTGCATGTACTGTAGCCTCAAGGAGAGATCATTTGCAAGTGCAGATTTCTGTGAAGTCGCCTGTGTTGAAAGGAAACTGTACAATTTACTGCTACTTTTACTTTTGACAGCTCTGCTTACATAGGCTGTGTTTGTCTGCAACCTGCTAGGGCACCTGTACAGAAACATGCTCATATCCACGTTATGCACATTGTCTACAGTAAGGCTTTTTAAATGATTGCTAATGCATTTGTCATTTTTTATGATATATCTATATATAGGGCTATTCAGTAGCCTATATCTTTCCACTGTGACATATTAATACTTTGCGGAACAATTTTCCAAAGCAAAGTTGAGGCTCTGCTTCAGTGACTTAAAACTGTGTAATTCACACCTCATTGGATGTTTTTTGTTTCTGTATTTTGCATTTGAAATAATTATGTGATGTGAGTAGCTCAAATAAACATTTCAGACCAATAAGTATGTATTTGTTTTGTCTCTTGTGTTTTTACTGTTCTTACTGATTTTACGCTCACTGAGTTTTTCTAATCATGTTCAGCTACTTCAGCTCAAGGAAGGTTTTACATTTTTAGCTACTTTTGCCATGACAGTACACTGATGACTATCAAACTGACTTGTTACTGATAAACAGGGAGGCCGATGGGGGGTGGGGTTGGACAAAAGGGTCAGTTGTCCTGGGCACAGGGAGAGTAGGCCCCAGAATTGGGTCCTCATTACATTGTATGGATAATGCGGGTGGGCCCATTTGGATGAGTTTGCCCTGAGCCCAGCCAAAGTTCTCGCCAGCCCTGCCAATGAAGTGTCAAATGACCTCAAAACATGAGGCCTAACGGATGTGACTGGTGTGAAAACTGTGTATGTGGTTAGTGACAGCTAACTGGTGTACTGGGCATCTGCACGTAAACAGCCCTTAAAATGGCCACTGTGTGAAACACAAAGCATTACTGTATGTTCTCTGTCGTTGACCCCAGTCTTTGCGTTTCACTGGTCAAAACAGGCAGACAGCTCTTCGACAAGAGGTAAAATAAAATTATCAGTCCTTACTGTGTAAGAATTATATGATGGAGGTTACAGCCTTGATTAAATTGATTTCTGTTGATGATTGACGCATGTTGATGATTGATTCATGTAGATGATTTACAGTAGCTGCATATTTATTGTTTTCATGCATTCGGAAGGATTTTTTTTTTTTGGGGGGGGGGGGCATATGGGACATGCGGCTCTGCTCTTAGCTGTATCTGTGATACTGGGAGGCAAACTGATGCTGGGGCAATAAACACCTATACTTAAAGGACAATTCCTGTCATTTTTTTCAAAAAAAAGTAGCCTATCCAAATACCATTCAACATTTTTGGCAACAGTAGATACTTTACAACACAGCCATAACTGCAGTAACCGATGAGATTTGTTTTGGAGTATGGCAGGAAGCATTTGGCTGTAACTACCATTGAGGACACAGAGGTCATGTCCTCTGTATTTTTTCTCAGCAATGTACAATTTCTCTAAGATGAAAAGACACTCATGATCAACAATGATAAATTAAGACTGTATACACCACCCCCATTTATCCTCAAAACAGTGGTTAATGTAAACAATCTTAAGACTTTCACTGAAGAGTGTGAAGCATTCAAAATACAGTATGCAGTACAGCACACCGTATTTGATCTCATCATTTGAAAATGTCTGGTTACGGCCCTGCTTTTTGTGCTCTGTAGTCAAGACTCAGGTCATGCGCAGACATCGCCAAGATCTCTACTGAACTTAGAACATATTCATGCTACCTTTAATGCTAAACGACTTAATGCAATAATTTGCAACACTTCCTATGAACTCCCTCTTCCTAAGGGTTTTAAATCCATTCATAAAGGGCTATAATGACCTCATGAGACTTTGTAATGATTGACACAAGCATTCACAAGTACTTGTATATGCAGTAGGCTACTTATGACAGCACTTTTAAGGCATCAATTGTAATTTTGTTATTCTGAATATAAAGGTTTCAAACCTATATGACAAAATTGGCCATAATGCCTTAAATAAGTAATCATCATAAGTATGATAACACCCTAGGAAGAGGAAGTCCATAGAAAGTGTTACCAAACTGCATTTGCGAGGAGTCTTGTCTTTTCACTTTCCTTATAGGTGAAGAGCTATGTGTTGTGGAGGTGTGTATGTGCGGTTGGGATGCCTGCTCCTGAGTCTTCCAGGTAGGCTTAATGTAACAAAATACATTTACTGCACTAATGTTGTCAAATGTTTTTAAATCAAATAATTCTGGTGGAATTAATAATACAATTAGAAAGTATATTTTCATGTATAATTCATGGTAGCCATGGTAGGTAAAAAGGAATTTGTGTTTGTGAGTGTGTGTGTGTGTGTGTGTGTGTGTGTGTGTGTGTGTGTGTGTGTGTTTGTGAGTGTGTGTGTGTGTGTGTGCTCCCTTGTGTACTTGACATTTTCACTTTAATGTGTTTCAGGTGTACAGTGTGGAGGGAGTGTGACCTACACCACTACTCGGGTCTGTTTCCTTAAAGGGGCACCAGGGTTCCTCCCCTGCAAATATAAGCATTCCTGGATTGGTGGCTACATGGGTGGAGAGTGGTACAAAGAGAATAGTGGTATAGTCAAAAAGCAAGACAGCGACATCTATTTCAGGTGCAGCCTGGGGATAGACAGAATCACAGACAGACATGCTGGTATCTATCAGTTCCGGTTTTACACATTTTGGCATCCGAGCTGGATAACTGGAGCACATGGAATCACATTATCTGTTACAGGTAGCTGGCCTCAGAACACTTAAATGGTTTTATACAATTTTTTTGAGTTGCACATAAGACATATCTGGCATTAGAGTGTTTGTTGCAGCTTTGCTTTCAGTTCTTGTCAAATGTGATATTTTATCAGTGAAATACTTACAGTAATGTTGTAAACCCACTCTCCCTGTCTTGTCTCACTAATCAGATTTAACTGTGAAGGAAATTCATGGAGCAAAATCCAGTCAAGCTACAGTGACCTGCAGTGCCTCCTGTAATCTAGATTCTAGCCGTGGGTACATCTGGGGTTCTGGCTTTGGGTACATCTGGTACAAGAATGGAGAGCGACTACCAGGCATAACCACATCCTCCATACAGGTGTCTGAAAAGGCCAACTACTCCTGTGCTCTACCACATTATGACACTCAGCGTTCACCTGCTGTGTGTGAGTACCCTATGGATTGTCTTATCTTTTGCTGTTTCTTTATTTCTCTGAAAAACATGAAAATATCTTATGACAACCATACCTTAGCATGCAAATGTTAAAAAGATAGAGGGTGCATGGATTCCCTTTGATTCCTGCTATTTTAAAGATCCTGTTCTGAAAATACTTGTCTTGGTAATTTTGCTGTGGTTCCCCCTCCCCATGTCCCCCATGTCTACAGGTGCTCCGCATTACAAGTGTACCCATAGTCCTTCAGAGTATCCTGAGAGCAAAGACGATGGTATTACAGTAAGCCCCAAAGACACCACAGAGGCACTTTCTAGAGAAGATGTCTCCAGCTTTACTGCAATGATCCCCAAAGACACCACAGAGGCGCATTCTCCAGAGGATGTCTTCAGCTTTACTGCAATGATCCCCAAAGACACCACAGAGGCGCATTCTCCAGAGGATGTCTTCAGCTTTACTGCAGCCGAGGATGGAAGTGGAACTGAAGAGGGGTCACATGTGTCTGACTCAGGTAAAGTATTTTTTTTGTCCTTTGCTAGATCATGTTACTGTAATTTCATCTTCATGGAAGAAAGCAAGCAGCAAGGTACATACTGTATTGACAAGAAGAGTCCTTGAGCTAATACCATCACTGTGTGTGTTTTTTCCTATTTCTGTCAGATCCACTCTTGTCAAAAATGAGACGAGAAACAGAGATACATTTCGGAAGCTTTATTTCTGATTGCATATTTGTGTTTGGCAGTATGGCTCTGTTCGGAGGAAGCTCCCCGGCTTCTCCATGAGCTCCATGGAAGCCAAGACAGGGAACAGCAGCATCCTCAGGTGGAGTGCCTTCCATTTAGCTGGAAAGGCAACATACCCCCTACAACAGAGCAAGCAACAATGACAACAGTATGACATTGTTTTGGCAATGATACGACTGATGGAGTAGGGGAGATGGTGGGTGCAAAGCAAGTAGCAAAACGTAATGAAAGGAAAACAAATTCGGTAGTTTAAATAAAGCGCACCAAAAGCCAGCATCCAATTGCGAGCAGCAGCTGATTAACTAAAGCGCAGCTGATTAGAGGACTGCTGTAGGGGTTAGGTCGGCGTCAGCCAATAGGCAAAAGGGAGCGTTGACTATGTGGTCTGCCAGAACTAACGCTAACGCTCGATTTGTTGTTGTTTGTTTGCTTCCTGATAATGATGTGGCGCTGCCATGTTTTGCAGTAATAATGTAGAGAGTGCTCTCCACTGCTCTCCACGAGTGGAGTTCATGATCATCAAGTGCCGACCTTTCTATTTACCCAGAGAAATATCCGCTATCCTATTAGTCGCCGTCTACCTCCCACCCAGCAACAACAATGGCGTCAAAAGCGAGGCACTGAACGAGCTGCATCGGGGCATCAGTGAACAACAAGATGCACACCCAGATGCCTTCACAGTGGTACTGGGAGATTTCAACCACGGAAATCTCAAAACAGTACTTCCAAAATTTCATCAACATGTCAACTTCCCAACAAGAGAACAAAACACCCTGGACCTCGTTTACACAAATCAGAAGAGAGCATACAAGGCAAAGCCCATCCCCCACATTGGATCATCAGACCACACAACAATTCTGCTACTGCCAGCTTACAGACAAAAGGCAAAACTCACCAAACCAGTTCAGAAGGAGGTGAGAAAATGGCCTGAGGGAGCCATCTCACGACTTCAGGACTGCTTTGAAACCACAGACTGGGACATTTTCAAAACAACTGCCACCCACAGCAATCACATTGACATTGAGGAGTACACAGACACCGTGACCTCCTACATCACAAAATGCATCGATGATGTTACAGAAATAAAACACATCACTACCAGGGCCAACCAGAAGCCATGGTTCACAGGGGACGTTCACCGACTGCTGAGGGCCAGAGACAAAGCCTTCAGAGCAGGAGACGTAGCTGGCCTAAAGACAGCAAGAGCAAACCTGTCCCAGGGCATCAGGAAAGAAAAAAAGGAATACTCAGACAAAATAACAACACACTTCAAAGACAGCAGAGATGCACAGAGCCTGTGGCAGGGCATACAGGCCATCACGGACTATAAGCCTGCACCACGAAGCTGTGACAACAACACCTCTCTGCTAAACGACCTGAACAGTTTCTTTGCCCGCTTTGAAGCACAAAATGACACTCACCCACAAAAAAAACTCCCCCTCCCCCCCATGATCAACCCCTTTACCTGTCCTCTGCCAGTGTTAAGAGGACACTGGCCACCATCAACCCACGCAAAGCAGCTGGCCCAGACAACATACCAGGCCGAGTGTTGAAGGATTGTGCAGAAGAGCTGAAGGATGTCTTCACAGACATCTTTAACATCTCTCTGGAGCAAGCAGTCATCCCATCACTTTTCAAAGCTGCTACCATAATACCTGTGCCGAAGAAATCATCACCATCATGCTTCAATGACTACCGTCCTGTAGCACTGACGCCCATAATCATGAAGTGCTTCGAACGGCTAGTCCTGTCACACATCAAAGCCACCCTACCCCCCCACCCTAGACCCCTACCAGTTCGCATACCGAGCCAAGCGATCCACGGAGGATGCAATTTGCTCTGCCCTCCATCCAGCCCTCACCCACTTGGACAATAAAGACTCATATGTGAGAATGCTGTTCATTGACTTCAGTTCAGCATTCAATACCATAATACCACAACAACTCATCAGAAAACTGGACAAACTAGGTTTCAGCACCTCCCTCTGCAACTGGCTGCTGGACTTCCTGATGCAAAGACCACAAGCAGTACGGGTAGGGAACAACACCTCGAGCACCCTGACCCTGAGCACGGGGGCTCCGCAAGGTTGTGTTCTCAGCCCCCTGCTGTTCACGCTGCTGACACACGACTGCACAACGACCCACAGCACTAACCATCTAGTGAAGTTTGCGGATGATACAACACTGGTGGGCCTCATCACCAAGGGCGATGAGACTCACTACAGAGAAGAAGTAGACCTGCTGGCCAGATGGTGCAAAGACAACAACCTCCTGCTGAATGTCAACAAGACCAAGGAGATTGTTGTCAACTTCCAAAGGGTCCAAAAACAACTGCCACCACTGACCATCGACGGCGATGCTGTGGAGAGAGTGAGCAGCACCAAGTTCCTTGGAGTGCACATCAGCGACGACCTCTCTTGGACCACCAACACTACATCACTGGCGAAGAAGGCCCATCAGCGTCTCTACTTCCTGCGCAAACTAAAGAAGGCAAGTGCTACACCCTCCATCATGACAACATTCTACAGAGGAACCATAGAGAGCGTCGTGTCCAACTGCATCACAGTGTGGGGAGGAAGCTGCACGGAGAAAAACAGGAAGACACTCCAGCGTGTTGTGAACACAGCGAAGAAGATCATTGGAGTACCACTCCCCTCCCTGCAGGACATTTACACCACACGCCTCACCCGGAAAGCACTGATGATCATCAAAGACACAAGCCACCCTGCACACAAACTGTTCAGCCTCCTGCCCTCTGGAAAGAGGTACAGGCGCCTCCGTTCCCGTACCACCAGGCTGGCGAGCAGCACAATGCACCAAGCGACCAAGATGCTGAACACTCAACCCACTCTCCCTCCACTGTCAGCCTCTAGCCAGCAAGGCCACTGACAACCCTCCAGCCCCCACCACCCATCATCCCCCACCACCATATCTGCGACTGAACATTCCACCTGCACTACTATACTTGTGACTGAACTTTCAACCTGCACTAACTCAAAACACACACACACACACACACACACACACACACACACACACACACACACACACACACACACACACACACACACACACACACACACACACAAGCACACAAGCACACTGCACTTTCTGCACTAAACCCAAACATACACACACTGACACAAATCTCTCTCTCACACACACACACACACACACACACACACACAGACACACGAACACACACACAAGACGCACACCGCACCTTCTACCTGCACTAAACACACACACACACACACACACACACACACACACACACACACACTGCTGCTGGTGTACTTGACAGACCTTTTTAATATTTATTTTTCTTCAAAATGCTACTATTACCATGTCAGAACGCTATAAAGGACTTTTTTTTAGGAAAAGCACAAAAGCACAACAAATACCTCTTAATGTATGTCCTCTACAAGTCTTCTGTTGTCCAGTCTTGCACTTTTAAATGTCTGTATGAGCACTGTCTATGTCCATACTGTCTTAAGTCCATGTATAAGTACTGTCTATGTCTATACTGTCTATGTCCTTACCTAGATTAGTCTATGTCTGTATGGGAAAGCAAGAAATGTAATTTCAAATTCTTTGTATGACCAGTGCATGTAAAGAAATTGACAATAAAACCTACTTGACTTGACTTGACTTGACTTGACTTGAGAGCATGTAGCACTATGAAGTGATTTCAGTCAGCTATCATTGTTTTCAGCATCATGACAATAAAAACATACCATACGTCATCACATTACATCACATTACACTTAGCTGACGCTTTTATCCAAAGTGACTTACAGTTATTTGCAGGGTATTGGTTAAAGTCCCTGGAGCGATGTGGGATTTTCATCTTTTTTCGCCTCTTTTTTTCCCCTCAGCAGCAGAACGTCATAATGGTCTCATTCTGCCAGTCATCATAACTGTATCCCTGGTCCTTCTCATTCTGCTGGTACTTGGAGTTGTCTACTTAACTAGGTGCAGTATATTTTAGTGTACATTTTTTTTACTGCTTTACCGTACTTACCAATTATAAATAAAGTCATCTAAAGTGTATGAAATTGTCCTGTGTCAACAGGAAGAAGAGCGGCACGATGGCTGCAGGGTCCACAGCTGACACACAGGTGAGAAGGAAGATTGTACACATGCCAGGTTAAAGTGCAGGACAAAGGCTGCTTAGGCTAATTAGATTTTAAATCTTCAGCACTGTAGTATGTGAACTCTCTGCCTCACCTGTCCTCTCTCCCCTGACCAGAGTAACTCTGGGCTTGTGTACGCAGCCGTGGTAACAAGGGCCGTGACCTCTGACCTCACGCAGCAAGATGACCAAGATGACGTTACCTACGCCACCGTCCAGATTCAGAAGATGAAACGCTCCAAGGAGCCCCAAACTACCCTGCAGGATGACTCCATCACCTACGCTTCAGTGCAGTTTCACAGAGGAGGTGCTGCCACCAGGTGGGTGAATTGAGACATTACAACAAATCTCTTAATTATTTGGTTTGACTCGAGCAGTATAGTAATAATCATGTTAATTATCATGTTAGCAGCAAACATCATAAAATCGGCGAGGACCACTCTATTGCATTACAGACAACTCAGAAAGTTGATGCTAAATGTGCAAAATACTGGACATAACTAATGTGCAACTTGTAAATGCTGTAAGATGTTGTGTGTTGGCAGAGCTGAGAATGACAGTGTGATCTACAGTGGAGTCAAGTAACTCTGACAGGCCTTGGAACAGCAGAGCAGGACTTTCTACCAACAGTGAGGCACACCTGTATCTGCAATGAGAACCAGCAGTGAGGCACACCTGTATCTACAATGACAACCAACAGTGAGGCACGCCTGTATCTACAATGGGAAACAACAGTGAAGCATGCCTGTACCTACAATAGGAACCAATGCTTGGTCCTGACTGGGACAAACACACAGTAGATGAGGACTTTGCTCGTTTTCCACTGCTGTCCATCACAACATTTTAGTATTGTTTTGTTCAGCTATTTGACAGTATTACCGTATGTTTGACTTTTCTTACAATGCAATACAATACAATACAATATAAAATGTATTTATATAGCGCAGTCTTACAACTATGACGTTGACGCAAAGATGTTGTGATCTTGTTAGATCATAAGCAAAATATTTTTCACAATGTTTTCCACTGTACATAGTAGATGTGTTCCTTGGGTCTGTATTCTGCTTCATGACTGTTAAGCATGTGTCTTTTTGGTTGGGAAAACGACGAGTAATACCTATTTTTCGAGGATTTAATGTCATCGCAACTCACTCCAAAGTGAAGCATGCTTCAAAATCTATCCTGAGCCACGCTCTTAATTTGTAGAATTTCCAAGTGCACTTGCTGCTTACCGTGACAATATCCAGAATCCTTCACATTTTCATGCTCGTGCTAGGCTTTTTACTTAGGCTACACGTGTGGGGAAGCCATGCATTTTTTTTAGCACAATATGGTTGGTACCGTATGTTGATTCCGGAATAAATATGCTATAATGTGCTCACCTTTCTGTTTATTTTCAGTGCTTTTGACTGTGACCAATTTGTGTAGGCCTACTGTTATGAATTGATATGAACATTCATGTCGTTTTGTTGTACTTCTTCAACTTTCACCACAACAGAATTACAACCACACAATCGTGTTAATACCGTTTAAAAACAGTTGGAAAGAAGTATGTAGTGGCCAAAACGGAACTGCTATAATGTTCACTTCGACGCTTTCAAGCATGTTCCATTCATAATTGTTTGAGACCACCAGTTTCTACAATCTATGTAGCACATCACATGTGAGGTGTGGGGGTACAGGTGGGGAGGAGGAGTTGAAGTGGGGTGCATTGCAAACTTTTTAGGGGTGTGTGTGTATGCGTGTGTGCGTACATATATACGTGCGTGTGTGCGTGTTTAGGGTGAGACTCTGGTGGACTTTGTCGTCGTCAGTGGTACAGGACATTGTAGGGCAGTCATGGGTAAGAGGGCAGTCATGGGTAAAAGGGCAGTCATGAGTAAGAGGGCAGTCATGGGTAAGAGGGCAGTCATGGGTAAGAGGGCAGTCATGAGTAAGCGGTTAGGGCGTCAAACTTGTAGCCCAAAGGTAGGCAGTTCGACAGCCGACCCGCCAGGTTGGTGGGGGTAGTAATCTACCAGTGCTCTCCCCCATCCTCCTCCATGACTGAGGTACCCTGAGCACGGTACCGTCCCGCCGCACTGCTGCCTAGGGGCGCCACTGAGGGCTGCCCCCTTGCACGGGTGAGGCATAAATGCAATTTCGTTGTGTGCAGTGTTCACTTTTCTGCTGTGGAGTGCTGTGACAATGGGAGTTCGAGTTTCCCAATGGGCTTTCACTTCCACATAAGCTACAGCAGCTTGTTTCAGTTGTTTGAGGAGTTTGTAGTTGGTGATGCCTCTCTCTATCTCTCTCCCCCTCTCTTTCCCCCTCCTCCAGTTGTCGTCACTGTTAAGATCTGCTGTGTTTGGACACTTTACTCCACCCTGCTGGCTGGCTGTTGTACTGCCACTGTTTTTTCTTGACAGCTCTTTGTTTTGGTTTCTCATGTGCCTTTTGTTTTCATGGGTTACCACGCCCCCTTGCCACACCTGTTTCCCCTCATGTTATTATTGAGTGCAATTAGTGCTCTCTGTTGCCTATTGGATTTTGTGTTTGTTGGAGTGCTATTTAAGCCTTGTGAATCCTTAGTTCTGTGTCTGACCGTCTGACCACATCTGCCTGTTTTTCTGATGCCTGAAGATTTCGTGAGTAACCTGAGAATCTGTTCTGGACTTTTGTTTTTTGTTCATGGACTCTGAATTGCTTGAAAACCTGTTTTTGGAAACCGCTGGGATTTTTGGACTGTGATCCTGAAACCTTCTATTTTTGAACCTTTTTCTCCTGTATTTTTGATGCTTATGGACTAAGTACTTTGCTTCTGAAGATTGGATCTTCTGTGCCTTTTTGTTGCCTTAGATTTTTGAGACTTTTTACATTCTACTGTTTTTTTTAGTTTTGGACTGCCAGTTTCTGTTGCCCTGCTTTTGTGACTTTTTGCTTGTCAAAATAAAAGACACTCAACTCTGATCTGCATTTGGGTCTCCGTCTGTAACTCTTACAGTACGGTCAGACCATGATGGACCCAGCAGATCCAGAGCACCTGAGAGCTTGCTTGGAACAACATGGCGCACTCCTTGGTCGTCAACAATCTCAGCTGGAGGCGGTTGCTGCCAGCATCAGAGACCTGGCAGCCCAGATCCAACCACTCCAGCTCTCCCACTCGGCCTCAGCAGCTGCCCAGCCTACTCAGCCTGACCAACCTGACCAGCCTGCCCAGTCTGCCGAGACCTCCTCATCTGCAAACCCTGCCCGCGAGCCACGACTACCCCCGCCAGAGAAGTACTCCGGTGAACCTGGTACCTGCCGCTCCTTCCTGTCGCAATGCACCCTCATCTTTGAGCTACAACCCGGCACCTTCCCCACCGACCGTGCAAAGGTGGCGTATGTGATCACTCAGCTGTCGGGACGAGCCAGAGAATGGGGTACTGCCACATGGGACGCAGGGTCCTCTGTCTGCGGGAAATTCGAGGAGTTTGCAGCTGAGATGAAGAGGGTCTTCGATCGCTCTAAACATGGACATGAGGCCGCCCGTGAACTGCTTCACATGCGCCAGGGCCGCAGGTCAGTGTCAGACTACGCTATCGACTTTCAAACCCTCGCAACCACCACTGGATGGAGCTCTGGGGCCCTGTTCGACACCTTTCTTGATGGGCTGTCAGAAGACATCAAGGATGAACTGGCTTGTCAAGACCTGCCCAAGACCTGTGAGGAACTCGTCAACAGCGCCATCCGCATTGACACCAGGTTGCAGCAGCGTCGCCGAGCGAAGACTTTCGGAGGCCCATCTGGAAGGACCTTCACCAGCTCAGCCCTGCCTTCATCGCCTTCATCCTCTTCGACCACTGCTGCACCAGAGCCAGAGCCCATGCAAGTAGATCGGACCCGCCTGACCCCGGATGAGCGTCAAAGAAGGATTACAACCCGCTCCTGCCTCTACTGTGGCCAGCCAAATCACTTTGTTGCCAACTGCCCATTAAAAGCCAGCGCTCACCTGTGAGAGGGGTTCTGGTGAGCGTCACACCCATTCACCCCTCCTCTGTTCAGCGCACCGTCATGCCAGCCATCCTGTCCTGGGGAGACCACCAACTGGAAGTGGAGGCACTCGTTGATTCCGGAGCTGAGGAGAATTTCATTGATGTCAACCTGGTGAGCCAGTGGAACCTGCCTACAGTGTGTCTTGAGAAGCCCCTAGTGGCCAACGCGCTGACTGGGCTCAAGCTGGCCAACATCACTCACTCCACTGCTCTGGTGAGTCTCTCTCTCTCTGGCAATCATCATGAACAGTTGACATTTCATGTGATAAGGGCCCCACAAGCCCCAGTTGTTCTTGGTCATCCCTGGCTCGTTAAACACAACCCACATATTGATTGGGCAGCGAAGTGTATAATGGGCTGGAGCCCGTTCTGTCATTCTAATTGTCTTCTTCAGGCCCAGTTACAGCTGAACTCTGCCCCTGAAGTCCAGGAGGACTTCCCAGATCTGTCAGGCATCCCTCTGGACTATATGGACCTTAAACAGGTGTTCAGTAAGTCCAAAGCCTCTTCTCTTCCCCCTCATCGTCCCTATGATTGTGCTATTGACCTCCTTCCTAGCACTTCTCCCCCTAGAGGCCGCTTGTACTCTCTATCCCGTCCTGAGACAGAAGCCATGAGTAAATACATACAGGAGTCTCTCGCAGCTGGCATCATCCGTCCCTCCTCATCCCCAGCCGGAGCCGGATTCTTCTTTGTGGGAAAGAAGGACGGCTCATTACGCCCATGCATTGACTACCGTGGCTTGAATGATATCACCGTCAAAAACAGGTACCCTCTCCCCCTCATGTCATCTGCATTCGAACTCCTCCAAGAGGCTACTGTATTCACCAAGCTAGACCTCCGGAATGCATACCACCTGGTCCGTATCCGTGAGGGGGACGAGTGGAAGACCGCCTTTAACACCAGCTCTGGACATTATGAGTATCTTGTGATGCCATTCGGTCTTACTAATGCCCCTGCTGTCTTTCAAGCCTTAGTCAATGATGTTCTCAGAGACATGCTTAACCAGTTTGTGTTTGTGTTTTTAGATGATATTCTCATCTTTTCCAAGTCTCTGAAGGAGCATGTCACACACGTCCGCAAAGTCCTGCAACGTCTCCTGGAGAATCAACTGTTCGTGAAGGCAGAGAAGTGTGAATTCCACCAGGAGACCGTAGCATTCCTTGGCTACGTGATAACCCCCGGAACCATCCAAATGGATCCACGAAAGGTCAAGGCAGTCCTGGAGTGGCCCACACCTGCCAGTCGCCGGGATCTGCAGAGTTTTCTGGGCTTTGCTAATTTCTACAGACGCTTTGTCCGGAACTTCAGTGCTGTGGCAGCCCCCCTGACCGCTCTAACCTCTTCTAAAGTGAAGTTTGTCTGGTCCCCTGACGCAGAACATGCCTTCCAGGTTCTCAAGCAACGATTCACCTCTGCCCCAACCCTGATCCAACCCAATCCCGAGATGCAGTTCATCGTGGAGGTCGATGCTTCAGATGTTGGGGTTGGTGCCATTCTCTCCCAACGCTCGACCAAGGACAACCGAATACATCCTTGCGCCTTCTTCTCCCACCGTCTATCACCGGCTGAGCAGAATTATGACGTGGGTAACAGAGAATTGTTAGCTGTAAAGATGGCTCTGGAGGAGTGGCGGCATTGGCTGGAGGGTGCTTCACTGCCGTTTATAGTCTGGACTGATCATAAGAACCTAGAATACATCAAGAAGGCCAAGAGACTCAACCCTCGCCAAGCACGGTGGTCCTTGTTCTTCTCCAGATTCAATTTCAATCTCTCCTACCGCCCTGGCCACAAGAACACCAAACCTGATGCCCTTTCCCGTCAGTTTGCTGTGTCTGAGAAAACCCCCAAAGACGACCCCATCCTTCCATCTCGCTACTTCCTGGGGGCAGTCCGGTTAGACATTGAGTCTGCTGTTCTAGCCGCCCAAGCAGGTGAGGCAGGTCCTAGTCAATGTCCCACTAACCTTCTGTATGTACCCAATTCTGTCCGCACGCAGGTGTTGGAGTGGGGCCACTCCACCCGGCTGTCCTGTCATCCTGGAGCCAAGAGAACCCAGGCCTTCATTGAGAGACGATTCTGGTGGCCAACCATAAAAGTCGATGTCCTCGAGTTTGTCCGGTCCTGCCAGGTCTGCATACGGAACAAGACCTCAACCACACGCCCAGCCGGCCTGCTGCAACCCCTGTCTGTGCCCAAACGGCCATGGTCCCATATATCCCTGGACTTTGTGACTGGTTTGCCTCCATCCAACGGTAACAATGCTATACTTACTGTCGTTGATCGCTTCTCCAAGTCTGTCCATTTCATTCCCCTGCCTGGCCTTCCATCCGCCAAAGACACTGCAGACCTCATGATACAGCACGTCTTCAGAATACATGGCTTACCCATAGAGGTGGTATCGGATAGGGGCCCCCAATTCACATCTGCCTTTTGGAAAGCATTTTGTAAACTGCTTGGTGCCTCTGTTTGTCTGTCTTCAGGTTTCCACCCCCAAAGCAATGGCCAGACCGAGAGGGCAAATCAGCTGCTGGAGACGGTGCTGCGTTGTATGGCATCCCAAAACCCATCCACCTGGAGCCAACAGCTACCCTGGGCCGAGTATGCCATCAACTCTCACGTCTCCTCAGCCACGGGCCGTTCGCCTTTTGAATGCTCGCTCGGGTACCAGCCGCCGCTGTTTCCAGCCCAGGAGGGGGAGGTTGGCGTTCCTTCTGTGGAGGCCTTCATTCGGCGCTGCCGTCGAACATGGAGACTCACTCGCTCCACCCTCCTCCGCTCCTCTGCCAAGATGAAGGTTCAGGCGGATAAGCATCGCTCCAGGGCCCCGCAGTATCGCCAGGGCCAGCGTGTGTGGCTCTCAACGCAGGACCTGCCCTTGAAAACTGAGTCCCGCAAACTTTCCCCACGATTCATCGGCCCTTTCCCCATTGCCAGAGTCCTCAGCCCCACAGCCGTCAGGCTCAAGCTCCCACTGCCCCTACGCCGCATCCACCCCACATTTCATGTTTCCCGAATCAAGCCCTTTGTGTGCAGCCCCATGCACCCTGCCCCCAAACCTCCTCCGCCCCCTCGTCTCATTGAAGGCTCCGAGGCGTACACCGTGCGGCGTCTCCTAGATGTTCGGCGCAGGGGTCGTGGGCTCCAGTATCTCGTGGACTGGGAGGGCTACGGCCCAGAGGAGAGATGCTGGGTCCCGGCTCGGCATATCCTCGACCCTGCGCTCGTGAAGGACTTTCGCCGCCGACATCCAGTGCCTGTCAAGGGGACGCCAGGAGGCGTCCGTTAGAGGGGGGGTACTGTTAAGATCTGCTGTGTTTGGACACTTTACTCCACCCTGCTGGCTGGCTGTTGTACTGCCACTGTTTTTTCTTGACAGCTCTTTGTTTTGGTTTCTCATGTGCCTTTTGTTTTCATGGGTTACCACGCCCCCTTGCCACACCTGTTTCCCCTCATGTTATTATTGAGTGCAATTAGTGCTCTCTGTTGCCTATTGGATTTTGTGTTTGTTGGAGTGCTATTTAAGCCTTGTGAATCCTTAGTTCTGTGTCTGACCGTCTGACCACATCTGCCTGTTTTTCTGATGCCTGAAGATTTCGTGAGTAACCTGAGAATCTGTTCTGGACTTTTGTTTTTTGTTCATGGACTCTGAATTGCTTGAAAACCTGTTTTTGGAAACCGCTGGGATTTTTGGACTGTGATCCTGAAACCTTCTATTTTTGAACCTTTTTCTCCTGTATTTTTGATGCTTATGGACTAAGTACTTTGCTTCTGAAGATTGGATCTTCTGTGCCTTTTTGTTGCCTTGGATTTTTGAGACTTTTTACATTCTACTGTTTTTTTAGTTTTGGACTGCCAGTTTCTGTTGCCCTGCTTTTGTGACTTTTTGCTTGTCAAAATAAAAGACACTCAACTCTGATCTGCATTTGGGTCTCCGTCTGTAACCCTTACAGTCACTGCCCCAGTCATCCCTGCATTGTTGAACAGTCAGCTTTTTGATGCTGCTAAGGTTTAAGAAGAAATGAGAATCAAATAAGAACGGCCATCACTGCTGTATGTGCGCTTAGCAACCCCTGCCTTCCACCCAGCGCTCTCCTCTCCCCCACCCCATCCCAGAAGCCCAGTGGGGTGCCAAACCCCGCCCAGGTTACAGCAAAGGCAGCCACAGAGGGGCAGAGGACGCCATTTTGTTGGAGGTTTTATTCTTATTCTTAATAGTAGAATGTTTTGAGGTGGTTCAGGTTTCGCGTTTACATTATGTTTTTAATTCCGAATAACGACCGGCCCCTCTTTCTTGGCCTCTTCTTCCTCCAAGTTCTCGAACAGGGGTGCACAGCACTTATTCACATTCAAGACTTTTTAAAAGAAAAACACCAATCTTCTTCACACTCACATTCGCACCCCACCCTCACAGTATCACACGAACACCCTCCCAGGGAGGCGTGCAAGATGTATCGTTAGTAACCATCAGTCATTTGCTGTTGCAAGCCATTAAGAGCCTCACATCCTGGTCACAAAGAAATGTGTGAAACCAAAAGCATCTGACAAGCATAATGTTCACTGTCATTGACCCCAACCTTTCTGGTCACTAGTCAAAGTTGCCGTTACACGTACACAGACAGCTCTTCGACAGGAGGTAGGAGGATAACCAATTCTTAGCTGTCAGAATTGCATGATAGAAGTACTGACTTGGTTAAAATAATAATGACACATAATATGGTTTAATTTCTTGCATATTTGTTGTTTCCATGCATTTGTAAGGATTCTGATTTTTGTTGTTATTGTGACATATACTTATGTGATAGAAGTTACTGTGTTGATTAAGTTGATTTCTGTTGATGATTGTTTCCTGTTCAAGATTGATTCACGTTGATGATTTACTAGTTTACACAGATATGTTGTTTCCATGTATTTGGAAGGATTCAGATGTTTGTTGTTATTGGGACATATGCTTCTGCTCTTTGCAGTCTCTGTGACACTGGAAACAAACTGATACTGTTGCAATGAACACCTAGACTTAAAGGTGAATTCCTGTCACTTTTAACATGCAGTTGTATTGGACACGCCACCCTTGACTTGCCAGTGCCTGAAGACGCAGATTTTTTTGGTTAATTTTTTTTTTTGGTTAATTATATTTTGGTGTGCTGACCAATACATGGTTTTCTAATGTTTATAGGCTATATTGACCTTGATTGGTGGTGCTTTTGTTCACTGGCATTGCCATGTCTTTGCACTGTGAATATAGTTGTACAATTATAATTATTGATGAAAGCCTATATTGGAAGAATTTGAACAGGCACATTTTTGGGTTGGCTAATTGCAGTGCTTTCCACTGTCAAATTAAGCACAGACCCTAGACTAAAAGACAAATTATCCAGACAATCAGATTTTTCCTTTTATTCAGAACCTGTTCAGATAAAGGCCTTATAATTTGGTAAACTTCACCTTCAACCAGTTGGAAGTTTTAAAGTAAATTAATGAACCCTGGTGCAATTTTATTTAATTAGCTTATATTCAAAATAACATAGCCTATTTAAATAAACACGAGTGCATTATAGGCCTAACTTTAATTTCAACTTAATATGAAATGCAGCGTGCAGTTTGGCCTATCTGTGTGGTCTGGTCTTTGGCCTTTTTAAAGATCAACTAGGCCAGCAACATGTTGCCCTCGTCTCACTGTGGTTTGAGGTTCTCTTTTTGTGCGCTGACCAATACATGGTTTTCATGTTAATAGGCCATTGACCTTGATTGGTGGTGCTTTTGTTCACTGGCATTGCCATGTCTTTGCATTGGGCATGGATGTACAATAAACATAGACACTTAAATTGCAAACGTTGCAGCGTTTTCCTCCTACTATATATCTTCACTGAATGGTCAATAAATCTCTTTTTGGCTCTGAAACTTAAAGTACAGGTATATACATTTTTCCACAACCTAACATATGGCCATCTAAATTCTGATGCGTCCAGTGTCACATGCATGCGCTATCTGCATTTGTTTCCCCATTCACTTTGCATTAGATTATGTCACTATGCATATTATTTTTGTTTCAGTAGCCTACACATCAAAGAGAACATTTTGAGGTTGGCAACCTCACCCATTCAGATGTTAGGCCTACTGCACAAACAAAAAGTCTGAGATCTTGGCTACTAAAGTATAGAGGGGGCTTGCCATGATGAAGTCTGGGAAGCCCTGGGAAGTCTTGATTGTATATTGGACCATTGTCGTGATCTAACACAATTTGCTGCTTTTGTGGCAGCAGCCGAGAAGAATATTTGACAGTTATAGTGTTCTATGTAATGTTTTATTTCATTAGATAGGGGCCATGGATATTGAACATTTGTAGGCTATATCAAGATACAACATGTAAATATGCCATAATTTAAATAATAAGAAAGCAAAAAAACAAAACAAAAAATCTTTTCTATTTTCTCAGTTTCGCCCGGCCTATTGTGGCCTGTTTTCTTGTGGATAATCACATTTTTCTCAACAAATTTTCTCCCATGGGAGACCATGCCCCCAGACCCCCCTAGTAAGACTCTTATACAACACTATCCCCCAAAAACGCCACTGCACACCACACATGTGCGCGCACCGCTGCAGCACACGCGCCACTCCGTGCCACCGCACCTTTCTCACCTTTTTCACCCCTGACCCGTTTCATGCCTGGCCATATTTTATTGGACTGGCACTTTAATATTCAAGTACTGTGAACATTATAATCTTGTGTGAACATTCTATCAAATTCTGCCATTTAGACTGTTGAGGTTGTTTTAAGTTCATTGATGCTGTGTGTAAGCTGCACAGCACAGGAACAAAGGCTGTTCGCATGGGATAGCCCATCACATTACTGATATTTTAAAAAACCTAAAACTCTAAAATCTGTATCAGACAGAAGACATTTACTAAATATCAGTGTTGTGGCTGACTACAGTAAAAAGGAATTTCTTATGGAGAACCTAGGCTTGACATTGGCACCAACCAACCGGTGTGTCAAATCATAGTAGTTGCATCAATTGTTTGCATGCACGAATATTCCAAAGACAAAAGAAACTGGCAATAAAACTCTGGCTAGCAGAAAGACTTAACGGCCAGTGGCTCGGTAAATCCACTAGCCACAGTGGTCGTGAGCAAAAAAAGTCAATGTCAAGTCCTGTGGAGAACCCATTTATTCCAAGTACACTCATTTTGGCTGTAAGACAGAGAGATTATTGATTGATTCATTTCTGAGATAACGATGTGAGTATACATTGCACTTTAATTCCGAATAAACGTTTGGGGGATCAGAAAGCATTTCGACAGAGGATGCACGTGCTGGGCTTGCGAAATTTGACAAGGGTGTGGTTGCCAAGTTCCATCAGATTCCTACTAGCGGGACAGCTGGTGATTTTCAGTCACAACTTAGTTACCCAAGCCCGGGTCAAAACCTTCGGACGTACCCAAAGAATTTAGAATGGATAAGAACGCTTTTTTCGCAGGAAAATGTATTGGCAACGGTGTAGTACAGGGGTGTAGCCTGGGAACACCGTGAGCATGGACAGTGGGTGCAACGCCATGATGGATAAAAATTGTTGGTGTGTTCCAATACTCGTACTGTCCGCCCTTTCCGCACTGTGTTTGGGTACGCAGGGTGTTCCATTTCTCATCGCGATGGTAAAGTGTAGGCCTACTGTAAATTACCCGGATAACGCCCCCAAAACGGCAATTTTTTGAAGTGTGGAGTTACTGTACACTTTTCGCACTCAACGGCCGCCATGTTTGTTACGTAGTTGAGTGTCAGATCTGTCAAACGGCTGAATCTCTGTGATAACAGCATAGTTTTGATTTCCAAAGACAATCGCCATGTGTATTAGAGGCAGGGGTAACTTTAAAAAGTGTCAGCATAACGAACAGTGCCTTCCGTAATGAATTGCATATTGGCGGTTGGTAAACTCGGATGACACGCGACCAACCGTCATTTCCGTTAAGTGTATCAGACAGAACGGGAATCGGAATGTACTCGCTTCGTGAATCGCGGAGGGTGGAAAGGGTACTTCCCTGCACTCAAACAAGGTACACAGTACAGAGGGCGAATAATGGAACATACCATGTGACACTGGAAACTTTGCAATTTGAATTGCATTGTGGGCGGAGCGGCTGCTGCAAGTTCCGGACCGCTCAAATTGGGATGTCCGTTGTCAATGTTCACTTTGTGGTTAAATTAATTACAGCTGTTTGTCAGCGTTAATTGCATGGGTTAATTAAGGACATCTGACACAAATTCACGTTGTCCCATGACCTCTTCAACACTCCAGCCCTGGCGGTAGTGGCATTGCACTTAACCATGCTGCCAGTGCTACCCGCAGAAGAAGAAAGTGACTCCCCTTGCGACCATGCCATACTATGCTCTTATGACGCCAGTAAGCAGTCTTCTCTAGATCGTCTTTGGTCGTACCCACTGACTTGAATAGTCGGCGTACCCTCTTCCCTAACACTAAGTTGCTGTGTTACTAATTTATTACAACTCAGTTCAACCTTAAAGTCACATTATCATATTATCTGTGAAATTAATTGCGTGTCGCTGTGTATGTCCAAATTGTGCGTCCGACGGACAAATATCCGTCCTGAATTATCAAAAAATAGTCCTGGAAATGTCCTGGAAAATGATTTTTGAAAAAGAGTGGGAACCCTGCAATTGTGTTAGGTGCCATGGCTCTTCTGGCCACTAGGGGTCGCTGTGGGACACCTGTCATTTCCCTTTGTTTTGATTGTGCGTTTGTTTTCGTTTGACTTGTGCCTTATTTTCTGTTATGTGATCCTGCCCCGCCTTCTCATTTAGTTTTCCCTCCATTTTTGTTCCACTACCACCTGTTGCCATTTGTGTTTGTCATGTGAACAATTAGTCTGGTTATTTAAGCCTTGTTATTTGGTTGTCTGTCACAGAGTCTTTGACTCGCGTACACATTGCTGGTGAGCTATCTTGAACTTTTCCTCTTGAACTTTCTGAGACTTTTTGCTTTTTGGATTTTGATGCTCTTACTTTTTGAACTGTTGAATTTTTGAAGAGCTATTTGTGTTTATCAAGCATTTTAGCCAATTTTTTGTTTCTTTTTCATGCTGAATGCCTCTGACCTGAACCTTCTGAGTTTTGTGGATCTTCTGAGCTTTGGAAAAAATAAAAATAAAACTTTTTGGAACTTCTGATTTTTGGAAGCTCTCCACTTTGGTCTTTTTTAAAGATCGCCTCTCAACGTTATTTCATTAATACTGCCGTGTTCCCCAATGTTATTGAATGTGTTACGCGTTGGTCCTGTTTTCAAAAACGCGCTGGTTGCTTTGTTTCAAGACGTTTTTGCAAGCTGGCAAGGTGGCTTGTGGAGAAACGAGAGAGTGTTCCGTGTTTCTCGTGGAAATGCGTCTCTGATTGGCTCACTTCTCCNGCTCTCGAAGAACCGCGTCTCTGATTGGCTCAGTCCTCCAGTGTTTGGAGAGAATGTAATGGCAAACAGAGTCGCCACTTCCCCTGGTGGTACTGCACTATAGGGGCGCCAGCGGAGGCGTGCAGGCTCCATTCAGGGCTGTGCTCTTTAAACAGCGACCCCTAGGCTTGCTGCAGGCACGGAGCAACCAGAGTGAGTTGGCTTTATGTATGAGGCTTTGTGCTGTGTGTGTACCTGAGAGTAGCAACCAGCTGATAGCTAAGCTAAGCTATGTTTCGGGCCACCAGACGTTGCTTGTTTTGAAAACAAGCAGAAAAAAATTACTCGACATGTTTTTAGATAAATGGGTCGATATAAACCTTTGTGGGCAACGCCTTCTTTCGACGTGACGAAACACAGAAAGGCTTTCGTGATTCGCTCGTTTCTCTGCATTATTTATGTAAATTGGGAAACACCGGGAAACACAGCCAGGAGAGTTGACGCACCGCTATGAGAGCCTTGCAAGTGAGTTTAACTTGGGGTGACCGTCCGATCTTCGAAAGGAGTGAGTAAAACTGAGTTTTATCGGAAGTTGGCCTTTAAGCCATCTGAACTGTAGCATAACGGTAGCACACCAGCCTGCTAAGCCAGCGACCTGGGTTCAATTCCCGAGTCGACTCCATCATGACTGACCCAGCAGAGAATCTTCAACCCAGCCAGCTTTCGGACTTCCAAAACTTGATAGCAACTCTCAACAGATTTGGATCTACTATGGACTCACATGGCCAAGCGTTAACCAACCAGCAACACGCTTTGACACGACATGAAGAAATGCTACAACAAATTGCCATGGCCCTTCAGGGCCTGACCACAGCTCCTCTGCAAGCTCTTCCAGTCCATCCTGTTGCAGTTCCTCCAACCCAGCCTCCTGTGGACCCTCCAGCCCAGCCTGCCATTCCTGCTGTTCACCCTGCCCAAGCCATAGATCCTGCGGCCTCGGACCCACATCGGCAACCTCGCCTCCCAGCACCACAGCGATATGATGGCAAACAGGGTGAGTGCCGGGATTTCCTCACGCAGCTCACATACGAACTGCAGCCAGCCACCTATACCAATGATCGAGCCAGGATTGCCTATGTGATAACACTACTCGTGGACAAAGCCCGAGTCTGGGAGACCTCTGTCTGGCAGCGGCAGGGTCCAGAATGCTCGGACTTCAACATATTCACAGAAGACATGATTAGAGTGTTTGACCAATCATTTGCTAGTGAAGATGCAGCCAAGAAGCTAATGTCCATCCAGCAGGGTAAGACTAGTGTAGCCGATTATGCCATCGCCTTCCGAACACTGTCTGCTGTAAGTGGATGGAACGAGCCAGCATTGGTGTCTGCCTTCCACCATGGTCTGTCAGACCCAGTTAAAGATGGACTAGCATCTGTGGATTGTCCCTCCAACCTGGAGTCCCTGATCACACATGCCATACGTCTGGACAACCGCCTCAGTGAACGTCACCGTGATGCAGCCCGAAGAACACCTGATGCTCCTCCTGGTCCTCCATGGCCCTCCACTCCAGCCATCCCAGAAACCACTGAGCCCATGCAAATTGGACGAACACGGCTGTCTGCAGCTGAGAAGGAATGCCGGAGAAGAGAAAGGTGCTGCCTATACTGCGGCAAAAAGGGACACTTCCGACACACCTGCCCTGAGCTCTCGGGAAAAGAGCTCTCCCGTCCAGCCGAGGGAGGGTTGTGACGGGAGCCACCTTGTCTCCCGAGTTCCCTGGCCAAGGAGTCTTTCTTCCCATTACCATCTCTTGGGGTGAAGGCACTCACACCTGTCAAGCCCTTGTTGACTCTGGAGCTGCAGGGAATTTTATTGACTCTAACTTTGCCCTCAAGCTCAAAATTCCTCTTGTTCCCCTCAAGCTGCCCCTCTCTGTGTCTGCTCTGGATGGCCAGCCCCTGGGAAACGGCAAAGTCAGTCATGCAACCTCTCCTATTCGTCTCCAGTTTGAAGCCCACCAAGAAGATATCTCATTGCATCTCATTCACTCCCCTGAGTTTCCTGTGGTCCTTGGCACCCCCTGGCTTACCCGTCACAACCCACACATCGATTGGGCAACTGGCAAAGTCCTGGAATGGGGTTCTACCTGCCACGCTATTTGCCTCTTTTCAAATCCTCCAGTGTCGCCTACCGAGTCTCTGGATCCCACCGAGTTGTCCCAAGTTCCCTCCGAGTACTGGGATTTGAAAGAGGTCTTCAGCAAGAAAAGAGCATCTTCTCTTCCTCCTCATAGGCACTACGATTGTGTCATCGACCTACTTCCAGGCATGTCTCCTCCTCGGGGACGACTCTGCTCCCTCTCTCTGCCAGAGCACAAGGCTATGGGGGAATATATCAAGGATGCTCTGGCGTCAGGATTCATCAGGTCGTCTACATCACCTGCTGGCGCTGGCTTCTTTTTTGTTGGCAAGAAGGATGGTAGGCTGCAACCTTGCATCGATTACCGTGGCCTTAACAAAATCACAATCCGCAATCGCTACCCACTACCACTGATGTCCACCGCCTTCAACCTACCCCAGGGTGCCTCTGTCTTCTCCAAGTTGGACTTGCGAAACGCCTACCACCTTGTTCGCATTGGGCAAGGTGATGAATGGAAGACAGCCTTTAACACTCCATCTGGGCACTACGAATACCAGGTCATGCCTTTTGGATTAACCAACGCCCCAGCTGTCTTTCAGGCCCTCATAAATGATGTGCTGAGGGACATGATCAACTATTTTGTTTTTGTCTATTTGGACGACATTTTAATATTTTCAAAGTCCTTGCAAGAGCATCAACACCACGTGTGAACCGTCCTACAAAGGCTGCTGAAAAACCACCTTTACGTGAAAGCTAAAAAATGTGAGTTCCATGTCTCTGAGGCCTCTTTCCTGGGCTTCATCCTAAGACATGGCCAGGTCCAGATGGATCCCAGCAAAACAAGTGCTGTGCGGGATTGGCCAACACCAACATCCCTGAAAGGAGTTCACCAGTTCCTTGGCTTTGCAAACTTTTACCGCAAATTAATTCGGAACTTCAGCTCAGTGGCCGCACCGATCTCAGCTCTCACCAAGAAGACCAGTGCCCCATTCTTTTGGACATACAAGGCTGACCAAGCATTCCAGGATCTCAAGCATCGCTTTTCCTCTGCCCCTGTGCTGGTCCTCCCTGATCCATTCTAGCCTTTTATTGTGGAAGTGGATGCAGTCGGCGCTGTCCTCTCCCAACGATCCAACGGGAAACTGCATCCTTGTTCGTTCTTCTCTCGTCGCCTCAGCCCTACCGAGTCCCGTTATGACGTTGGAGATCGTGAGCTGCTGGCAGCGAAAATGGCATTGGATGAATGGAGGCACTGGCTGGAGGGAGCGCAGCACCCGTTTCTTGTGTGGACGGACCACAAGAACCTTGAATATCTCCAGCAAGCCAAACGTCTGAAGCCTCACCAGGCCCGTTGGGTGTTGTTCTTCAGCCGGTTTGATTTTACACTCTCCTATCGTCCAGGCTCGAAGAACACCAAGCCAGATGCATTGTCCAGTCAGTTCTCCACACATGACAATGATGTAGAGGTCAGCACTGTTGTCCCAGCCTCCCGCATAGTTGCCCCGGTTTGGTGGGGCATTGAGACTACTGTCAAGCGGGCCCAACATCAAGAACCAGATCCTGGAACGGGCCCTCAGGTCTCCTGTTCGTCCCCAGCTAGGTACGGGCCAAGGTCCCCCAGTGGGGCCACTCGTCCAGTCTCACTGCACACCAGGGGTCCCTGAGGACCTTCGAGTTCCTCAACAGACGGTTCTGGTGGCCCGACATGGAGAAGGATGTTAAAGCCTTCGCGATGGCCTGTCAAGTGTGCACCCAGAGCAAGAATCCCCGCCAGCGCCACTGCCCATCCCGAGACAGCCGTGGTCCCATGTGTCTGCAGACTTCGTCACCGGCCTCCCGAGTTCTGAAGGTAACATCGTTATTTTTGTAGTAGTTGACAGGTTCTCTAAGGCCTGTCGCTTTATTCCATTACCTAAACTTCCCTCTGCTTTTGAGACTGCAACACTGATATTTGCCCATGTTTTCCGAGTCTTCGGACTCCCGCAGGACATTGTATCGGACCGTGGGCCGCAGTTCATATCTCGGGTGTTGCGGGCGTTCTGCAGACTCCTGGGTGCCACGGCCAGCCTCACCTCGGGCTTCCATCCACAGTCCAACGGGCAGACGGAGAGGCTTAACCAGGACATGGAGGCCACCCTGAGGAGTCTGGCGAGGGACAACCCAGCGTCCTGGTGTTCCTGGCTGCCATGGGCGGAGTACGCCCACAACACCCTTCAGTCTTCAGCGACTGGCATGTCTCCATTTCAGTGTCAATTCGGGTTCCAGCCTCCTCTGTTTCCAGAGCAGGAGGTTGACGCTGGGGTCCCCTCGGTCCAACACCACATGAGGGTGTGGCGGAACACACGCAAGGCGCTGCTGCGGAGCTCCAGTTGCCCCGGTCCCTTAGAATTCATCCCACATTCCATGTCTCCCTGCTGCGCCCTGTCCTGTACTCACCTCATGCCCCGGTCCCCAAAGCCCCGCCTCCCCCCCGCATCGTTGATGGTGGGCCTGTGTTCACAGTCCGCCGGCTCCTTGATTCCCGCCGTGTCCGAGGCGGCCTGCAGTACTTGGTCGATTGGGAGGGCTACAGCCCGGAGGAGCAGTCCTGGGTTCGTAGAGGGAGGGGTCCTGTTAGGTGCCATGGCTCTTCTGGCCACTAGGGATCGCTGTGGGACACCTGTCATTTCCCTTTGTTTTGATTGTGCGTTTGTTTTCGTTTGACATGTGCCTTATTTTCTGTTATGTGATCCTGCCCCGCCTTCTAATTAAGTTTTCCATCCATTTTTGTTCCACTACCACCTGTTACCATTTGTGTTTGTCATGTGAACAACTAGTCTGGTTAAGTCCACTTTGCTGGTGAGCTATCTTGAACTTTTCCTCTTGAATTTTCTGAGACTTTTTGCTTTTCGGATTTAGATGCTCTTACTTTTTGACCTGTTGAATTTTTTAAGAGTTTTTTTTTGTTTATCAAGCATTTTTGCCAATTTTGCTATTTTTTGCTAATCCTGGATTTTTTGTTTCTTTTTCATGCTGAATGCCTCTGACCTGAATCTTCTGAGTTTTTGTGGATCTTCTGAGCTTTGGAAAAAATAAAAAGAGAACTTCAATTTTTGGTTGGAACTTCTGATTTTTGGAACCTCTCCACTTTTTGCCATCTGAACTGTAGCATAACGGTAGCACACCAGCCTGCCAAGCCAGTGACCTGGGTTCAATCCCCAGGTCGACTGTAACAAGTGGCATGTTGAACTGACTGAAATTGACTGAAGTTATCCTTTAATGCTGCTTCAAGAACGACTTACTGTAACACTTCAAGGCATTTGTCATGAGGATTGCATGTAGGAGTGTAGTGGGCGTGGTATGCCATCCACCTACTTCCTCTCCCGACGTGAGATCAAGTTTCATGTGAAATTGTCCAAACTTTATTCTTATAGGCGAAGAGCCATGTGTTGTGGAGGTGTGTATATGCTGTTGGCATGCCTGCTCCTGAGTTTGCCAGGTAATGTGAAAATAAACCTACACTGCACTGCTATCTGAACATTGACAACACCTGATACTCACTGAGTATCAACAGTTGAAAGGAGTTTAAGTGTGTGTGGGTGTGGATGTGTGTGTGTGGGTATGTGGCTGTTCCAAGCAGAGAAATGTATGTTGTTGACATACTGAAATAAAGGTTGATTTACTGTATATCCATAATGTGTTGTAAGAATTTCTATTGATTTATCTTCCATTTTGCATTTATTATATTTCAGGTGTGCAGTGCGGTGGGAGTGTGACTTACTCCACTACACACATCTGTTTCCTTAAAGGGGCACCAGGAGACCTGCCCTGCAGATATGAGTATTACACGATTGGTCACTATAATGGTGGAGAGTGGTACAAAGAGTATAGTGATATAGTCAAAAAGCACAGCGACTCCTACTATCCCGATTGCAGTATGCACATAGACAGCATCTCAGATGCGCATGATGGTGTTTATCACTTTCGGTTTTACACAACTTTGCATCTGAGCTGGATAACAGGAGGATCTGGGATTACAGTGTCTGTTACAGGTAGCTGGGCTCTGCACACAGGCTTCAAATTCTCATCATTAGTGACATTCAGTTATTCTTCTTAGCAAATGCTAAGGGTTGTATACACACTTTCTAGTGTTTATCACTTCTGGTTTTACACATTTTTCTTAACAGAGAAATGTATCATTTGTTATTCTGCTTAGCAATTGTTGGAAACCCACTCTTTCCTTTTCCTCAGTTGTGAATCCACTTTCTCTCAATAATCAGATCTGACTGTAAAGGAGACTGGTGCTGCTCACGTGACCTGCAGTGCCACCTGTAGCTTGGGCTCTGATCTTAAGTACATCTGGTACAAGAATGGGAAGCGACTACCAGGCATAACCACATCCTCCATACTGGTGCCTGAGAAGGCCAACTACTCCTGTGCTCTACCACGCTATGAAGCTCTGCGCTCCCCTTCTTTGTGTGAGTGGATTATCTTATCTTTCGCTGTTTATTGATTTTTTTTGTTTTTTTTAATATTTAGTTTGTCTGAAAAGATTTCTTATAGCTTATCCCTTTCAGTGTGAAATTCATACACAGGTATCCACATGATGATTAAAAAAGAGATTATATAAATTGTATGAGTGCTCTTCTGGTTTTTGCCATTTAAAATAAATTGCCTCTTACGATACTGACTAGGCTTGTCTTGGTAACGGCATTGTTATTTACTCTGGAGCTGTTTTTGCTTTATTGCCAGTCTTGTACCTATGAAAGGATTTTTCATGTTGGTTGTTGTTTAATGTACATTTGGATTCATGTCTGCAGGTGCTCCGCATCTCAAGTGCATAGTGAAGTGCAGTACACTGAGGCCAAAAGTTACTACAGAGACAAGTGTGTTTTCCTTTTTGTTTTTTTGTTGTTGTTGTTGTTGTTGATGATGATGATGATGATGATGATGATGATGATGATGATGATGATGACGACGACATCTTGTTCTGTTCAGCTCTGCAGGTAGAGATGAGTCCCACTACAGTGACAGAGAGACACAGTGTGACTCTGACCTGCAGACCTTCCTGTGATCCTGGTGGTGACACCACCTTCATCTGGTATACGCCTGTGACCAGCCATCCAACAATCAGTGGCAACACTCTGACTCTGAGCTCAGTGAGTAAGACAGATGCGGGCAGTTACTCCTGTGCTCTGAAAGGACTTGAGAATCATCCTTCCCCCTCAGCCTGTAAGTGCAGCTATTAGGCTCTAATTCATTTCATTCATTAAAATCAAATAAAAACACTATAGTATGAATAACATCTATTATTATAAGTTGTTGTTATTATTGTTATTCATTTTATTAATTTATTAATGTTGTACAATGTATTAATATTATATAGTTAGAAATTGGTTTGTTTGATGTTGTTCTCTGTTTCAGGTGTTTTAAATTGCTGGAGTGTGACCTATACTCATCAGAGTATTTGTGCTGTGAAAGGATCATCAGTAGACCTGGGCTGTTCTTACTCATATCCAAATAATGTTCATGTCACTGAAACATTCTGGCATAGAAAAAATCCTGTAAAAGATCTTAGTACAAAGGCAGAATATGCAAACCGTGTGGAGTACCTTGGTAACAAAGAAAGCAACTGTGCCCTGAAACTAGAAGGTCTGCAGGAGAGTGATACAGGAGAATATCAATTTAGGTTCCTGACTACTGATCCCAATGGTCGAATGTCTGGAAATCCAGGTGTCACTATCTCAATTCAAAGTAAGTAGTCCAATTCAAAATCAATTGATACATTTATTGAAAGCAAGTAAATGTGTATATAATTAAACATAATGTACAGTAAGACTGATGCTGATTCTAATGCTGCTGTTTCTACTGCAGCTCCTGCTGCTACTGATGATGTAGATTCTGTTAATCTGTTTCCTCCAGCTCTGCAGGTAGACATGAGTCCCACTACAGTGAAAGAGGGACACGATGTAACTCTGACCTGCATCTCCTCATGTCCTGATGACACCAAACCCAGTTACGTCTGGTACAAGAACACAATGCCTGTTACCCAGCAACCCTCAATCAGTGGCAACACTCTGACTCTGAGCGCAGTTAGTAAGGCAAACTCTGGCAGTTACTCCTGTGCTCTTAAAGGATTTGAGAATCATCCTTCCCCCTCAGTCTGTAAGTCTAGTGGATATTGCTTCCTTCAGACTGTCTAAATAAATATAGGTTAAGTTTGCATTGTATTTTGGTTGATGACCTATTAGTTGACTAAAGTCTGTAGGATTTACTGGAATATTATTTTCCCCAATTCTGCGTATCCTTACGGCTCATTCACATACAAGGTTTGCGTGCTCGAGGAGAGAGATGGGGGCAGCGTGAAAAAAACTATATCACGATAACGATATATATCACGATATAAGCAATATAATTATTATTATAAGAGTTATTCTCTTTATTTGCTCTCTATTTTTTCATGTCACAAAACAACTTTTCTTTGTTTAGCCGGATCACACCGCACTCTCGATAAAAAGGTGCCAAACATAAACAAAAACTGTGTAAAATTGAAAGAAAAAACTGCACACTTAAATCCCCTTTGTGTTCGTTTTAATAATAGGCCAAGCTTTCGGTCTACTGACCTTCCTCAGGGTTAAACAACTTTTCTTTAAAATAGATCTTTTTATTCTTATTTTTACAGTTACATGAACTTATAGTGTGTATTGTGACAACATGAAATGTATTTGAATGACATTCAGTTGTATAAAATTGATAAAATTACTATCACGATATAGGAGAAAGGTCACGATATACACTTTTATATCACGATAACGATATATATCGTCATATTGCCCAGCCCTAGTTCACAGGCTGTTCAGTTGTCACACTGAACGGCCTGCATGCGTGTTCTATCTGTGGGAATCAGCATCCCGACCTAGCCTTCCCAGCCCATAGATTCCAACGTGAGCCCTCTCACAGTAGACAATAGACTTGAGTTCTATTTTCAAGTGGCAACATGCACTTGTCGAAGCTCTCGCTCACGAGCCCATCCTTGCGGCACGCTGACGCGCATTGGTGTGAAAGGAATAATAGTTTTTCACTTTTTCTAACCCTTTCGGACTGAGCATGGATGCATTCAGATAAATTCACCTACTCTCCTTGCTTGCATGGTGAATGAGCCGGTACACATTAGATACATTCAGGTTATAATCAAACATACAGGTTATAATCATATCGTCAGAAATGTGGAATCTTTTGGCATCTAAGTGATTTGGTAATACCATGTCCTCTATGTCTCAGGTGTATATTGCTGGAGTGTGACATACACCCAGCAGAGTATCTGTGCTGTGAAAGGATCCTCAGTAGACCTGGGCTGTTCTTACTCATATCCAAATACTGTCCATGTCACTGAAACATTCTGGCATAAACAATATCCTGAAGATCCTGTAGATTTGAGTAAAACACTGCAGTATGCAGCTCGCACCAAGTTTCTTGGAAACACAGAAAGCAACTGTGCCCTGAGACTAGAAGATCTGAGAGAGAGTGATGCAGGAGAATATCGATTCAGATTCCTGACTACTGAGGGTCGAATGTCTGGAATTCCAGGTGTCACCATCTCAATTCGAAGTAAGTAAAGTCATCTTTGTCAAATAGTCCACATGTAATAGACACACAGTACATAGGAATCTAAATTATGTTAGATGTAGGTGTTACTATCATGTTAACATGGAAACACGGGCCTATGATGATGATGATGATGATGATGATGATGATGATGATGATGACGATGATGACGACTTGTTCTGTTCAGCTCTGCAGGTAGAGATGAGTCCCACTACAGCAACAGAGGGAGACAGTGTGACGCTGACCTGCAGACCTTCCTGTGACCCTGGTGGTGACAACACCTTCATCTGGTATAAGACTGTGACCAGCCATCCGACAATCAGTGGCAACACTCTGACTCTGAGCTCAGTGAGTAAAACAGATGCAGGCAGTTACTCCTGTGCTCTGAAAGGACTTGAGAATCATCCTTCCCCCTCAGTCTGTAAGTCCAGCTATTGGGCTCTAATTCATTTCATTCATTAAAATCAAATACATTCATATACTTTGAGTAGTATATTATCACTATTAATATTATGTAATTAGAAATTGTTTTTCTGATGTCCTTCTCTGCTTCAGGTGTTCTAAATTGCTGGAGTGTGATCTACACTCCTCAGAGTATTTGTGTTGTGAAAGGATCCTCAGTAGACCTGGGCTGTTCTTACTCATATCCCAATAATGTTACTGTCACGGAAACATTCTGGCATAGACCGGATCCTGTAAAAGATCTTAGTACAACAGCAGAATATGCAAATCGTGTGAAGTACCTTGGAAACAAAGAAAGCAACTGTAGCCTGAGAATAGAAGATCTGAGAGAGAATGATGCAGGAGAATATCAATTCAGGTTTCTGACTTCTGATCCCACTGGTCGAATGTCTGGAATTGCAGGTGTCACAATTCAAATTCGAAGTAAGTTATCAAAAGTCATCTTTGTCAAATAGTCCACATGTAATAGACACACAGTACATACAGTAAGAATGAACATTATGATAGAGGTTGCTATGATTGTCATGGAAACATGGAAACATGTGACCATGATTATGATGATGATAACTTTTTTCTGTTCAGCTCTGCAGGTAGTGATAAGTCCCCTTACAGTGAAAGAGGGACAGAGTGTGACTCTGACCTGTAGACCTTCCTGTGACCCTGGTGGCCACTCTACCTTCATCTGGTACAAGAACGGCCGGCATGTTGCCAACCAACACAAGACATTTACCATCAGTGCAGTGAGGAGCACTGACTCAGGAAGTTATTCCTGTGCTGTACAGGGACATGAGCATTATCAGTCACCTACAACGACCCTGGTTGTCTATTGTGAGTGCATCATATTGCAGACACGAGACTCATTGTTAAGATCAGTTCTTGCTTTTTCATGTAAACTTTTAAATATCACAACTTATCATGTAAAATTTTAATTATCACAACATGTGTTTAGACCCTCCAAAGACAACCTCTGCATTGATCAGCCCAGCTGGTGACATAGTGGAAGGGGATTCAGTGACTCTGACCTGCAGCAGTGATGCCAACCCACCGGTACACACTTACACCTGGTACAAGACCAACAGTGGTGAAACTCCCATCGGATCAGGTCAAAACTATGATATCACCAACATCACCACAGAGGACACTGGACAATACTACTGTAGAGGGACAAACAGAATTGGATACAGTGACTCTCTGCCTCTTAATGTGACTGTTTACTGTAAGTTTTGCAAAACACTTTCATCCTTTTATTTCATTATTTCATTTCAATGTTATTACCATTGCCGTTATATTTTTCTAACCTATGACAACCAGTGGCAAATGGACAGATTCAGGGCTGGACTGGATTAGCCACATGCCAATGCCATGTCATGAGCTTTTTGGCAATGGTGTACGGTAATGGTTGTGGGTATTTCCGTAAGTTAAGTTTGGTTACACTGATGCATTGTTGCACACTGAAGAATGCACATGCCGAAAAACATGCATGCAATAGGCAATAAGAAAACAGTTTATGCAGGGTGCTGCCTTATTTGCAGAATTCTTTAAATTAATCATTTGGGCCAGCACCCACGCAGCATGTTATAAACAGTTTATAAACACACAGCTATTGATCCAGAAATTAATGAATTAATTTTAAAATAGATTCTCCAAAGAGAACTTCTGCCTCAATCGTCCCCTCTGGTAATGTAAAAGAAGGGGATTCAGTGACTTTGACCTGCAGCAGTGATGCCAACCCACCGGTGCACACCTACACCTGGTACAAGACCAACAGCGGTGAAACTGCCATCGGATCAGGACAAAACCATAACATCACCAACATCACCATAGAGGACTCTGGACATTACTACTGCAGAGCGAATAACTCAGTTGGATTTAATAATTCTACTGTGCTGTCCATTGATGTTTTCTGTAAGTAATGTTGAATTGTGATTCTATTTAATTTCATTTTTCTATTCTTTCTTTTTCCCAATATAATAATTATTTATTAATGAGTACATTTTAACCCAATATTTATGTAATGCTGTAAGTTATGTTGTATGTTGTATGCTGTACAACATAATCATAACATGCTGTTTGTCGTATGCATTAAGTTTATGTTAATGGTTCCGATTTTTAGGCTATATCATTGTTTTCATAATCCATTTTTCTTATTCGTTCTTTGCCATCAGCTATCATTTCATTATCGGAATTTTGGTCATTTTCGTTGTGCTTCCTTTCACCAGAATGTGACTCAGCACAGGAATCCCATTTTGTATTTCAGACCCCCCAAAGAACACATCACTGGTTCTTCGCCCTCCTGGTAAATCGTCAGAAGATTCGGTGACCCTAGCCTGCCACAGTTATGCCAACCCACCAGTTAAGACCTACACCTGGTTCAAGAAGACTGATAGTGGACCTGCTCTTCAAGCTACAGGGAATATCAGTAGCTTAGTGTTGATGTCTGGAGATGAGGGCTTTTACTATTGTGTAGTACACAATCAGTATGGCTCCCATTACTCTCCTAACGTTGAAGTCATATTTCCAGGTACTTTTCCATAACTACAAACTCATGCTGTCCCACTTAGAACATTTAGCTGGTCAGGGAATGAGGTTAACAGACCTACAAAGTTAATTATGTGGAAACACTCCAAACTCCAAACAGAAAACCAGATTTCGGGCTGAGAGGGATTGAAGAACAAACTGACTAAACGAACTGACTAAACACTGCGCTACTGAAAATGGGTAGAGCGTAATACTAAAGCAACAATTCTGATGCCTCCTTCTGCAATAGCCTAATGCAATGGACCGTTTGTGCTCAAACAACCTCATCTAAACCATTGATTCATTAGAAATCAAACTTAATAATTGCAGACACAAAAATATCAGCCATCTTGAAATCCTCAAAAAATGATCCATTGCCTGTAGCTGTCATAGAAAATTAGCACACAAGATGTGTTGCAAATCCATCCACCACAGGCAGTCATGGGTAAGCAGTTAGGGTGCCATGCTTGTAGCCCCCAAGGGTTGCCAGTTTGATTCCTGACCCATCATGTTGGTTGGTTGGGGGAGTATTGACCAGTATTGACCATCCTCCTCCATGACTGAAGAACTATCCCGCCACACTACTCCCTTAAGGATTGTGCTACGAAATACCAGTAAAATATATGGGCATAATAACACTTGATGCACTTTCAGATTCATATACAGTTAATATAAATGTAAGGTGAAAATGAATGAATGTACAAATATTGTTATTGTTATCATTTTCTGCAGTTCCAGTTGGTCTGTATGCAGCAGTGGGGGTTTTGCCACCTGTGGCACTTACAGTGGTGATTGTGCTTGTGTTTGTTGTGTATAGGTGAGTATTCCAAGGGTTGAACTTTCACTCTCTAAGTAAAGAGTTGGCTCTGCCGTGGTTCAAACAGTAGGGAATTGCAATGTTACACCGGGGA
>NC_085857.1:32644290-32791790 GCF_034702125.1 Engraulis encrasicolus
CCTAATGCAAAAACAGGAGGAAGGCCCAGGGCAATTTGCCAAATGTTATTTCCCAACCGCTTTCCAAAACCAAATTCATACACACACATCTCAGCAATCGCATTGCAAAGTCCTCAGTCGCCTGTGAGCGTTGTCTCCATGGCCATAACTACCACTGAGGACACAGAGGTCATGTCCTTTGCATTTTTTTTCAGTCATGTAAAATGTAGCCTATCTATGATGAAAATCGATACATGATCAACAATGATAAATTCAGTCTGTATACGCCACCCCCATTTATCCTCAAGGCAGTGATTGATGAAAATGAACTTAAGAGTTTGACTGAAGTGTTTGAAGCACTCTAAATGTAGCCTACAGTATGCAGTACAGCATGCAGTATTTGACCTCAGTATTTGAAAATGTCTGGTTATGGCCCTGGTTGTCTCTCTGTATTGTTGACCTCTGTGCGCTGTTGTTGTTTTCTCATCCCTGTCACTGTGCGTGGCTCGACTGACGTGAATGAGACCAGTCATGAGCAAGCAACAGCCGGCAAGCTGCCTCGAGGACTGTTTTGTTTTCCTCCAAATTCTAGAATTTTTCTTTCTATACATTCTACAGCTCCCACAGAACCCTGTGTTACAAATCCCCCACAACGTGCGCGTGACATCACAATGAGAACTCCAAATTTCGGCAAAAGTGTAACGTGATGGTGCTCTTTACTCAAAGGGTTAAAAAAAAAAATACCACATGGTGTTGACATGGAGTGTGCAAGGAAGGACTAAGAGGCCAGGACAGGGAAGAGCGGAGTCGTCAGCTGAGCGGAGAAGAGCAGAGCTGAGCAGACCACACATCAACCGTGTATTGAAGATCCCTATACTATCCGATTTCCTCCGGCTTAATATGCCTGGGAAGAGATGTTTCCTGTTTCCTCTGTGATTCCCAGCACACCGTGACAGAGACAAACACAAGATCAGGAAGAGGAAAAAGAGAGGCAAAACACTGCAACTGGCATTGAAAAGTGGTTCTGAGAAAAGTTTTTTGTTTCTCTTTGATTGGGTGGATTCGAAGACATGTCAGCGTGGGGACCCTTTGGATAAATCAGAGACAGACACTATGGTAAGCCTTCATGTTTACAGACTGGCTCCTCAAGAAACGTAGGTCTTGATTATAGAAAATGGAAAGACAGTCGGTAAGACTAAAGCTATGGTAATCTTTGTGCATTTGGGCCCACTTCGTGCAAACATGAGGTTGCTGTATGGACCCGACAACTAAGTGGCCACTGTTTTCCTATCATGGTGTGGCCTGTGATATATGTATTAAGTGCCTTCAGTGGGTATTGCATGCCATGGCATGGGCAAACAATAAATGTCATGTTTGGCAGCACAATGTTTACATAGCATGGTTTGCCAAGATGGTTATGTTTGAACAATAAAACCCATGATACTGGTTGGGTGTTTGGTGGTTTGGCTGGCTTGGCATGTACCATCTAAAAGAAGACAGCTCAGACAGACCTCTTCCAGTGACAAAGTCAAGGTGTATCCTGGCTATTGCAATAACAAAACTCTGCAAGGGCGGTCTGGCGAAATTGCAGTGTAAACCAAGTTATCAAATCTGTGAAAAAAACCTTTTTCTTTTCTCTCTTTGATTGGCCGGATTAGAAGACATGTCAGAGGAACTTTTGGATGAATCAGAGACAGGCACGGTAAGCCTACTTATTTATAGGTAAGCCAGCTGGCTCCTCAAGACACTATGGTCTTGTTTATACCGTAGATGGAAATACAGTTGATAAGACCAGCTATACGCTTTGTGCATTTGGACAAAAACGTGCAATTTGCCCTGCATTATGTTACTGAAGCCGAAAACTGGTAAGTGGGCATTTTTTTCCCGTCATAGGAAGAGCGTGGATCAAAGACATGGAGACACTTTTTTGTGTTCCTATGATTTGTCTTCGTAGGATAACATTTGAAAACAAAAAAACTCACAATATACTTAAATGCATTATCCTGGCAAAATGTATTTTTTTATTAAATCGAATTTTATATGAGGGTATATTGGTAAAACTGTCAATATGGCGCAAATTGAAGGGTTCCCTTTTTTGAAACAGGACAGGGCAGTAGAGAATGGAGACAGGAAACAAGTGGAGAGGAGAGAGACAGGGCAGGGGTGCTTTTCTCAAAAGGGAAGTTGTTAGCCTGTTAACAACTTCGGTAGTTGCCAATGGGAAAATGCATTGAAAGCAACGAAGTAGCTAATGTAGTAAGCAACTTTGGTTTCGAGAAATTCACCCCAGGATTGGGATATGACCCAGGTCAGACTCGAACCCGGGTCCCTATGGGCAATCTGCCCGTGTAATATGGCATGAGTGCCTTAGCACAGTGGACCCCAGCAAACCCAAATCACATGATTCTCAGGGGTGGGTTATAATGCTGGTGGCACAGGTCAGGTCAGACGCACAAGCATGTCATGTGAGAACATGCAGGCAGGGCTGGGGGAGAAATAGGGGGGAGACCGGGGGAGAAATAGGGCCTGGGCACTTTTGGCTGGAAGACGCCCCTCATAATTAGCGTTGCAGTGTCAAGGGCAGTAGGTCCTCGCCCTCAACCCCTTATGCCTTGGGGGGTCCTTACCCCCCAATTTAAACTTTTGGGAAGCAACCCTCTCCAGCGGATTTGGATAAGAGTGCCATTGCACATTTCAGTCACAGAATTCAGGGAAATGCTGCTGACAACGTGGCCTTTAAGCTGGGGGCCCTTGGCAATTGCCTAGTTTTCCTTTGTGGTAGTGACAGGGCTGCACCAATCTCACCCGTATCTCTCAGTCTCATCATCCCTCCTCAGACTACTGCCAGATCACGTTACATAATGCTGAAGTCTAATGACATGCAAATATCTGCTAAACATTTCACACTGGGACACAAAATGTCTGTGGAGGCCAGTGCTGGACAGTAAGTATTGCTCATGTGTATGTATGGGCACCTCCTTATTGCTCACGGGTATGTATGGGTATGTAGTATAATAAACTAGTACAAACAGAGATAGCAACCTGGCTCTACACTTGATGTTGTGTGTTTTGGCACCACCCACAGGTGATTTGAAACACTGCGGGCGGACACAAAGACAGACAAACCAACAGAACGATAGGGCCATTGCAATCTCTGAATGGCTCAACATGCACTGGGGGAGCAAGTAAAAATGTAATTGGTATATCTGAGAAAGGATTCATATTAAAGAATTTAGTTTCTTTGTTTCTTTGATCTGGAAGCAGCAAATTTCGACCATGGCCCATATAGCCTACTGTGCAAAGGATAAATGTGCTTTCCACTTTAAAACAACTTTATAATGAGACTCCACCTGTGTGTGTGTGTGTGTGTGTGTGTGTGTGTGTGTGTGTGTGTGTGTGTGTGTGTGTGTGTGTGTGTGTGTGTGTGTGTGTGTGTGTGTGTGTGTGTGTGTGTGTGTGTGTGTGTGTGTGTGTGTGTGTTGTTTTCACATGTTTAGGCACTTGTGTATGAAGAAAATACAAACATTTCGTTGAAAAAAATGTGATAAATAATTCAGAGTAGGAGTTATTGGTCGGTGGTAGGTAGCAGTAGTAAAGTTGGAGCTTTATTGCTCTTGGAACTTGCTGCTATTGGTAGGAATGCCAGCAGGTTTAATCATATGCGTTAGCTTACAATCACTCAGTCACAACAAAACACGCCCTCCTCCACCAATGCAACATGGACCACCAAGCCAGGCATGCAGAGTTTTTGTCAGTGTTTCCAGCCTCACCTCCGCGGGCTTCGTTGCGTCACGTGGAGTTGTCTACATATCCATAGATGGCGAAGGAGGTTTTAATTGATTCTCGGGGGAAATTAACTGGGGTATGTCTCTTCCTTGTGCGTTTTCTTTTTTTAAGACATGGAATCACCTTGAGTTATGTTTAGATTTATTGATCATACATCTCCTCACATTTGTCCGAGTTGGCAGGGCGCACTGTTGCGCGCCTTTGATGTATCCGTGCCAAGACGTGCCGTAGGCTACTGTATTTTTGTGTTGTATTGTTTTTGAAGGAGCCATGTTGCAAAGTTTACGCTTGCTCTTCTAGAAACGCTAGTTTGCTGTAAAATGCAGATCTAACGACGGCAGGACGTTTTGAAACAATATCCATGTGTTGTGCCCGTACGTCTTTTTGTTTTGGGTTTAAGAACAAAACGACAATTATAGAATAGATTTTGGAAAACGCTAGATGCATTTTTACGCTGTGTTTTTGTAGCCTATGTTGATGGCATGTTGTGTAGACGTAGCCTACTCAAAGATGGGCTACATGTAATCATGTTTGACAATTGTTTTAAGCAATTCAAATCTCGTGTTCAGATTGTTCTCTTGCCGAATCAACCTAGAGATGGGCGGAAAATCCACTCACAAGCAGAAATGCATTGCCATAGAAAATCAGCTGTGTGTGTGTGTGTGTGTGTGTGTGTGTGTGTGTGTGTGTGTGTGTGTGTGTGTGTGTGTGTGTGTGTGTGTGTGTGTGTGTGTGTGTGTGTGTGTGTGTGCATGCTCGCGCGCGCACACATCCGTGCGCGATTGTGTGCGTTTTGCCCAATCTTACTAACCTACTAGTACTCATGCTTATATAAGCAGGGCTGAAGTGGGTTAAACTCATAAAGACCAAGTTATGACATTTATCCTCTTTCACTTATGAGTGTTGAAAGTCACCCTCTCCAAGCAGTTTACATAGCATGCAGTGTACATAGGCCTACTGTCTCTGTAGCACATATAGGAATTGGAATTGGAGGGAAATCCTTACACTCGTACCATTACAATCCTTACACCCTGGCCCCTCGCACGGTTAAGCCTTTAGACCTGTGTGTGTGTGTGTGTGTGTGTGTGTGTGTGTGTGTGTGTGTGTGTGTGTGTGTGTGTGTGTGTGTGTGTGTGTGTGTGTGTGTGTGTGTGTGTGTGTGTGTGTGTGAGTGAGTGAGTGAGTGAGTGAGTGAGTGAGAGATGAGAGAGGTGACATACTGCACAGCTTAACAGTTTTTCCACACTGCAATGTGTATTGCCCTGAAACTGTTATCCAGCAGTGTCAGTGGAAGGCCAAGAATGGCTTTATGGTTGGGTGAATGGCAGCTAAAGGTTAGTTAGTTAGTTAGTTAGTTAGTTAGTTAGTTAGTTAGTTAATTCTCTGTTACAAGGACAACGACATAATAGGCCTAGCCTACTTTTGATTTTTGCCCCTGATACTTTATTTTCTACTCATGTAATTTTTGATTACTATCATCTTATATTTTATTCAATATTTTATGTAATATTAATCATGCATTTGTGAAGTGTTCTTCTGAGACCATATAGTGATACCACACTATAATACATTGGAATCGAATTGAATTGAAGTGAATTACCAGCGTCTCTCCTATAGCACCCATCTACTTCACTAGATCCCCTGTTAAGGTAAAGATGTTGTGTTGCTCATATTCATTTCTTAAGTTGCTTAGGGATTTGCATATCATATTTCATATGAAACTGCACAACATTGCCTTTCCAACAATAGTTGTCAGTGTCATGTCTCTGATAGCGGCTATCACACCACCACCTTGACTAGCGAAAATTCATTGTCCATCTACTTAGTAGCTTTGATTTCATGTCTCATTTTGTGTCCTAGCACCCATGTTGAAAGTCATGGAGCCGTCACTACAGAAGCGGTCGCACATTTTAGCAATTTGGATATGGCTGCCGTTTCTGTGTTTCAGGTGGTAATCCACATTATCCTATTCATCACTCTCTCCAGCCAAGCGTGTGGACTTGTAGAGATGTCTTAGTTTATATGCCTGTCACGTTTAGAAGAAGAAAAAAAGAAAGAAATCAAATTCCTCTGTAATTGCTATAAAATGGCCGACAATTCCTGTAGTGTTTGAGGCAAAACTGAAAGCAGCACCTCAACCGGTGTGGAAGTGCGGGCAAAGTTTATTGGGTTTGAACAGAAGAATGCATTCTTGTAAAAAAAAAAAAGGATTTAACTTTACCCACTTTGGACCGGCTGGATGAATACTCACTCCCCCACACACACACACCTCCCCTCTCCCCACCCTTGGCACATGTTCATTGCACTGCCTTAATGGAGTCATGTGAACACCAAGGCAGGTTATTGCTAACAGCAAAGAGCATGAGACTGCCTGCATGTAGATTATGCTCCATAGTGCGTCTTATTAAATAGGGTACCACTGCTGTTCTCTCTCTCTCTGTGTTTGTGTGTGTGTGTGTGTGTGTGTGTGTGTGTGTGTGTGTGTGTGTGTGTGTGTGTGTGTGTGTGTGTGTGTGTGTGTGTGTGTGTGTGTGTGTGTGTGTTAGGGATGCAAACGATTAATCGATTAATCGACTTTAATCGATCAATGCATTAATCGATTAAAAATATTAATCGCAATTAATCGACAATTCAACTGACAAGAGACCCAGGTGAAATGGGCATGTGAAGAGAGTGTGTGAAGAGGGGTGTGAATAGTGGGAATATTTAAAGAAACACTATGCAACTTTTTCATAGTCATGAAATGGCTTGGTACTCAAGGTTTTGCTTGACTGACCCGTTATGGCGAAAATGGCAATATTTCCATCACTGCCTAGTGCTCCTGCTCCGAAACAGCACTTGCAGTTTTGCCTGGCGGCGCCGCGCCTTTTGTTGTTGTGGAATTTGCGGCCGCTAGGGCGTCTAGATTTCTATGCTGTATGAGCGGAGCGAGACCTATTCCCCTTCGTTTGCTAACTAAGCAGCAGCAGCATGCTGAAAGTTGGCTACTGGCTAGCTGATTGTAAAATATCACGCTGGCATGCAATGAAAACAACAAATGGGACTGCAAATAAATCACGAGATAATTGAGATGAAAGGTTTGGACAGGCAAATAAAGCGCTTGTGTGAACATTGGAAAAGGGCTTCAAACCGGAGAGAGCTGAACGCCAAAAGATGGGGAATTTATCATTCATTCACTACACTGGGATTTATGCATTAGCATTCTCAAAACCCACGCCACCTCGTTTAGTTTACAAAGCTACACAAATGTATATGAGTTGAAATCTGACGTCGCACATTTTACTTGATGTCAAAGGACACAATCAGTCGAGTGAGGCAAAAAATATATGTTGTTGCCGATCAAGAGGAGACAAAACGTGATCTCTAGCCGGCGGATGTCCACTTTCACTTTCAACACCACACAAGATAAAAACGCGTCTTGTCACCTCGACTTTGAAATCTTTATTATGACAACAAAATAGCCTTTTGTTTCCTCGTTCTCAGTCAGTGGTGTAGTCTACTTTTTTGTGGTGGGTATACTGTATATTTGAGCATTTTTTTAAGTGGGTATACTGTATATATTTGTGCTATTCAAAACAATGGATCAATCAATTTTAAGTGGGTATACTGAAATCCCTGAAATTTAGAAGTGGGTATACTCCATATACCCGCGTTCTACGTAGACTACACCACTGCTCGTTCTTCTAATGTACTATATACTGCGTTAAACTTAACCCTTATGTTGTGTTCGGGTCATTTTTGACCCGTTTTCAAGTTTTAGTGTGAAAAAAACACACTTTCCTTTATTTTCTTGGAATAAGGCTTCATCTAATCCTCAGTCACAATCATTTCAACACAAAAAAAATACGTTTTATCATTTTAGTAAATTTTAAAGGTCCAAAAAAAAAAAAGTTACATCTGTGGTGTTCGGGGGTCAAAATTGACCCGGTATAGATTTTTGGTTGTTGTATGCACTTCTGAAAAGCTGTTGGTTGCCCTTTGTCCTCAGTTTGGTGATTTATGGTGAGGAAAATATATTTCTTGCCTGAACTTTTTTTTGCCAGCTTTTTGATATTACAAATCCAATATGGCCGCCGGACAGTCCCATACACTACAATATGTCATATCTCCTGTTGTGAAAGGAGTACAGATGTATTTCTGGTGTCTACTCATATGTTTTCATGGTCAGGGAATCCATTTCTGCATTATATAATGAGATTTTTTACATATTTGTTTGCAAAATACATTTTTGCACATCATTTTTTCCAAAAAATGTATCAAAAATTCATAATGGCACCAAACATGTAGAACTGGTCTTATACTTATCCATAAAGTTGATGTGGCAATGACATAATGGTCCATGTTCATGGCATAGGGGATTCAGATGAATAGTGTGACTTTTTTCATGTTCATTAAGGTGTTCATTTCCAATACCTTTGCATTAGATTGGCGGAATAGCTGTGACTGACAGAATTGTTATTTTGTATATTTACCACACTAAAATCATATAAATATTGAAAAACACCAAGTCAACATATTTAAACATTAATTTTATGCACTGAAAAGCTAATTTAGTTGACATTTGGTCTTTATCCTGCTATAAATCTCTTTGGGTTGGTTTGGACCCGAACACCACAAATGCCACTCTTGATGATATTTTTTAATATTAGAGAAAAACTAATAAAATAAATTTGGGGGTTGTTGTACTCTCATATCAGCTGTAATACATGGACAACATAATCACTAATTGTATCACTTTGGGAGGTATTAATAGTGAATTTATGCAGATTTTGATAGTTTTGGTCATCAACAACGATTTGCATAATGTAAGATAAAAGATATTTAAAGTCAAAAAGATGAATACATCAGTAATATTTCCATGGATATGAATACATACCAAGTTAGCCATGAGATGAAAAACAATATTTGATGATAACCAGTGGTTTTAGGTATTTTATAGCTGAGTTTTGTTATCACGGGTCAAAAATGACCCGAACACCACAGGTGTATGCAGCTTACGAACACAACACAAGGGTTAAGCTTTTTTCGCACACCTCAGCTGGCAGGTGCGTCGGAGATGGCACCATGGGTCACTCAGCAATAGTTTAAAGAAACTCCCGCACACTGACCATTTCGCTGTTCTTTCTTTAATAAAAGACGTTTCGGTACTAGACCTTCATCAGGCAATCTCTGATGAAGGTCTAGTACAGAAACGTCGTTTTTAAAGAAAGAACAGCGAAATGGTCAGTGTGCGGGAGTTTCTTTAAACTAGGCCTATATAGTTACTGGAAATGTGAAATAAAGACGGGGATATCTGCCGGGAACAAGTGGATCAAATAATATCCATCTGAGGGAAGTGCAAACATGATTGCAGTTGTGTGAAGTGAATTACGAAGCAGTGAACTGATAAGCAAGGGGGAGAATCGCACATATGATAAAGCCCCTTAGAAGTGGAGAGAACTGAATGCAAGGAAGGGAATCTGGCAGATTACAGAAGACGAAGAAATTTAATTCGCACATAATCTCAAAAAAACAATGTCTGTCTAATTCAATGCACATTTTCGGCAGAACCACTAGAGGCCGCTATAAAGTTGTTTATATCGGTGTGTTTATGTCAAAGTTGCATAGGATATCTTTAAATCACCGTTGGATTTAAGAATTGAAATAGAATGAATGTGGTATTTTATTAATTTTTTAATTCAAATTTTTAGATTTAGTAGGTTTTTTTCCAAGAAACATTGAGATTTCGTCGGGAAAACGCAGCTTATCAATTAATCGTAAGTCGATCGATAAGGATATCAACTAATGATTAATGAATTAATCGATAATTTGCATCCCTAGTGTGTCTGTGTGTGTGTGTGTGTGTGTGTGTGTGTGTGTGTGTGTGTGTGTGTGTGTGTGTGTGTGTGTGTGTGTGTGTGTGTGTGTGTGTGTGTGTGTGTGTGTGTGTGTGTGTGTTTACACTCAGTTTGGCTCTCGTTGGCCTGTGCACCTATGCATCCATTCCTTTGTTTACTGTAGGGAAGTTGTACACCGTAAAAAAAATTACAGTGTTCATTTAATACTTAGAGCAGAGATGTAAAATTCTGGCTTTAGGGGCCTAAATCTGGTCCGTGGACTGGACTCATTTTATTTGGCCCCGTGAGATCATTCCAAATGTACAATTGGCCTAGGCCTAGGCTACATACATAGGAGCGAGCCCTATAGTCCAGACGTGACTAGCCATACATCTCACACTCATACAGGTATACAACAGAATACGCACAAGGCAGGCACATTTCATCTACCATATATACGATGGGAGTGAGCGCTTGTGAAACTTGCCTTTCAGTATTCCGTGCCTGCATACATCATTTCGTCATTTCTTGAAAAACAATGTTGAGTTAAGCCCACGACTTTGTCCCAGATTTTGATCGTGGCCCACTGTGAATTTGAGTTTGACACCCCTGACAGAGAGTCATTGTAGTCCCATAATGCACACCGTTCCATCATGTGAGCATTTCAGCCATGGTTTCCAAACTTTCCAGACTGTCAAAGGTAAAAAGTCCATCAACTTTAAAGGTACACTGTTTAAGATTTTTAGTTGTTTATTTCCAGAATGCATGCTACCCATTCATTAATGTTACCCTTTTCATGAATACTTACCACCACCATCAAATTCTAAGTATTCATTATGACTGGGAAAATTGCAGTTTTCATACATGAAAAGGGTGATCTTTTCCATGGTCTGCCATTTTGAATGTCCAGAAATAGACATTTTTAGCTGCAAAAAATGACTGTTGGCTACTTGGGCCATACTAAAACATATTAGTTTATTACTTAGTAAACTTTCATGAAAAGATCAAATTTGGCAATAGGCAGTCCAGTTTCAATGAACAGCATAGTTGCAGTACCTTTTTTGACCATTTCCCGCACAGTGTACCTTTAATGGTAGTGATCTTTGACAGGGTTTAAGAATGCACACATTTTGTAGTCTCATAATGTGCACTGTTCCATCTGTGAAACACTGCAACAGTCTCTTCTCTTCAGAAGTAGGCTACTAGCTATTCTTCGAGATTCTGCATGCTGAAGCTTGTTGAATACAAGCTCTTTTAACATTGGTATTTTAAAGTAAATTAGTGTACTGTCGGAATCCATTACTATTGCAGATTACGGCTTCAGAAATAGGCTCATGTTCCCCTTGATTGTAGACCAAGAGAAGTGCAGCTCATGAAGTGCAGGGCAGTCACACCAGCGCTACTGAAAAAAAAGAGCACAGTACTTGCACAGTATTACAGTTTCTTCCCATCCTCGAAAGAAAACTTTGCTAACGCTTAACTGTAGAGTAGAGTAGAGTAGAGTAGAGTAGAGTAGAGTAGAGTAGAGTAGAGTAGAGTAGAACAGAGTAGAGTGGAGTAGAGTAGAGTAACTTTATTGATCCCCAAGGGGAAATTATCATCATAATGTGTCTAGGGCCTGTCAGTACTCTATCCAGGGGAGTGATTGTGAATATTGTATTATGTACTAAAGGCAAATTACGTTTGCTTGCACTGTACCGTACATAGACTCTTTGTTTATTGTTTCTTGGCTGTTAGCTCTGCAATCTTCTGTCATTTGCTTTTGCGACTGATGTTGAAGATATTGGCATGACCTTGGAGGAGTCATCCATGCTTCCATGACCTTACGCCAAGGTCACTGTGTTTCCCTCAGTCTCTGATTTCACTACTGCAGATATAATAGCCCAGCATGTGCTAGAAAAAGGGATAGTGATCTAACCTTAGTCATTGTATTTTCTTTTTATACGTATATACAGTTGGGGCTTTTTTAACCTCTACAAGAGGGTAATCGAAGAGTTGGAAAGGAAATGATGGAGAAAGAGAGGTGGTGTAGGGTTACGAAATGACTCAATGACTCAGTGTATTTTCTTACGTACTAAATGTTATCACTTTTACCATTTTTCTTCAGATTTTATCTGGTCATTTCGAACTCCGCTCTCACTTCCAGAGTATCTGTGGTAGGCCATTGCCAACCGACACAAAATCCTGCTCATGGTGATTACATCCCTCAGCCCATTGGTTGGCTCCAAGTTACACGTCTCTGAACTCATTCACCCTGCTGCGTCTTTGTACTGTACCTTAGGCCTCTGAGACTCCAAAGGCGTGTGAGAAAAGTGAGTTGGAAATAAAGCCATTTGCAGCAGTAACAGCCGTCCCTTTTATTTTGGAATCGGCCACGCTTCACGTGAGGAATGTCTCCTCTCTGTTCTCAATGAGATTGGCATACCTCAGAAATGCTCAAAAACCTATTACTTGAAAGACTATGGTCTTGTGTCAGCAGCAGCAGTTCTTTTTTTTGGTCTTTCACGACTTTATTTGACAGGACATTTTGAGAGGTGGACAGGAAGCGAACGGGCAGAGAGATGGGAAGGGGTCTGCAAATGACCCGGGCCGGGAATCGAACACGGGTCGGCCGCATGGCAGACAAGTGCCCTACCGGTTGACCACGGCAGGGCCAGCAGCAGCAGTTCTACCCATTTTGGGGCCCTTGGCAAAATATAGTCTTGTGGCCCTTTTGAATTCCTTTTGCTGGTATTTACTATGACGGGACTGACTGTTATCGTAGGTTCCCCCCCACAAAAAAGTCGCGGGGCCCTACGCAACAGCCTGGTCTGCTTATTGGTGAAATCAGCTCTGTGTCAGTTATTCTCCTTAATGCGGTTATTTTTAGAACATCTATTACTCTATTTGCAATGAGACTGGCATACCTTAGAAATGTTAAAAACTAGGGGGGTGCTATGGTGCAGCATGCTAAGCCACCCACATTTGGGCTTGCATGCACATGGTAGGGAACCCCGATTCGAGTCCGGCCGGGGTCATTTCCCAGCCATACCCGATATCTCTCTCCTGCTCATTTCCTGTCTCCTCTCCCACTGTCCTGTCATAAAGGCCCCAAAAAAGAAATGTTAAAAAACTCACCAGTGTTATTATTCAAAGCATCTGATGGCCCGGTGTACATGTAGGTGTCCACTTGTACCAGATGTTCTTGTTGTTTTATGTTACTTTTGCATATATACTGTGTACGTATATCAGACTCAAGACTTCAGTCTTTTTTTATCTGTTTGCAGTGAGGCCTGCATACCTCAGGATGGATATGCTCAAAACTGATCTGTATTCACCTTGTTTGACTATTGGTCGCCCGAAGTAGGCAACTCTATTGTTTGGTACCATCTTGGTCTTCTTTGTGCAGGTCATTTTTTTGCGCATCAGTTACTTTATAAATGTTGCAAAGTGGATCTATGTGCCCTTCTTTCAGTGCGAGATGTGGGTAGCCTCATGATGTGCACTGTATCAGCTTGGGCAAGGCCACTCACAGCTTTGGCCGGGCAGAGGACAAAGTCATTTGAAAGCCCTGTACATACAATGTAATGACGAGCCAATTCTGGGCCCCCTCTCTCCCTGGGCTCGAGAGAACTGACCTCCTTGTCCCCCCCTATCGATGTCTCTAACCACAGTGGAACACAGTAATAGTAGACTCAGTACTACACAACGACATTGTTACTGCCCAGTCTTTGGGAGGTGGCTTTAATAAAGGAGCAGAAATACATATAATAAATAATATGCACATGTAAGAATTATGCCATAAGCTCTGGAGTAATGCTAATTCAGCAATGTTAAGTAGTGGTAAAGGTTTGCTGTATATTACATTCTTTCTCATAAGCTTAGCCTATTTTGTTATAGCATGTGGCATATGCTGTATCTAGCGTGTCTTGATAATTACAGTCACTCAACCCCATCCACATGATCAGTCAGGGAAGCTGACAGGGCGGCCAAAGGGGCCAGTTGTCCCGGGCCCAGGGAGAGGGCGGCCCATAATTGGGTTCCCATTATATTGTATGAATTGAGTTGGGGTTGGGCCTTTCAGATGACTTTGACGCAGGCCTGTTGAAAGCTGTCATAAGACCTGCATTCATTCATGCACGTGTGCATATTAGGTGTATGATGATGACAAATGTACAAGCCATCATTTATGTTATGCAATGCTGGTTTGTTCCCTACATGGAGGCCATCATGGAGCTTACCAACTGAACTTATGCATGGACTTACTTATCTCTCTACTCATAATCATACTGTACTTCTCTACTTATTCTTATACATACTGAGAAATCGATGTTTACAAGGTCACTTCAGTTTGCTGGTTGAAGTAGGCCTCATTAAGCTCATACGTATGAATAGAAAACATTTTTTTGCTAATGAGCGTGCAAGAAAAAAACCCACACACACACACACAATATTTAGCATATGGAGAAATGGGATAAAAACGGGGATAATATCGTACTTATAAATCAACTAAACTCATAATACACACACAAAGTGGATTATATTTGCCTACAGGTCCAATGTGCAAGGTCTTTCTTAGGCTCTTCCCTTCCTAAAACATCATATGGCAAAAACGTGACAATATGACAACCATAGCTGGTTTTGGATAAGTTATATCATGCAGGAAAATCTTGTATTTTCCCGATTAGGTAAAGCAGTTCAAGATGGTGAACTACACAGTAAAAAATGCAGCATTAATTCAACACCTAAAGAGTACTCTGAGACCAAATACACACTAGAAGAGGTTGAATCGACTCTTTAAGTGTTAAATTAACAAATTTTACTGTGTACTTTATGGTGAACTACCTGCTAATTTCTCATTATGTCAGCTCTACAGCACTTTGATGAAGTCCCTGTTGTCATGCAATAATTCGATAATAACTTTGTAATAAGTAAATCATGAATTTGTAATGATTTAATAATAATGTATTGTGGTTTTTTGACTCTGCAGCACCTGACCAAAGTCCCTGAAATGTTGTCCTAATGTTGTCCGTCAATCGATATCTCTCTTATACCGTAGGAACCACTGGTTTTGTATACTGTAAAACATTGCTAGCCAATTTAATGTAAAAAAGCAAGTTGCCCTGCTGCCTTAAGCTTGTAAGTTAGGTGAACTCTTGGCTTAACCCAACTTGAGGCAGGGCAACTTACTTTTTTACGTTTAAGTGGCTGCAATGTTTTACAGTGTACCACGTTTTCTTGAGTGTGCCATACTTGTTCCCCCAAGGTCCAGCTAGAATCCCCTTGGAGGTCCCATCATGGAAGCCCAGTGGTATGTTCAAAGTAAAAAACACCAGCGTATAGTGTGTTAGTATAGTAACTCTGAAAGCCTTGAAATCAACTCCCCTTCAGATGACATTGAGTCCCACTCAGACATAGTGCTCATTTTTTTTACTCTCCAATCAGTGTAATCGTTTGTGTCAGTTAGTGCTTATGCATGTGGAGCATGGCACATGTGCAATAGTCTTGTGATGTTATGTGTATGTCCTGTCTTAAACAAATCTTGCTCAGGGATGCGGAATTTATTACAGTGCAAACTGACAATAAAGTACTATCGCATCGTTCTTAAAAAACTTTGAAGTTACACTGGCCACCATCAGAATTTGACTCCATGTTTGACTCCAGATATTGGACTGAAGTCATTTGCCTTTCCACAGCGTTGTAAATACTCCATCTGGATGTACAGCATATCAGTTTACTCTGAAATATGATACCCCCTTTTATTATAGTAAATGTTGTGGTGTTAATTCAACACTTAAAGAGTTCATTTAAGTCCAAATGATGCCAAATCAACTCTCTAAGTGTTAAATGAGCACTGCAGAATTTACTGTGATGGAATGGGGAAAAAGAAGAGGCCTCTACTGTACTGTAGTTGCTTGAGTTACATAATAATGTAAATTGTAATTACATGATAATGTATTTGTAATCAGGGCCGCTGATATCTTTGGCTGGGCCCTGGACAAAGTCGTCTGAAGCCCCCCTCCACCCCAGTCTTATACATACAATGTCATGAGGACCCAGTTCTGGGGCCCCTCTTTCCCCGGGCCCGTGACAACTGTCCCCTTTGCCCCTCCAGTCAGTGCCCTTGATTGTAATAATGAAACATTCCTCTTTCCTCTGCAACATGTGACAAAGTCCTTGTTGCAATGTAATAATTGGTTAGGCCAATAATGAAAATTGCTAATTATTATCCAATAATGGGTTGTCCATGTTGACTCTGCAGAAAGACCTTTACATAATGTCCTAATTTATCAGTTATCTGTTATCGTAATGCTTTATGGTTGATTGAATAATGTGATGTCATTTGTAATAATGACTAAAAATGTTATACCGTATGTCTGCTCTGCATCACCTGACCCTGTTGGCTGTGGCCTATTAATCTCTCTTTAGAAAGGCTGTATAGCTCCTTAATGCAATAATGTAAACTGTAATAATGTATTAATTTTGACAATAGCTGTAATAATATTGTACTAATATACATATTGTATATAATAATATACAATAATATGGGGCAGCCATGCCCCAGTGTTTAGAGCCATGACTGAAGTGCCCTTGAGCAAGGCACCTAACCCCACATTGCTCCAGGGCCTGTAACCAAATACCCTGAACCTAAATAAGTGTAAGTTGCTTTGGATACACGCGTCAGCTAAGTGTAATGTCATGTAACAGTAATAAAAGAATAATGTATTGTATTCTTCATCTCTGCAGCACCTGACGAAGTCCCTGTTAGCGGTGGCCTTCCTGTCGTCGTTTGGCAGTTCCATGCTGTATGGCTACAACCTGGCCGTGGTCAACTCCCCTGCAGACGTGAGTACTGTAAATGGCCAATGTTAGCTTATGTTTTTTTCCATTCTTGGTAGTTTGAAATGAATATCTCCTACCTTGTGCGTGGTGGTAGCCTAGATCCATAGTCTATACCAGGGGTGCTCAACTGGCGGACCCAGGTCCGGATGCGGACCCAAACGCAATGTCATCCGGACCAAGACAAAATCCATCTGTATTTAATATGTATAAATTACACATGAGATTTCGCTGCCATGCGATCTATAGGTGTATTTCTGCGAAGCCAGTCTTATGACAAATAAAAGTATCATCACTATGACAACTCAGTGAGTGAGCAAGAGGCCAGTGCGGCCAGCGAGTGAGGTTATTTTCTGCATCGGTCCGTAGCGACTTTTTTGGACCCTGGAAACATACGAAATTTGGCGAGTGGATCTTTTCAGTTTCTAGTTGAGCACCCCTGGTATATGCCATCGACCACACAGTGTACATTTTTCAGCATTGATTCAACATTTTGAAGATAGTTAAACAGTCCTCCTTTAGGAGTTCCTTGCTGTTGTTAACTGCCCCTGCAGATGCGATTAACCCATTTTGTCCTAAGCTTTTTGGGAAAGGGTGCTCTCTACCTATTACATCCTAAATATCTCAGCCTCCAAAGCACATACAAACATGAAATGAGTTGCATTTAAAAGCCAGGACCCTCGTTTTGCCTTCGACTATGTTCATTCAGCTCTAACTTACCCACATTCTTAACAAAACAGCTCAGATCTCAAGAACTTGAATGCAGCGTATATGTCTCTCCAGGACACAATGGGTTAAATGCCAGCGACCACACAGTGTGCATTTTTAAATTCAACATTTCGATGGTCAGAAAATGTTAAAGTTTACTTTTAGTGATGAAATAATGAGGCAAAATTGACTGTTGGATTTGGCAATATGGGGAGGTTAATGCACTGTTTAAATTCATATTTCACAACTTAAATCGACAACAATGCTATGTTGCTTCATTTTTTTAGTACATAGTTATATCAAACTGGCTTGCATTGCGCTTTTGCATCAGCCCGAACACATGCTGTTATCCAAAGGATGGTCCTCAGTGACGCTATACAGACAGAAGTTGATTCTGTGTTTGACATGTTTTGAGACAAGACTTGCGGTTGCTATAGGTGGGCACGATGTCATCAGATGCAGCAGCCAGAGGATAGCCTGGACTATAAAGGGGCAGTCATGGGTAAGCGGTTAGGCGGTCAGACTTGTATCCCAAAGGTTGCCGGTTCGACTTCCGACCTGCCAGGTTGGTGGGGGGAATAATTAACCAGTGCTCTCCCCCATCCTCCTCCATGACTGAGGTACCCTGAGCAGGATACCGTCCTGCCACACTGCATCATTTCGGGTGCTGACCCCTTGCATGGGTGAGACATAAATGTAATTGTGTGCGGTGAACACCTGTATGCTGTGGAATGCTGTGTCACAGTGACAATGGGAGTTGGAGTTTCCCAGTTGGCCTTATACTTTCACTAAAGGGTTCACTCCTTGGTTTACTTCTTGCCCTGATGAAGACCCTGTAGGTGGCCTAAACATGTTGGCAGTTTTTTTCCCTTTCAATTCAAGTTAAAACATATACTGTACGTATATTAGACTCATATACTTATATTAGAGCGGTTTTAGTGCCTTGGCATCCTGCTTGTTTTTGATAGCCTAAAGCACTGTTTCCCAACTAGGGGTACATGTACCACTAGAGGTACGCGAGCACACTGCAGGGGGTACTTGGAAAAAATGAAATTTTAACAAATATATGGAGCTTAGTTACATTGGGATGGAGAGAGCGATGTAGAACTTGACTTAGGGGGTACTCATGGCACAACGAAAAGGCTTGGGGGTACACAAAACAACTCTCTCAGTCGCGCAGCGTGCAGTCACGAGTGTGTGTGTGTGTGTGTGTGTGTGTGTGTGTGTGAGAGAGAGAGAGAGAGAGAGAGAGAGACAGTCACAAAAGGAGAGAGAGCATGGATGAGTGTGTGTGTGTGTGTGTGTGTGTGTGTGTGTGTGTGTGTGTGTGTGTGTGTGTGTGTGTGTGTGTGTGTGTGTGTGTGTGTGTGTGTGTGTGTGTGTGTGTGTGTGTAAGAGAGAGAGAGAGAGAGAGAGAGAGAGAGAGAGAGAGCATGGTTGTGTGCGTGTGTGTGTGTCCGTCTGTCTGTCTGTCCATCTGTCTGTGTGTGTGTGTGTGTGCACGTGTATGTGTGCATGTGTGTGTTCATGGGTTTCAGGGAAAGCAGGGAAGTACAGAGAAAATCTTCATCTTTCTTCAGATCTCACAAATTGACCTATCAGGGGAAGTGCACCATACTGATAGGCAAGCAGGTTTGCTACATACAACATGAGCAGCAAATTGGTGAAGGCCTTATGTTTTACCTCACTTGACCTGAGGTAAGCATGATGGGAAAAGGGAGATAAAGGGAGTGGAGTCGGTGAGAGAGAGAGAGAGAGAGAGAGAGAGAGAGAGAGAGAGAGAGAGAGAGAGAGAGAGAGAGAGAGAGAGAGAGAGAGAGAGAGAGAGAGAGAGAGAGAGAGAGAGAGAGAGAGAAGGAATCACATGACGTGCAGACAAGCAGGGTAGTGCCAGCACATGGCCTAAAGAAATAACCTTTTCTTTTCGTTGTCTTTTTTTAACATTCCTTCCCCCTCTCCTCCTCCCCTCTCTGTGCTCGGAAGGCAATGAGATTTGGAATGTGTGCCTTTTTTTGTGTGAATCTAAACCTCAGTGATAGCGATCATCCCGCTCTTGGGTTTGCCTCACGTGAAGATAAAATGCCTTAACACGAGGTAGACCCTACGTATGTCCCTATGATGTTAAAAAAAGTCAACTCGTGCCAGAGATAGCACACAATGGCAATGGCCAGTCTAATCCTTTTACTGTACAGTTACTGTTGGCTTCAGTCATTACACACAGGGGTTGAACGTCCCAATGGGAAATCCCCTTGGCCATTGTAGCAGAGGGCTGGATTAACGCGCAGGCTAGACTTGCCAGGCGGCCCCCAATTGGCCAAATGGCCATAGTACACAGCAGAGGCGTCAAACAGGGGGCAAAAACCCTGACTCATTCTTAGGGCCCAGCCCCCCTGGGGTTGCCCACCGGGGGCCCTCCTATGGAAAATGTTCCGTGGAAAATATTCTTGGGGGGCCCATGAAAGAGGTTGTTCCTGAGGTGCTACGCCCCTGGTACACAGTGTGCAGAGAATTTGCATTTATGCCTCAGCTTGGTAAGAGGGAAGCCCAACAGAAGCCTCAAGTTCCAAGCCCCCAGTGCTTAGGGACAGAACCTCCATCATGGAGGAGGAGATGAGGAGGCGAACACTGGTTGTTTGTTGTTGGTTGTCCCCATCTTGTGATAATGTCGGAAATTAAACCCTTGTACTAAAAGGGAGAGCTCAGTTTTGTTGCACTTTTTTTTACCATGTGGCAAACACTGCAAAGTACTGTCTTTTTCTGGAAATCTTTTACTTGGATTTTCAGGCAGTTTCTGTAACAGAACCACAGGGGTGTTGTTGACTTCTTCTCGAAAGTTGACTTCTTACTGTCGTTTTGCCACCTTGCTGCACATGTGCTACTGTAGGCCTACACATACTGTATTTCACATCATTTGATGGACATGACAAAGAGCATGATGGGTAAAGAGTATAGTGTCATTTTAGACAGAAATGGAAATGTATGCAAGGGCTGTGTGTGTGTGTGTGTGTGTGAGTGTGTGTGTGTGTGTGTGTGTGTGTGTGTGTGTGTGTGTGTGTGTGTGTGTGCGTGCGTGTGCGTGTGCGTGTGCGTGTGCGTGCGACGTGCGTGCGTGTGTGTGTGTGTGTGAGAGTGCATGCTGCACGTGGGTGCGTGAATGAGTGCATGAGTGTGTGCACGTGGTCGTGCGTATGCATCTTTGCAGATGTATCACATATGGGTCCCCAGTCATACCCAATCAAGCTCTGCTACAGAGACATTAGCAGGTTTTGACTTTCAATTAGTCCCTTATTCCATTTTCCACTTTGCCACCCATCAATGTCCAATCGAATGAGGGACTCAAGTGATTTTAATGAGCGATGATTTGGAGACAAATTTTGGTTGACCTTAAGCAGAACTCTGAACTCCCCATCCATACGCCCATTCACCTACCCCGTAATGAGGTCAGCTAACAAGGTAACGGTTTAATGCTAGTAATTGCATTACTTGTCAAGTAGCTTCCTGAAAGTCTAAAGGCAATGCCAATCCTCTGTCTATATCCCTCATGTAGTCACAGTACAAACTTCAGTATTTGGTTTGTTCTTACTGTAGTTCCCTTGGTCTTCTTTCAAGCCTACACCTGCTTGCTGCAAAACTCAATTCATTAAAATGTATTGTGCTACTCAGTGGTGTAGTCTACGTAGAACGCAGGTATACGGAGTATACCCACTTCTAAATTTTAGGGGCTTCAGTGTACCCACTTAAAATTGATTGATCCATTGTTTAGAATAGCATAAATATATACAGTATACCCACTTCAAAAAATGCTTGAATATACAGTATACCCACTTCAAAAAATGCTTGAATATACAGTATACCCACTTCAAAAAAAGCTTGAATATACAGTATACCCACTTCAAAAAAAGCTTGAATATACAGTATACCCACTTCAAAAAAGTAGACTGCACCGCTGGTGCTACTGACAGTGAAGGAGTTGTTGGTCCGGATTTCTGGTTCTAAGTGTTCAGCGTGAAGCTTACCTGAGTTATTTTTTGGTATGGTTAAGCTGAGTCGAATTGGACTATTGAGAGATAGGGAGACAGAGAGACAGTGGAAGCTGTCACCTAATGGTTGGCCTTGCTGTGGGTCTTGTGAGCAGAAAGCCTGCAGGTTCAAGTCCACACCAGTAGGAGGAATGTGAGTGCTCTCCAGCAATCTCTCCCATGGCTGAAGTGCGCTTAAAGGTACACTGTGTGAGATTTTTAGTTGTTTATTTCCAGAATTCATGCTACCCATTCACTAATGTTACGTTTTTGATGAATGCTTACCACCACCATCAAATTCTAAGTATTCATTATGACTGGGAAAATAGCACTTTTCATACATGAAAAAGGGGATCTTCTCCATGGTCAGCCATTTTGAATTTCCAGAAATAGGCATTTTTAGTAGCAAAAATGACTGTACTTGGGCCGTACTTGAAAATATGTGTTTACAACTCAGTAAACTTTCATGAAAAGATCGAATTTGGCAATAGGCAACCCAGTTTCAATGAGCAGCATAGTTGCAGTACCTTTTTTTTTAGCCATTTCCTGCACAGTGTACCCCCCATAGCACATGAGACTTCCACATTGGTCCAGGACCTCTCTCTAATTGCAAGTTGCTTTGATTAAAAGTGTCAGCTAAATGTAATGTAAAAAGACAGACACAATGTAAGACGATGGCCGAATGTCATGATTGCCACAGCCACTGTCTGCCAACTGCTCTAAGCAGCCTGCAAATGTTAAAAGGTCCTCTTAAAGGACCAGTTCAGTCAATTTCAATATGCTGTTGTATTGCCCACACTACCCTTGACTTGTCAGTACCCGGTGATACTACATTTTTCGGCTCAGCCCTTTCCGAGATATGAGCTATTCTAATGGGGGCAGCGTTTGTTTACATGTAAAAAAAAATTGCATTGGCCTACTCCAAATATTTTCCCAAAATGTACCGCTGTTTGCTAGTTGTCTGCTGATGTTGTATAACCTTTTGGATGTTTTGGGGAACAAATAAATAATGTTTTTTGAAATGTAAACAAAGCGCTGCCCCCATTACAATGACCAGGATCTCGGAAAAGGCTGAAGAAAAAAAAAAAAATCTCAGGTACTGACAAGTCCAGGGTAGTGTGAGCAGCATTACAACTGTATGTTGAAATTGACTGAACTGGTCCTTTAAGTCCACATTGCTTCAGGGACTGTAACCAATACCCTGCACCTAAGCGACTGCAGGTCGCTACGAAAAAAGTGTCGGCTAAATGTGATCTTAAAGAGGCAGACTAACAAACAGACACAATGGAAGACCATGGTAGAATGTCTGAAATGCCACAGCCACAGTCGTGTTTGCCAACTGAGCTTGCAGCTTGCAAATGTGTCTACCTTACTCCACATTGCTCCAGGGACTGTTACCAATACCCTGTAGGGCCTACCTATACAGCTGTAAGTTGCCTCGAAGAAAAGCGTCAGCTAATGCTTCAACCGCAGTAGTGTTTGCCAACTGAATTTGCAACTTCCACTCCACATTGCCCCAGGGACACTATCCAATAACCTGCATCCTATATGATGAATACCCTAAATGAAGTGAAAGTTGCTTCAGATGGAAACGTCAGCTAAGTGTAATGTAATGAAAAAGAGGCAGGCTAATGAACAGACACATTGTGAGACCGTGGCAGAATGTCAAAAATGCCACAGCCACCATGTCTGCCAACTGGTCTCGCAACTTACAAATGTAGAAACGGTGCTCACATCACGTGACGCAAGATGACTAAGTGCCCCACATCAACGCTACTGTAGGCTACCGCTCTCCGCTACACCCATTAATCCCAGGAAGCAGATTAATGAAACAAAAAAGGAGAAAGAAATCACCAGGTTGAAAAGCAGAAAGCAGCCATTGATTTGTAATCCTCTCAAAGCGCATTCTGAATTTTGAGTTTGAACACGTGCAACATTTCATTTAGTGTGTAGGTGTAGGTTTTCTCACACTCTTGTCTCAGGAATTCTCAAGGACGTAAGAATGGTGCGGCCATCTGCTAGTGGTGAGGCACCTTGTCTCAGAAGCTTGTCGTCTCAAATTCCGTACCAGTACACTGTCAAAAAAGTATAGAGCCAACTTAAAACATGTGAAACATCCTTCTGCAAGACACTTCTAAGTTTATTGAACTTGTAGGCGATGTCAGACCTACTGCAAAGAGTTCCTGAAGAAGTGAATGTTCAAGTTGACTCTAGGGACAATAGAGGGTGTGGCATCCCCACCCCCGAGAATCAAAAATCCACGGTAGAGAAGAACAATGGGACACCACTGACCAATCAGGACCTCGTACTGCCCGCTAGTGTACCGACGGACAATGTACATTTCAGACTGGGGGTTCAGTGACGCAAATTGTCCGTTCAGCTGTTTGCTGTGCGTTTGCGATCTGCTAAGAATACGTGTAAACATGGCTTTAGAATGGCCTTCTCCCTCCTGGTCTCCAACACCCTGAATAACCTAAATAACTGTTAGTTGGTTTGGATTAAAGAGCATGCTGAGTGTAAAGTAATAGCAGAGATTCTTTAAGTATATAGAGATATGCCAATGTAATAGGTTGCTATGGGCACCTAACATGACCAGGTTCCGGTCTGCCTAAAGGGGCGTGTCATAATGCTCCTAGCATTGAATAGAACAGTCCTTAGGTCTGCCTAGGTCTGCCTAAAAGGGGACCCCCCCCCCCCNTTGCAATAATACAATCCGGAAACAATGAGCCAATGGAACCTCTCTCTCTCCCTAATCTCTCTGGTAATAGTATGGTGGTACAAATGCATGTGGGGGGGATCATCTTTTCTTTTGAAATGCCCACTTTCTGTCCTTCATTCTCTGGCTATGAATGAAACAACATAGGTTCCCTTAATTCAGAAAATATGTATAATATTCACATTGTTATCCAATCACTTTTGATGTAGTGTGGGTGTTGTGAATGTGAATTTGTTAGTCATACATGGACTTGTCCTCAACATCTACCACCACCTGATTTTCTTTGTGGCAAAGGGCAGAAGAGTTGGTAGCACAGGCGTGCAGAGGTGTATCGCCCCTTACGAAAATGGACCATGGTTTTACTATGAGAACTGAACCATGGTTTTTAGTTACCCATAGTTTTTGGTCATGGTTTTTTGAGCACAGTTTGTGACTGGTTTAACCATTGATTGACTATGATTTGCCCATGGTTTAAATATGGATTTAACCACGGATTAACTATGGATTTACCATTGTTTAACTATGCAAAAATTAACCATGGTTTTACTCTGACAACTAACCATGGTTAAATGTTATTCATTACATTACAGTGAGCTGACTCTTTTTTTTTAAAATCCGAAGCGACTTACAGGCTATTGGTTACAGTCCCTGGATCAATGTTAGTTGTCTTGCCTGAGGGCAGGATTCGGACCTGCAATCCTGTGATCTGGAGTCTAACTCCTTAGCCATTACACCACGGCTACTCACATGTAGTTATTCAGGGGTTTCGTGTTTTCTTGGGTTACCGTGACAACTATGGTTCAGGACTATAGAGCTTGAAAGTGACGTCACTTCCCTCGATTTCATGGGACCTCAACGGCGTTTTTAGCCGAAAATCGTAGCATGTAATCCAATGACGGTATTAAAATGATATTTCGATCCCCTTCGAGTTGTGCCAGGAGCTCCACATATGTTGTTTCTGATATTTTTGTTTAATTTTTCGTACAAACCCCTACACTTTTTTAGAAAGCTGTGTTTCTTCACATTTTTCATGCAGACGGCCTCGGAACAAAACATAGATACTTCTGCATGAATAATCTTTATCTAGCCTCTTAAACAGCATATTTGTAGCCCAGCGCATGTAATGACAGAGATCGGAAGATATTTACTCGCTACCATGTTGTTAGATGGTCAGCTTAGGTCCCGTGAAATGCGTAACTAAGGGGCGGGACTTTCAAGCTCTATGTTTTAACCATGCATCTCTTCCCCCCACCATGTTTTTTAAAACCATGGTTTTAAAAAATGGGCTTTTGGGGTGGGCGACCATGGTTTAAAAAAACCAAAAACATGGTTTGGGGGGAATCATGGTTTATCGCAAAGAGTAAGCCTATACTAGGGTTAAACCATATTGAACCATAGTCACAGACCATGGTTGTCATGGTTACACTAAAACACATGATTAACCATAATCCATGTTAAATCTATGGTAAAACCATGATTAGTTTTCATAGTAGAACCATGGTTAATCTTTGTAAGGGCTACTACTATGACAGCTACTGTACTAGAACTATGGTTGGTTGATAGGCTACTTAAAATCACCATGTGTTAGTAAAACCATGGTTACTGCATTACAACCATGGTCGATTTTCGGGTAGAGTAATCATGTCATACCATGGTAGAACCATGTTACTACATAAAAATGACAGTAATACCATAGTAAGCCATATTACAATTATGGTAGGTTCAGAGTACTCATGACATACCATGGTAGAACCATATGATAATCATAGTAATACCATAATAAACCATGGTCCATTTTAATAAGGGCGAGCCATTGGCAGCCAAGGCAGTCGCCTAGTGCAGTGCTTCTCAACCTTTTTTTAGGCGAGGCACCCTTTCAATTGCTGAAAATTTTCAAGGCACCCCAAAGCAACAAACTGTGACATGGCATCGCATCCAATACCACAAAAGCTTAGAAAAGTAACGCATTTGGAGACGTCACACAACCTACATTCAAAGTTGCAGCTGACTGGGGCGACCTATATTTACTTTATTGTGTGTAAATGGCAGATGAAAGATTCCACTGACTAGCATTAACTTATCAATTTAGACAAATATGTATTACTGTATGTTACATAATTTATTTATCAGCCACGTTTCCGCGGCACCCCTGAGGGGGGCCCGCGGCACCCCAGGGTGCCCCGGCACCCCTGTTGAGAAACACTGGCCTAGTGCACCAAATCTCTTGGGGGGGGCAAGACATAGTAACTCCTGAAAATCCCAAAGAATTAAGACTTCATGTGAAATGAAACATTCAACTCTACATTGACACGATTATTCATGGGTATTCAGTATATATCATAGGCAATAGATCAGGGGCCTGCCCTGTACTACAAAGCGGGGTTATGGGTTACTTCAGAGTAACTAAGTCACGAGCAGTGTAACTTCCCGATTAGCCCATATTAAGAAAGGTGGATATGTTTGACGCAAGGTATGCTGCCATGGCAATTTACTCTACATCTCAAACATGGCATTAGCAGTTTATTGTCTTGGTTAAGTTCGGGTTGAACTACTGTCTGGCTGGAATCTCGAAACAGATTGGTCCAGGGAGTGAGAATCATTCTGCCGCATGAAGGCACAGAACACATTTCAAAATTCATCTGCCTCTTCCAGCGAACCGTCAGCAAAATTAAACTTTAAAAATTAAAAAAATAAATTATATGCCAATATATAGTTGTTTTGATGGTGGACACTGGGCGTCTGGTTATGCTAGCTATTAATAATCAGTGAGATGAAAATAATTTATGAAGTTAATATTCACCAGTGCAAGTTTTGGCAACTCGGGGTAGACAAACCAACATCTTAATCAGCGTTGTAATATGGGTCAACCCCGGTTTACCAAGTTAACTCCGGGTTAGTTCTAGGCAGGTTGAACTGCGTTCGTAGTACAGGCCCCAGCTGTGCACAATCAGATGTACAATGCTATGTTTACAGATGGCTACTGTATGTGATGGTAGACTGTGTGATGGTTGTGGGTGTGCTCCCTGTGACAGTCACGCCAATGACGCCAATGAGTCTTTGATGTAGCAGACAGCTTGGTGTGGCTTTGGTGTCTTTGGTGTTGCGAACAAACCACGTGTTTGGTACCCTGAAGTGACAAGTTCTTAGCAGACTGGGGCAGCTCTCTTTCCCTTTGCTACAGTCCGGGGCGGGACTGGGGGAGAAATAGGGCCCGGGTACTTTTGGCTCAGAGGGGCCCCTCATAGTTAGCAGCAGACTCACCAGTGTTTTTCTTTGTTTTTTGCATTTCTGAAAATAGGTGCCCACGGGGGTGCGGGGCCCACTGGAAAATGCCCACTATGCCAGATGGCCAGTCCAGCCTTCATTACAATCCTGAATAGTGTAATTGTCCCATGCTTGGTCTTCATAGAATCAAAGGTTCCAAAATAGATACAAGTCCTTAGGGCCTTCATTAAGTAAGGGTTAACGTTCGGCGAGAAGGTCGCTACCGTGGAATAGCAGCACGACAGAGAGAATCTTTAGACCCCGACGCGGAGCGGAGGGGTCTTGTTCTCTCTGAAGTGCTGCTATTCCACAAAGCGACCGACTCGCCGAAAGTTAACCCGCTTATTATATGGATATACTTAAATGATTCACACATGCGGGGACATTTCTTATTTAATGTTAAGATTGTTGCGCAAAACAAAACAGTGCCGTTGTGGAACACCGCTAGGCAACAGCTAGGTAGGCTAGCCAGGACCAGAGCCATTGACTATTCATGACTCTGGCCAGGACAACAGGTGTTGTCTATCACAGCAGCTGATTAGAGTGACAAAAGACCGGACCCCCTGCGGAGTGATATGAAACATTCGCTTTAGCCACTGACTTGTATACAAGCCAGTGGCTTTAGCAGTGAACGTCTTGTTGCCATTGACAGCGGTAGCCAGGACAACGGGTGCTGTCTATCACAGCAGCTGATTAGAGTCTTGTTGAAAAGTCGCTTTAGCAGTGAAAAGTCTTGTTGCCATTGACAGCGGTCTGTTATAGACCAACCCGTCCGTTATCGAAAAATAACAGACGTCCGAACGTTGGGGAGCCCCGTTGAAATGAATGGAGCATTCGACAGATGACGTCACAACCATATAATAATTAATGTTATTATATGGTTGTGACGTCATCTGTCGAATGCTCCATTCATTTCAACGGGGCTCCCCAACGTTCGGACGTCTGTTATTTTTCGATAACGGACGGGTTGGTCTATAACAGACCGCTGTCAATGACAACAAGACTTTTCACTGCTAAAGCGACTTTTCAACAAGACTCTAATCAGCTGCTGTGATAGACAGCACCCGTTGTCCTGGCTACCGCTGTCAATGGCAACAAGACGTTCACTGCTAAAGCCACTGGCTTGTATACAAGTCAGTGGCTAAAGCGAATGTTTCATATCACTCCGCAGGGGGTCCGGTCTTTTGTCACTCTAATCAGCTGCTGTGATAGACAACACCTGTTGTCCTGGCTAGCCTACCTAGCTGTTGCCTAGCGGTGTTCCACAACGGCACTATTTTGTTTTGCGCAGCAACAATCTTAACATTAAATAGGTCTAAAGAAATGTCCCGCATGTGTGAATCATTTAAGTATATCCATATAATAAGCGGGTTAACTTTCGGCGAGTCGGTCGCTTTGTGGAATAGCAGCACTTCAGAGAGAACAAGACCCCTCCGCTCCGCGTCGGGGTCTAAAGATTCTCTCTGTCGTGCTGCTATTCCACGGTAGCGACCTTCTCGCCGAACGTTAACCCTTACATGTTTACTCACTAACGTCTCAATTTATGCAAGCAGCAACGTGTGCAGAGGGATCTGAAACAGGTGTCTTGTGTGTAGTGCTGGCACAAATCAAATATTAACTTTTGGGTTATCGAAACTTTCTTTATAATTTTACCCAATGTAGCAAATCGGAACAGGAAACTTGCCCTCTGCAATGGATGCATTGACAATGATGAAGGGTGAAACTCAAACTTCTTTGTAGTTTCTCCTTTCCTGTCCTGTTGAGGTTGGTGGTCGGCTAGGTTGCTAGGCTCAACGTCATTGATGATAAAATTGTTATTCAATATCTCACGAAAGCAAAATTCAAATTCCATTACCTCATTTGCATTAACTCATTACGCCCCCCTAAAGTTGCTCTACCTAAGTTGACAGAGGGGAAACCTCTTAATTTTCCTCATGTAGGGCTTTCAGGCCGACCAGAACGGAGCCGGAGCCGGTGCCCGCACCAGAACGTTCGACACTAAAGTGTTCATCGGCGAACCACCCGTGTTCATACCGGGTTCTGAACTTTTCCCGCACGTGACTGTGTTACCCGGATGAACCTGCTGACGGCTAAGAAAAACCTAGTATTTTGCGGTTCGCATTGGGAACCAACTTTCCGGTTTGTGAATGCTAAAATCTGTGGCGTGAACACTACAGCCGGTCCGCTATTAGGTGCGGGAACGGGCACCGGCACGGTTCTCAGTCGGCCTGAATGCGCTAATGGAGGCAGGGCAACATGGAGGTAGGCCACAAGCAACAGGAAAGGACTGGAGGATCTTTGTTTGACCTCCACCCAAAATCCGTATGTGCTTGTACTGTTCCATGGGAGCCATTTTGATAATCTGATAGTCTCAGGTAGAAGTAAGCATTGGGTTTCGGTAATTAACATCAGCTGTGACAATGGGCTGGTGGAATGTTTTGTCAGTTTATTAACATAGCATGCATAGTGGTTGAGGCCATACTACAAAGACCTGTATTTTATGTTTTATCTGTTTTACCTATATATATAGAATACGTGTATGTTCTGTGCGGCCTTGTGTGTTATGTTGTGTGTGTGTATGGTTAAACAAGTTTTTGGCTTGGTGATCTATAAATATTCAATTCAATTCAATTCAATTCAATTCTATTCTATTCTATTGTTTTCCAAACCCCTGTGTTCCTTCCTCTCGTCATTCCACCACAGTGTTAGGGAGTTAGTTCTACAACCGTACGCTGGAATGTACTGCAGATTCTATTGTTTTGTTAACCCCTCACACGTTCCTCTTGTCTCTCTGCCGCACAGTACATTAAGGAGTTCTACAACCGTACGCTGGTGCGGCGGAATGGGGTGGGCGTGGACGAGCGCACCATCATGGTGCTGTACTCCGTCACAGTCTCCATCTTCGCCATCGGAGGCCTGGTGGGATCCTTCATGGTGGGCATGCTCGTCAGCAGATTCGGAAGGTACAGCACAGGGCATTATATGACGTTACATTACAGCACATTGTACTGTAACACAATATGCTGTGCAAGATACTCAAAGGACATTCCATATATTAAATCTCTCAGACCCGTATATTGATAACAACAGTGTGAGGGCTTATACTAACTAATACTTGTACTAACTTGCTATGTATGTGGAAACCACAAACGTAATGGTCTGTGGATTGATTGATTGATTGTCTGATTGATCAATTAACTAATTGATAGATAGATTGATTGATTGATTAATTGATTGCTTGATTAATTCATGTATTTATTCATTCATTTCTTTTCATATTTATTCCCTTTTTTAATCAGAGACTATTTTACTGGTCATTGTTTGTGCCACATATTCATTCATTCATTCATTCATTCATTTCTAGATCAAACATTTGTGTTGTTATTAATGACTGTTATTGTACTCCTCTGTATGTCCGTGTCCATTGCAGGAAAGGGACGTTGGTGATGAGCACCGGGCTGGTGTTCATCGCAGGAGGGCTGATGGGGGCCAGCAGGGCCTGTGGCTCCCCAGAGATGGTCATCACGGGCAGGTTCATCACCGGCCTGCACTCAGGTACAGTACCTGGACACTTATCAGGCAACAGCCAGACATTTACTTCAAGTTCAAGTTCAAGTTTATTTAGCCATAGGCTATGAGCAGTATAAAAATACAGTTGTTACTTGGTGTGCTCACACAACAACACAACAAAAGAAAGAAAAATGGGGGGGTACACAAATAAATAAACAGGGAATGGCATACACATTGGAGACATAGAAAAGTGCAATGGAGGGGGCTACATACTGTCTGTATTACACTCAACAGCTTGGTGGACCATACATATCCAATTCAATTCAATTATATTCTTTTCATAATGAATGTCATACACCTACTACAGGAAATACACGGAGATTTGGTGAGAGTCAGGTTAGATCTGCATGGCCTGAGTGGTTTTTGCAACTCTAGATTATAACTCTCACTGCAGGTCTGTATTCAAGACTGAAGTAGGTCTAATCTACTCATAAGCCTCCTCTCATGATATTTTATGAGCAATGGTCATTTGATTTCATTTTTTATGTTCTGTTGAGTTTCTTTCACTCACTTTTTTACTCGATTTCAGTTCTGTTTCAACTTTTTTACAATGTTCTTTTGACACGGTTTCCCGCATCACCACTCATTTTCAACGTTCCACAAACTTTCTTTCACTCACCCACCGAGTTTTTATTTTTTATTTTTTACTCCTGTCACTCATTTCCTGGCCACATCAATGTCTTCTTTTACTTTATTTCACTAATTTCCCCCCAATTTCCATGGTATTTCGTCCTGCTTCCACTCATGTTCAATGTTCTTTTGACTCTGCTACCTGTAGGGATCTCGCTCAGCGTGGTGCCGATGTACCTGGGGGAGATAGCGCCGAAGAACCTGCGAGGCTTCCTGGGGCTCATGCCCAGCATCTTCATCTGCGTCGGGGTCTTCATCGCACAGATCCTGGGCCTGGAGGAGCTGCTGGGCAAGGTCTGACTACCGTACACATGACATGACTGCACACAGCAAATGTATTGCAGCCAAATTATGGTACAAGTAGCATTGGGCGACAGTGACTCAGCTACATCGAAATTACTCATGCGCTGACAGGGTGCCTTACATGGCCTGAGGAGGGGGGGAGGGTGTAGACCTTATTGCCGCCTGAAATATGAAGTTGCAGGGACAAAAATGCTGTCCAATATCAGAAAAAAATCATGATCACTGACGGTTTGGCTGGTACTTAGCTTGTGAATCCCAGTATGGGAGGGTGAGTCAAGTTGGCAAATCATAGGACGGCAGGGGAAGCCTGGGCAGTGCGAAACTTGTCAGTTAGCATCCGAATTCTGAAGGAGATCCCAACAATGCTATGCATAGACTTTGGCTAGCATGGCTGGGCTATTTCTTCAAACTGCTTTGGTATGTATGTATAGTTGTTTTTTTTTTCATGCATTCCACTTCAAAATGGCACCAAATTCCGCCATGGCTCCTTAAATAAAAGCCAAGGAGAATGCAATAGCAAAAAAAGGCAAAGTATGTACAGAACAGTATAAAAAGGCTAAAAGTACAGTAAGTGGCCTACAGGCCTACGTACAAACATCTACATTGTACTATGTGCTCGACGGGGTCATTGGGTTAAACCAGCTCCAATGATTTGGCAATGGCCCACTTAAAAGATATGGAGAAAAATGAGCTCACTAATCGGATCAATGGTTGTCCTGGTTAGCATGTGCAATAGGTAGCAAGCTCATACAGACAGGAAAAAGAATAGAATGCAAGATGAACTCAGAGTTACGTGAAATAAGCACAACCCCATCATAGAATTTTGTCAAAATTGGTCAAACTGACCCCGATTTTGTGTCCCAAGGACCCTTGTTAATTTCATGGAATTCTGTTGAGATCACACTGTAGAATGCCTTTAATCATCACATACGTACACACACACCATGTAAAGCATATAGGCTACTGTATACTGTACATACACATACAAATATATACTATCTGTAAACCTACATACTGTAAGGCAAGGCAAGGCAAGTTTATTTATATAGCGCATTTCATACACAGGGGCAACTCAATGTGCTTCACAAAGTTAACAAATGTAAATGAAAGGAAACAGGGAAGAAAGTGTAGGCCTACATACTGTACAATGAGACTGAAAACATATACATTTGTTAATTCCTTTGATTAAGTGGAGTCCATGTAGTGGCTGTTTCCATAAATCCCCTTTGCACATGAAAGCTTATTGATACAGTAGCCTACCTGCCCTAGTTGGGACTTATTGTGTATTGGGGCATTGTGAGGAGGGCCTGACTGAGTAAAGCAGATCATCGGTACGGAATGTAAAAAAGTGCAGTGTTGCCCTATGATGTGAATAAACATGGTTTTGGCTGTAGTTCCTGCTAGGTAGTTGTGATGTAGAAAGGGTTGCCCTATATCAGCGGGTGGGGGGTAATGTAAGTGTAATGTAATGTTATTATATGGTTGTGACGTCATCTGTCGAATGCTCCATTCATTTCAACGGGGCTCCCCAACGTTCGGACGTCTGTTATTTTTCGATAACGGACGGGTTGGTCTATAACAGACCGCTGTCAATGGCAACAAGACTTTTCACTGCTAAAGCGATTTTTCAACAAGACTCTAATCAGCTGCTGTGATAGACAGCACCCGTTGTCCTGGCTACCGCTGTCAATGGCAACAAGACGTTCACTGCTAAAGCCACTGGCTTGTATACAAGTCAGTGGCTAAAGTGAATGTTTCATATCACTCCGCAGGGGGTCCGGTCTTTTGTCACTCTAATCAGCTGCTGTGATAGACAACACCTGTTGTCCTGGCTAGCCTACCTAGCTGTTGCCTAGCGGTGTTCCACAACGGCACTGTTTTGTTTTGCGCAGCAACAATCTTAACATTAAATAGGTCTAAAGAAATGTCCCCGCATGTGTGAATCATTTAAGTATATCCATATAATAAGCGGGTTAACTTTCGGCGAGTCGGTCGCTTTGTGGAATAGCAGCACTTCAGAGAGAACAAGACCCCTCCGCTCCGCGTCGGGGTCTAAAGATTCTCTCTGTCGTGCTGCTATTCCACGGTAGCGACCTTCTCGCCGAACGTTAACCCTTACATAATGAATAACAATGTTCTTCTCTCTGGTGTTCGTTTCCTGCCTGTAGGAGGAGTACTGGCCCTTGTTCCTGTCCCTGGTGGTCATACCCACCTTCATCCAGCTGCTGTTCCTGCCCTGGTTTCCGGAGAGCCCGCGGTACCTGCTGATCGAGAAGAGGAACATCCATGCCACCATAACAGGTTAGCTAGCCTCATTGGCGGAACAATTGCACATAGGGCCCCAGGGCAAGACACTTATAGGGCCCTCCATACGGCCTGCCCTGGTCACAATAGGGCCCAGGGGCAGATGCCCTGCTGGCCCTCCCTATATCTCCGCCCCTGGCTAGCCTACTCCACACCTGTTGTAGTGTTTGCCCTACACAGTCTCACCCCAAGTAGTCAATTTTTGACTACTCAATTTTTGACACCCCAAGACTGCAATTTTTGACGTCTTGGGTATTCCTTCCACGTCACATTTTGACTATATCCTCAAAGGCGCCCCCTTGTGGCAGCATAACGTCATTGAGGTTAGGTTTATGAATAGGTTTAGGGTTAGGCCACTTAGTCAAAATGTGACGTGGAAGGAATACCCAAGATGTCAAAAATTGCCGTCTGGTCCAAGGTAGTCAGAAATTGACTACTTGGGGTGAGACTGCGTTGGGTCGCCTGTTACTCGTGTATTGCCTCACCACATTTCTGATATATATACAGTATACTAGCCTAGAAATCTAGACGCCCCTAGAGGCCGCAAATTTGCTGTAGGGGTTTGGCTCGCCAGGCTAGCTGTATACAGTATATATTTGTGTGGGGGTGTAACCTTTATTGCGATAGGACAGTGTGAGAGATATAGGAACTGAGTGGGGAGAGAGAGACCGGGAAGGATCAGCAAAGGATCAGGGCAGGAATTGAACTGGGGTCGCCGGCGTAGTCACGTAGTCCTACCGTTAGGTGATGGCAGGGCCTTCCTCACCACATTGTAATAGCTGCATGAACACATGTCCACGATTCTTTATTGATTGATTAGACGTGGGGTCACCCTGAAGGTGGGCTCAAACTGCCCAACTATTGTCCCGATTCTCGGCTGAAAGACCCTCTTACGACAATTGGTGGAACTTTACCCCACAGGATCATCTCGAGCAATTCTCGGGCAAGTTTCATTTGTCGTGTGCGAAGTTCTAAGAAAGGATTTAGCCGGTTCAAAGAGTCGTCAACCAAAAATCATATCAAACATTGTTGAGGAGACAAAAGAATGGCTATGGCTAAGGAAAAGCAGACATTTGATTGATATTTATATTTTAGTCTGGCTAAGGATTTTGTGTCTCAAGTTGAACACTCTCACTCTCACTAATGGAGACGTTTGGCTTCTAGTGACCACAAGCACAAACCTACTGTACATACTTACACACACTTATATCATGTTAAGCGACCTTGGGTGTTTTGAAAGGCGCTATATAAAACAAAGGTATTATTATTATTATGTATTACTAATGGCACTCATCTCTCCATCTCCCTGTGCAGTGGAGTAGGCCAGTGAGTTTGTACTGTAACCCGATAAATGAGACAAATCCCGTAGGCAAACTCATAACTGTCAGACTGTCTGTGTAATCCTAATCCACCAATGTCTGCGTCAGTATTTGCAATTCCTGCATATTTACATTTTAATCTACTGCACTAATGATCCTACATCCTACATACAGTACATGCACAGACTGTGGTACATGTACAGTATCCAAAGCTTCCATAATGGGCCTAATTAAGTCTTGTGTGTGTGTGTGTGTGTGTGTGTGTGTGTGTGTGTGTGTGTGTGTGTGTGTGTGTGTGTGTGTTTGTGTGTGTGTGTGTGTGTGTGTGTGTGTGTGTGTGTGTGTGTGTGTGTGTGTGTGTGTGTGTGTGTGTGTGTGTGTGTGTGTGAGTGAGTGAGTGAGTGAGTGAGTGAGTGAGTGAGTGAGTGAGTGAGTGAGTGAGTGAGTGAGTGAGTGAGTGAGTGAGTGAGTGAGTGAGTGAGTGAGTGAGAGAGAGAGTGAGAGAGAGAGAGAGAGAGAGAGAGAATAGTAGTTTGCGAGACTGTGTCTGTCTCTTCAGGACTCTGGAGGGGGCCCATCAAAGAGCATTCTGCAGCCCCTTATTACCTCAGGAGCAGAAAGCTAGCCAATGGGCACTAATGTGCAGAAGCATGCAGGATTAGTGCTGGGGGGTGGCAGGCACAGGCACAGAGGCACGTAGGGACACGGAGCTGGAGTGTGTGTGTGTGGGCAGGGCAGTTACTGCGGACTGGAGACTGAGGCCCTGAGCAAATGGAAGTACTCCTGTTTGCAGGCCCGCTGGCTGACGACTTTTGCCAGGCCTGGGGCCAAGTCATCTGAATAGCAGTATCGCAACTCAATATGAAGAGTTCAGATGCAAAACCCCCTAAGTGCCTTTTCAGAAATTAATCTTAATTTTTTTTAATGCAAAGCTATCAAAATTGCATATTTTTTACATTTTATTTATGTAATATAACTATTTATATGCATTATCAAGTACATGAATGTAAACCAAACCAACAACCCGGCTCTCTAAAAATATAGAAGTGCAGGTCTTCAGAAATGGAGTTAGGGGGTTTTGCGTCTGAACTCTTCATATGCATACTGTGTAATAATGAGGACCCAATTCTGTAACCAATACCCTGTAAGATAACTGTAAGTCCCTTTGGATGAAGGCCTCAGCTAAGTGTAATGTAATGTAATGTAACTTTCATTATACGGTAACACTTTATAATAATGTTCCTTAGTAAAGACTCAGTAAATAATTAACTAATGATGAATAAAACATTAACAAATGTTTTTATTATTAACTAAGCTTTATTAATGCTTTATAAAATATCTACAAATGATATCTGCAAGATTTTACACACCTTATAACAGAGTATTTTATTCATTTACAAGCAACTTGTAAATGTTTGATAAATATAAAATATTAACACAGCATTTCCTAGTCATTTACAAGCATTTGTTTACATTTCCTAGTCATTTACAAACGTTTGTTAATGTTTTGTTCATCAATAGTTAATTATTTATTAAGTCTTTATAATGCTTTTTTGCATCCATTATTCTAAAGTGTTACCCATTATGCTTTAACACTGTACACTCTACACTGGACAAAATACTGAGATTCTCAAGGAACCTTTGGTAGTTCTTCATTTTGCCACTGCGAGAGAACCACTACTACAAGTTCCTTCGCTGAGAAATCTAGGAAGCTAGCCTAGCACATGCACTTGTCTTGGCAATGTTTGATCAAACAAAAATCCAGTCTTACTGTAATAACGGGTCAGAATGCGGCCACACGCTGCCTGCTGCCTTGATTCCTGTGCAGTGTTGCCAGATTGAGCGGTTTAGGATGGTCGGCTGCTCGTAAAAAAGGGTAAAAATGGCATTTGAGTGCGTTTTTCTGCCAATTTAGAGCTATAGAAATCAATAGAATTTAGTTTAAATTGGGCGGGAATTAGGGCTTCCAGATGGGTTTTGTGCATTATTTGGGTTGGAAATCAACAGTCTCATCTGGCAACCCTGTTCTTGTGCCTTATACTTGGGGCTACCTACTGTGCTGTACGAGCAGAATTGTCTATGTGAGAGGTGGTACAAAGTCCCTCTTCAGTGTTCTGCAGAATATAAAGATTGTGCAAAAAAAATCTTTTTCACACTCCTGTAGTTGGACAGGTGCGTAGAATATCATCCCAGTGAGATTGACATTCAAGTGTAACGAAATCCAGCACACTGTAGGCTACACTCGACCCGTAAAATTTAATACAACGTTTCAGTCATCTGACCTTCTTCAGGCTAAGTTACAGGTAAAGAAGCTGAAGAAGGTTGGATAACCGAAATATTGTATTAAAGTTTGCTGGTGGACAGTTTGACAGTGTGCAGGATTTCTTTACACTTGACTGACTGATTAAAAAGATGTCATGTTTGGCCTATACTCTTGTTTTGCTGTTCTGCAAGCGTGTATCGACACAAAGTATCCATTTTAGAATCCGATAAAATTGCATGGGTTTAATACAGTATTCACCTATATGTATATTCACAGTGAGGCCTGCCCAGTATTTGTGTTTTGGACAAGTGAATATTATGTCTTCATACCAAAGTACATTCCTTGTAATTGTATTTTATGCTGTTGATATGGCTAACAAACCTGAACTTCGACTTCAGCACTATGGCTGTATTTCACTCATGCATACATCAGTGTGTCAAAGGAGCAGAGTAATATCAACACAATGGGCAAAGTCTATTTGTCAAGAGAGAAATATTAATTACACCTAGCTGATATTTTTATCCAAACAACTTCCAGATATTTACAGTGTATTGCTTACAGTCCCCATGTGTAATGTTGGGTTAGGTGCCTTGCTCAAGGGCACTTCAGCCATGGATGGAGGTGTAGGGCAAGCTAAGGGGAGAATTGGAACCTGCAACCTAGGGTCTGACCTTAAAGTGATACTGTCCCATTTTTGGAAATAGGCTTATTTTACACCTCCCCTTGAGGTTAAATAATAGGGTTTTACCGTTCTCCTGTACTTTCAACCGTTCTCTGGCTATGGCAGTGCAAATTTTACCTCCATGCTAGCAGTTAACATTGAGTCCTATGAGACCAGCTCACGGCTAACTATTAGGCTATGGTTGCCCCAAATTGTGTTCCCCTGTTCACTGTAGTCTGTAAATAAGCCATTGTAAATTGGCTGACTATATTGTAGAATGGTGAACAGTTTTCACACAGTGCCTAAATTCAGTGTATTGCTGCATAACCTTCCTGTGCTGAACTGTGGTGCCCTCTTCAGGCCTGACTTGGTATCACCGGCACAATCTAGGCAACATCCAAAGCAGAACTAGAATAATGCCCTTTGTATGGTTAAGATGTTTGGTGCTGCATGCTGAGTTAATGACTGAACCATAGACATAGCAATAGCAATAGCATATTATCATACATAGCTGCCAGAACTAGCAGAATTTTAAGAGGGTGGGTTTTTGAACATTCTATAAAAAGAATGCGTTCTATAAAAATGCAAGATTCTACTATTCCATATTGTATTGAATGACGCCCAGAATTCTATAGAACTTTCACTGCCCGAACATTCCCGTCACACCGGTGTGACGGTACACTCTTAAAGGTTAAGAAAATGGTGAAGATGTTCGGTGCCGCGTGCCGAGGTAGCCTCTTACTGCAGATGGGGTCGTCGGCGGGCCTATTCACTATTTACTGAAAATACTCAACTACATCATCACAACATTGCTATGACAGTGAGAGCCTTAAAATGTTACTGTCCCATTTTTGGAAATAAGCTTATTTTACACCTCCCCTTGAGTTAAATAATAGGGTTTAACCGTTCTTCTGTACTTTCAACCATTCCCTGGGTATGGCAGTGCAAATTTTACCTCCAAGCTAGCAGTTAACATTGAGTCCTATGGAACCAGCTGGCAGCTAACTGGTCTCATAGGAATGAATGTTAACAGCTGGCTTGGAGGTAAAATTTGCACTGCCATACCCAGAGAACAGTTGAAAGTACAGAAGAACGGTAAAACTCAAGGGGAGGTGTAAAATAAGCGTATTTCCAAAAATATGACAGTATCACTTTAAGTAACAGATTGAGACATAGGCATTACAATTTTGGTGACAGTTAGGTTATAATATAGGTGCTGCACTAAGGGGTTAATGACTGAACCATAGACATATGATAGCAATAGGATATGCATCGCACATTATCACACATAACTGCCATTTGATGTGCCTGAGAGGAAAGAAAGAGGAGACCACACTTTCAGTTACTTACACCTCTGTAGATAGATAGTTGAGTCAGGAAGTCACTGAACTCCACCCCCCCGCACTCTGAAGTGGTGCCGGTGGCAGAGCAACAGAGCAACGCTATAACAACTATGTGTAACTATATCTGTAACACAATAACTCTGTGTGTGTGTGTGTGCGTGTGTGTGCATGTACATACCTCTGTCAAGCCCCACTGGTTTGAGTCACCCACAGACTGCTTCTCAGGAATTCCCAACACACCAGACATCATTTGCATATCACAAGAGGAAAAAATAGTCAGACTCTTTTAAGTAGCCTGTGCCTTTGACCTGTTCATGGAGGAATCCTTCTGTACAAAAAAACTGAAATACCATCCTCTAACATCTGCCATTGAAAGCTGTGGCTATGCATGTGTACTCATTGTTCTTGTATTTGGCAGTCTAGGCCATGTGCATAGGCTGGTGGTCAGTGGACTTAACATCAGTGGACTAAGTAAAAGAAGGTCCAGACAGCTAGCTAAATACTGCTCAATATCAGCTGTGATAGGGAGCATGTTCATCTGGAAAAGAAGATGTTTCCTTTACACTTAATGATGCTCCCATAGCAAAATGTTAATTGGTCAAATAGTTGTTGGATTATTCATCACATTTGGTTCCTATCCATATTAACTTGTAATGTGGAATCAAATAAAGTACATAAAATGTGTGTGTGTGTGCGTTTGTGCGTCTTGTGTGGGCCACAGCTCTGAAGTGGTACCGGCGGCAGAGCAACATCCAGGCGGAGGTGGAGGAGATGCAGGAGGAGCAGCGTTCCCTGTCCTCGGTGCAGACGGTCTCCGTGCTGGAGCTGCTGAGGGACCGCTCCGTACGCTGGCAGGTCTTCTCCGTCATGATGGTCAACGCAGGGATGCAACTTTCCGGCATCGATGCGGTGAGATGATATCGTGTGTGTGTGTGTGTGTGAGAGAGTGAGTGTGTCAGTGTGTGTGAGAGAGTGAGTGAGAGTGTGTGCGTGTGCGTGTATGTGTGCGTGTGTGTGTGTGTGTGTGTGTGTGTGTGTGTGTGAATGAGTGTGTGTGTGTGTGTGTGTGTATGTGCGTGCGTGTGTGTGTGTTTTGCTGCATAACTGTTCCATGCACTGGCAGGTGCTCTCCATTATGATGGTCACCTGTGTAAGATGCAACTGTCAAGGACTGGCGTGCGTGTGCGCGCATGTGTGCGTGTGTTTGTTTCTTAAGCGCTAAGATGATGATAGTCTACTTGCACAATTTTGGTGATTCAAGCTGTTTTTCACATTATGACATCATCCATACAAACAATGGCCTCAACTTTTGCTCTCGCATGATCTCAGAATTTTATTCTTACTTATGGACCCCCTGTAATTGTGAATAATTGCGGAGAATGTCAGAGTTCTTATTCCTGTTTGAATGCGCCATGTCCGTGATTTGTGAAGTAATAATTCCGCCGCAAATTACCTACTGTATTTGGGCGAAACACAGACGTCCTGGGGTAATTTCATGTCCCATGTACCATATGCTCGCTGTTTGCACCCCCTTATAATGTCTGTGAATTGAGTAAATTGCAGACGTTTGCTTATCGCGTCCAAATACGCCATGAGAAATCACAGGTGTCCGGGGGTAATTGCGAATTACCAGGGGTCCCTATGTAATAGTTATCCTGTGCGAATCATTTTCAATTTCATCACACATACTGTACTAGACATTATACCTAAGAAATAGAAATTACATTTCTGACGGTCTCCTATTGTATCTCCAGATCTGGTTCTACACCAATGACATCTTTGAGAATGCGGGCATCCCGCCGTCACAGATCCAGTACACCACAGTGGGCACGGGAGCCATAGAGGTGGTGGCCGGCCTGGCAGGGGTAAGATACCACCACTACATTGAATCTTCAAAGAAATACTGAGCCAGTGTCTTTCACTCAATCCTACATTGCTTAACATCAAATAAACTAGACTGCCTGTGCAGTCGCCTTCGACTGCTTAAGGTATATCCCCGAAACGCGACGCTTCCAGTCCCCAATCATTCCTACCACTCCCGTCCACCTTTTCATGAACGTTTATGATAAATACAAAATATAAAATAAATATATTTAATATCTATACATAGATCAATGACGTGCATAGGCTTAAAACCAAATGACTATTGTGAAAATGAAGGAAAAAATGGGGCAAATGGTAACACTTTTTTAATGGTTCACTATTACAGTGGATATACCACATTAGGTACAGTGTAATAACCAGTGTAACAATATTTAATACCACGTCATACCAGTGTGACACCATGTACCAATTTTGTACTTATATCATGTAGGCTATTTGTGTGTAAGTGGTATTACATGGTATTGCATATTTGTACACTGGTATTACACTAGTATTACATGGTATTACATATTGTTACACTGGTTATCACCGTACCTGGTATTGCCTATTTTTACACTGGTATTACACTAGTATTACATGGTATTAAATATTGTTACACTGGTTATTACACTGTAGGCCTACCTGATATGGTAGATTCATTGAAATGGTGAACCATTAAATTAAGGAGTTACCGGGCAAATCAATCCACCCACTCAGAAGTTATGGGCCAAATTAAAATTCCACCATTTTGAAAGTGTTGACCTCCAAACTCGAATCAGTTCATGAACCTACCCTGCAGCATTCACACACCAAATCTGGGACAAATCCATCCACCCGGTCAGAAGTAATGGGCCAAACAAAAATTCGGCCATCTTAAATTCGGCCATCTTGAAATTGTTGACCTCCAAACTCGAATCAGTTCATGAACCTACCCTAGAACATTCACACACCAAATCTGGGACAAATCCATCCACCCGGTCAGAAGTTATGGACCAAACAAAAATTCGCCCATCTTGAATTCGGCCATCTTGAAAGTGTTAACCTCCAAATTCTAATCAGTTCATGAACCCACCCTAGAGCATTCACACACCAAATCTGGGACAAATCCATCCAACCGGTCAGAAGTTATGGACCAAACAAAAATTCGGCCATCTTGAAATTGTTGACCTCCAAACTCGAATCAGTTCATGAACCTACCCTAGAACATTCACACACCAAATCTGGGACAAATCCATCCACCCGGTCAGAAGTTATGGACCAAACAGAAATTCGGCCATCTTGAATTCGGCCATCTTGAAAGTGTTAACCTCCAAACTGTAATCAGTTCATGAACCCACCCTAGAGCATTAACACACCAAATCTGGGACAAATCCATCCACCCGGTCAGAAGTAATGGGCCAAACAAAAATTCGGCCATCTTGAAATTGTTGACCTCCAAACTCGAATCAGTTCATGAACCTACCCTAGAACATTCACACACCAAATCTGGGACAAATCCATCCACCCGGTCAGAAGTTATGGACCAAACAAAAATTCGGCCATCTTGAATTCGGCCATCTTGAAAGTGTTAACCTCCAAACTGTAATCAGTTCATGAACCCACCCTAGAGCATTCACACACCAAATCTGGGACAAATCCATCCAACCGGTCAGAAGTAATGGGCCAAACAAAAATTCGGCCATCTTGAATTCGGCCATCTTGAAATTGTTGACCTCCAAACTCGAATCAGTTCATGAACCTACCCTAGAACATTCACACACCAAATCTGGGACAAATCCATCCACCCGGTCAGAAGTTATGGACCAAACAAAAATTCGGCCATCTTGAATTCGGCCATCTTGAAAGTGTTAACCTCCAAACTCTAATCAGTTCATGAACCCACCCTAGAGCATTCACACACCAAATCTGGGACAAATCCATCCACCCGGTCAGTAGTAATGGGCCAAACAAAAATTCGGCCATCTTGAATTCAGCCATCTTGACATTGTTGACCTCCAAACTCGAATCAGTTCATGAACCTGCCCTAGAGCATTCACACACCAAATCTGGGACAAATCCAAACATCCGTTCAAAAGTTATCGCGTTAACACGAAAGACCTTACGCGGCGGCGGCGGCGGCGGCGGCGGCGGTGCACGCAAAACCATTACATCCCCGACGCTCCGCGTTTCGGGGATATAACGCAAAACCATTACATCCCCGACGCTCCGCGTTTCGGGGATATAATTACCTGAACTGAATGAACGTATGACAGACAATCACTGTTTGTTTTTGAGGTGTTTTTAAACTTGCGTCATACCTCTATGTGTGTGATCTTCCTACATCCATAGTGTCCTTTTGTGCAAGGCGTCTTGCCCCACATTACTGGGACTGTAACCCTAGTCTGTTCCTACGAAGTCTTTTTGATAAAAAAAAGCGGGGGCTAAATTTAATACATAGCCATGTACTGTAATGTAACATTGTGAAAATTGTACTTGTGAATAGTGGCGATGAAAGGCATTCCTTTTTTATTCTATTTTGTTATTTTCTATTCTATTCTATTCTTTTCTATTCTATTCTATTCTATTCTACTCTATTATATTATATTATATTATATTATATTATATTATATTATATTATATTATATTACAAAATGTAATTCCTCTCTGACTGTGTTGTTTCTCTCCTGCAGTGCTTCACCATTGAGAAGCTGGGCAGAAGACCTCTACTGATTGGTGGATTCAGCTTCATGGGCATCTGCTGTGCAGGAATCACGCTGTCACTCATACTGCAGGTGACACTACCCTCATTTCTCTCCATCCTCATTTCAAATATTTTACACCACACCACGACACCCTTGTTTTTGGTCATGAGAAATATCACATGTAAATTCTGTATGATATGACATGTGAGTTTTCTTTTGTAGCGGGTATAACTGATTTCCCTTTAGAGTTATGCTCATTCATATTCATTTTCAGTTCAATTTGACTTGTACAATGTGTAGTCATCCTCATTCCTTGGTAATGGACTGGTAAATGGACTGCAGTTATATAACGCCTTTCCACTCCTTCGAGCACTCAAAGCGCTTTACAGTACATGTCTCACATTCACCCATTCACACACCGGTGGCAGTGGCTTCCATGCAGGGTACCACCCTGCCACCAGGAGCAATTGAGGCTAAGTATCTTGCTCAAGGACACATTGATGGGGTCAGGCAGAGCAGAGCAGGGCTTGAACCTGCAACCTTCAGGTTGCCGAACAGGCTCCTCTACCACCTGAGGTACCACCGCCCCCAAAATGTTTAAAATGTTGTTTTTTTTTATCCTTTAGGCTTCCAGTCCATTACCATATCACGTGTCAATGTACTGACTCCATGTGTGTGACTGGTGTTCTCTTTTCTCTGCTGTGTCTGTCATTGTCTCCCCTACAGCATCATGTGGCCCTCATGCACTACGTCAGTGTGGCCTGTGTGGTGGGCATCATCGCTGGTTTCTGCATAGGACCAGGTGAGGTATTGTTGGAAGTGTTTTGTTCCTAGCCCTGGAAATCCCTAACCTGGTTCTCACGCAGATGGATGCGAGCTCACCAAGTTGAACGAAGATGCACTAAACGCGAAGGGTCTGCGTGAGAGCCAGGCTAGGAAATCCCATGTTGCTTTGCACAATCGTTCCGATCTGTAAGGGGTCTTACACACTAGGGCGGTAAAGCGTCGCGGAACGGCCGCGATTTTTAACAGCGTTGTTGAAAATACATTGAAACATATCTGTCTTTACACACCAACCGGTGGTAGTCGGGCGTTAGCGGCGCTAGCGTTAGCGGCGCGAGCCTGAGCGGCGCGAAGTTCAGCGGCGCAAGCGTCAGCGGCGCAAGCGTCAGCGGCGCAAGCGTCAGCGCCGCGAGCGTCAGTGGCGCGAGCGTCAGCGGCGCAAGCGTCAGCAGCGCTGCATTTGGAAAATAGAACTCGAGCGTGTTTTTCACGCCGGCGACCGGCGGTGTCTCATTCAAATGAATGGCAAAGTAGCACGCTAGCTTTGGCTGTGGGGGGTTTTGAACAGGACTGGCCGTGCACGCCGACGCTGTCAGTGTGAAAGGCAGAGAAAAACACACCGTCCAAAACTAAGCAGAAAGACAGCGTTCGTCCTGCGTCCGTTCAGTTCGGCTTTGGTGTGTTTGACCCCTAAGACAGCAAGTAGTCTGACTTCAGCGAGGGTACCAGATCATGGTCCTGACCCTGTCTCTGTGTCCAATCAGAGAGCTGGGAGGCGAGGAAATGGCTGCAGTATGTTTGAAAAGATACAGCTGACACGATTGGCTGTCTACGTATGCCAAGTGATACGCATTTGTAGCTTCTCTTGGTAGCCTACTTATTGTTAAACTGTCTGTGTACTGCTCTACTCTGTGTGTGTGTGTGTGTATGCGCGTGTGTGTGTAGCCGGCGTGCCTTTCTTGATGACGGGGGAGCTGTTTAAGCAGTCCCATCGGCCGGCTGCCTTCATCGTTGGGGGCTCCCTCAACTGGCTATCCAACTTCACGGTTGGCTTTGTCTTCCCCTTCCTACAGGTGAGAGCATGGCCGTAACTACCATCGAGGACACAGAGGTCATGTCCTCGGTATTTGTTTTCAGTAATGTAAAATGTATCTATGATGAAAATTGATATATGATCAACAATGATAATAAATTCAGTCTGTATACACCACCCCCATTTATCCTCAAGGCAGTGATTAAAGGATAGTTCCGGCGTAAAATGAAAGTTTCACCATCGCTTTCCCATGCCACATAATGTATCTAATGATGAGCCATTCTGGGCAATGCCGCGCCGTTATGGAGTTAGCTAATTTTAAGCTTTTTGGCGAAAAACGCAGCCAATGCATCACGGCGGGGCCAATTATAGGCCTATTATTTTCTGATGTTTCCCCGCTATAAACAACTTCAAAAACGATACACACTTCATCACAAAGGTCTCGTCAATCAAACCGAGGCACAGAGACGATCATCGGACCACACAGTCTTTCACTGGCCAGTGTTTTCAGAGGTGTCTCACTGTTGCAACTCTCTGACCCGGATGCAGGCTACTCAGTCAGGTGGCTAGGTAGCCTAGGCTAAACATGGTCCGCGGTTCTTACACCGGCTGCGACCGTAAAATGAAAAGCTGGAACCCCGACCATTTTCACCGACTGCCACTGTCTAAACCAGCCATATTACGGGAATGGCTAATAGCATCAGAAGTGGACAAAACTGACATAAAAACCCGGAGGGATCGCGACTACCGTGTGTGCAGGCAGCAGATTTGAAGAGTTGTATGGAGAGTACCGGTGGCAGATGGACACTCCCAACTGAGATCACTCCCGGACGTGTAGCCCCAGGTGGTTTTATCACTCCCAGACGTTCGATCAGGTAGGCAGACTACTCTTACAAAGTAATTGCAACACGGTATAATATAACATGGATTCAACTTTGTAATAACACACCACTGGTGGTGTACTTACATCTGTAAGAGCACTTCTAGTACGACTTTATAAAATTCCTCCAGCCCTCCTCCGTTGCGGGTCCATCTGACCTCGCGCGCCCTGGTCAACTAGTGTCTGCTTCACAAACAAATTCTACTCTAGCATGCTTGACATCAACCACATCGAATGCCTCAGGTCGCACAATTTCACAATTTCACTTGCCATCCCGCGCTAGTTTGTTCAGTTTATTTATCTCCTGTAGTGGGCTACATTTACTGCACCTGTATGCCTTCCCAAAACAGAGTGCTTGCTGGCAAAGACGCGCGGTGTTGCAACCAGTTTCACCGATTCACAGACACTCAAGATTCATGAGCCAGACACATTTACACATGTTTCTCTCTCTTCAAACATACCTCCATAGCCATGCGCCTTTTTGGTACAGCATTCATCTTTAGACGGTTTCGTTTAGGTGTTCCATCTCCCTTACTCTTCTTGTAGTCATCATCCTCGAAATGCTCCCTCCATACACGGTAGTAGCGATCCCTCAGGGTTTTCATGTCAGTTTCGTCCACTTCTAATGCTATTAGCCATTCCCGTAATATGGCTGGTTTAGACAGTGGCAGTCGGTGAAAACGGTCGGGGTTCCAGCTTTTCATTTTACGGTCGCAGCCGGTGTAAGAACCGCGGACCATGTTTAGCCTACCTAGCCACCTGATTGAGTAGCCTGCATCCGGGTCAGAGAGTTGCAACAGTGAGACACCTCTGAAAACACTGGCCAGTGAAAGACTGTGTGGTCCGATGATCGTCTCTGTGCCTCGGTTTGATTGACGAGACCTTTGTGATGAAGTGTGTATCGTTTTTGAAGTTGTTTATAGCGGGGAAACATCAGAAAATAATAGGCCTATAATTGGCCCCGTCATGATGCTTTGGCTGCGTTTTTCGCCAAAAAGCTTAAAATTAGCTAACTCCATAACGGCGCGGCATTGCCCAGAATGGCTCATCATTAGATACATTATGTGGCATGAGAAAGCGATGGTGAAACTTTCATTTTACGCCGGAACTATCCTTTAATGAAAACAAACTTACTGAAGTGTTTGAAGCATTCTAAATCTACAGTATGCAGTATAGCACGCTGTATTTGACCTCTATATTTGAAAATGTCTGGTTACGGCCCTGAGAGGGATGCCGTTTAACCACATTTATCACTGACGCTATGCTGCTAAGATAAAAAGAGTATATTAATAAGAGTATATAAGAGTATATAACTATAGTTAACATGAAATCTATGAAGCTCCATGCAATGACAAAGTTAGAACTATTTCTCTCCAAATGTTCAACAGACTCCATACAGCCATCCAGTGTGTAGCCCCTTACCAGACATTGTCCCGCTACTGGGATGTTGTAATAGTCACTGAAAACACTTAACTACCATAGTACTACACCACTATGAAAGCGCACAGGGCCTTAAGTGATACATTACTTATCTTTGCCATCAGCATGGCGGCTTACTAACGTCTACTTCATAATAGACGAAAAATATCTTCACGTCTACTGCCACTTTCCCTTTTCCAGAGATCAGCTGAGGCGTTCTGCTACCTATAAGTGTACTGTGTCTATTCAAAGTTAGGCTATAACAGGTTAGGTTAGGTTAGGTTAGTTAGGTTACTTTATTAGTCTCCACAAGGGAGACATTTGTTTCGGAGACAGGGGGTTGTCCCTGCCCCAGCATTTCCACACCATTGCACATTCCCCTTCAACACCCCCTCCCACCCCTCCGCCCCCAACCAAAGCACCTTCATGAACAACCGTATCTCACTCATTTCATGAAGTATTCACGAAAATAATAGATTCATTTTCGTGGTGCATTCACGTTATTGCCCGTTTTTCGTGGTAGGGCAACGAAACGCTGCCTATTCACTTGAATTGCCCGACTGTTGCCTAGCGACCCACTAGTTTGATGCCCTTTCGGTAGCCTACCGTCACATGGTAATCAAACATTTCAAACAAGCAATTTAGGGTTAGGTTTAGGGTCAAGGTTAGGGTTAAGGTTAGGGTTAGGGTTAGGTTTAGGGTTAAGTAGGGTTAAGGTTAGGGTTAGGTTTAGGTGTAGGTTTAGGTTTAGGGGACATAAGGCGTAAGTACCGAAAGGGCGTCGAATTAGTGAGTCCCGGGTGTATCAGCAGTGTTCTGTCAGCACCCCCTCCCCGCCCCTGCAGACGCTTAGATAACCATAGCAGCAGTGGGGCAATTCAAGTGAATAGGCAGCGTTTCGTTGCCCTACCACGACTTTACGAAAGGCGTGAGATAGGGCTCTCATGAAGCACCTTCACAACACTCTCTCACTCCTCTCTACAAGCTATTCATTATTGATTTATAATGTCCCACTCTTCCTTGTCCTAAGGTCCACTGGAGCATTATGATACCTGGTGTCACGATATATGTGACAGGCTGTGTCTTCTTCAGAATACTGTAGACTTAAAATATCTGCATTACTGTCACTACACTGTGTCCTACGCATGTCCTCTTGCCCCTCTCCACACTGTGACATGCTGGCCTTTTTCTTCCCCATCTGCATCAGCATGGCAGCTTACATCTACTTCATAATAGACAGAATTTATTTTCAATGTCTATTGTCGTTCAGAGAGACAGATACCTCACACTCTTCGTCCATCGTGCTGAATTTTATTTACAGAAATAACGTTTCAGGCAGAGTGGCCTTTCTCCATTTTTTACTTGAGAAAGGCCACACTGGCTGAAACGTTGTATCTGTAAATAAAAATCTGCACAATGGACAAGAGTGTGTGGTATCCATAGACATAGATTAACCTAGACTGGCAATGGGCGGTTCAAGGCACTAGCAGAATTTCGGATTGACTGGGTGCAGACATCTTTGCGATTTTCGCACCCATTGGCTCCTCCCACAGACATAACTCGTCCTAGTGAAGACTATCAGAGCTGTGAGCCATAGGAATGCATACGATTTCAAACGGTGACTACAATGTTATCAAAGTGTGTTTCAATCATTTTCTGTAAGATTTTGACAAATCGTAACATCTATATTGTCACTCCAGGAATGGAATCACCCTCACTACCACCAAAACGTTTTATAATAGACCCAGAAGTTGAGCGGTCTTGCCAGATCGTACGGTTTACCGCCAAATCGGGCCGTTTAGGAAGGCTGTCTTCGGGTAGAAATGGGCAGACGATCATCATCTCATCTGGCAACCTGGCAATCTGCCGAGACTCTATTCGTTGCAGCAATGCAGGTTACGGTTTGAGGATATTTTGTGATACTGAATCGGTCATGCTTGTATGTATGCAACTTATTTTGTATAATTTACTTGGAGTTATTGACAACTATGTACATAGGTGTGTATATAACCCGTACGTTCAGTAAAGCTGACTGTGCAAGCTTCCCAGAAGACGCTGATGGTAACCTAGCAACATCACGAGCCCAGACAGAAAGATATTCAGACCCTCGTCTTCGCGTGTAATGGCATTGTACAACATTATGCTGTGTTGTATTGTGTTGTATTATATGATGTTGTGTTATATATTATTATAGATACACAACACATACGGCAAACGAAGCATCACATTATTTTTGACACTTTTAGAAGTTCATTTCACATACAGGAAGAACTTTGCTTATGGACTGATGACGTCATTACGTAAAAGTTTGTGGTTACGGGAGTCTTCACCAAGATGGCGGTCTGCTTTGGTCTGACTGCTGAGAAATCCGAAAATTTCGAGGCCCATTGCCAGTCTAGGTTAATCTATGTCTATGGTGGTATCTTCCTCTCTGAAAGTGAACTTGCACCTGCTACCTGCACCTTAAAACCTCTGGTGTGCGTGGGTTTCCTCTTCCAAAAATGTCTATTGTCTATTGTAACACTCTCTCTCTAACACTGTGTGTCACTCCTCTCGTTCCCTTCTCCAGAGGTCTGCGGGGGCCTTCTGCTACCTGGTGTTCTTTGCCATCTGCATTGCCGTGGCGGCGTACGTCTACTTCGTCATCCCCGAGACCAAGAACAAGACCTTCATGGAGATCAGCCAGCTCTTCAGCCCCCGGGAGGACAACATGGAGTTCCACACGTTCGGGCCCTACGGCCACAACAACAAGTTGAACGGATACGGCACACTAGAGGACGAGCGGTTGTAGTCCAGCGGGAAGGGCTGCGGGTGGAGGTCGGTGGGTGGTGGGTGGTGTTGGGTTTCTTTCTTCTTACTTTTAGTTTTAATTTTGTCTTTATTTTCCATTTGTTGTTGCCACAACAACAAGACGAACGGATACGGCACCTTGGAGGACGAGCGGTTGTAGAAAAGCTGGAAGGGGTGCGGGTGGAGGGTGTTGGTGGGTTTCTTTTTTTCAGGAGAGAAGGATGGAGGTGGCCGGTGGGGGGATTCTTTATTTTCATTTTTTATTTTGTCTTTATTTCTCTCTTGTTGTTGCCAGAACAACAAGTTGAACATATACGACACCTTGGAGGACGAGTGGTTGTAGTAGAGGGGAGAGGTGTAGGCGGTGGGCGGTGGCGCTTTTTCTTTTCAGGAAATACTTTATCATGGAAGTGGGCGGAAGGCTTCTCAGGAGACTCTAAGGATGGAGGTGGGTGGTAGTGTTTTTTTTTTCAACAGAGGTCTCAATCCCAGGTTCAGAAAGCAGAAATCCCTGCCACAAATTTGTTCCAAAGTTAGTAATGAACACTCAAGGTACGCCAGCTACTCAATGAAGTCAGCAGTGTTGGAGGGAAAACGTGGTAATATTTTCACTTTCTCTAACCGCTATTGAACCCTCTGGTTTTTCTGGAAATGGAGAATGATAGGGGGAGAGGAAAGATTTGGGCGAGGGGAGGTTATTTGGCTTGCTGACTGTGAGATAACCACAAGAATCAGAATTGATTCTCTCTTTTTTATTTCTATTTTTTGGTTGCTACAGGAGTAAGGTTAATGGATAGAAGACTGGCTATAGAGATCAGGGTTTGGGAGTGGGCAGTGTTTTTTTCTCGTTCCCATATAAAAAAAGAAACACATGGATCGTACAAATGAACGAAGGCAGGTTTAATTGCCCATCTGGCTTTGGGAGAACTACAAGAAGTTTTGTTTTTATGTTTTTTTTTCCTTATTTAATTTTTTGTAGGAATATGCTGCACAAAATTCTGTACTGTGTGTTTTGCATGTTTGGTTGGATTATAGTGGAGCGAATGAGAATCATTGCTGTAATTTTTGTACAAAATTTCAGTATAATCATCTCTTAGTTTTGAAGTAGCATTTCTTGTTTGTATTATGATATTATATTTATTCGTGCCAGACTTAAATAAATTATTTGTCACACACTCCTCAAACTAAGTATAAAAAGTAGCGTAAAATAGCATTGTGGCGTAATATTCAAATGCGCATAAATGGGTATAAATAGTTTTTAAAATGTAGCTTCTCATCCCCTTTTTCATCTGCTGTGTCTGAATGTCACAATTACATAACACTTGCCTTAGCAGATACCCAATGTATAGATTTTTTGTGAATTGTAGTTTATTTCCAGAATTTATGCTGCCCATTCATAGATGATACCTTTTTCATGAATACTTAACGCCGTCACCAACTTCTAAATAGTTATTATGGTTTAGAAAGTTAACCAGGTCATACAGTGCATGAAGAGGTGGAATGCCATTTTGAATTACCAGTCAATACCATTACTAGTCAATCTTTGACTGCAAAACCTCTTCTGATCAGACCAGAAATTAGTTTACTTTGTATTGACGAAAAAGACCAACTTTGGGAATGGGTAGCATACATTTTGGGAATAAACTATTAAAATGATACACAGTGCCTTTAACGCCTCTGCTTGGACCAATGTTGGGATAGATGCCTCAATCAAAGCCACTGTATTCATAGATGAGAGGGTGCAGAGGACCTATGAGATTCTTCCCAATGTATGGCATTGGAACCTGCAACCCTTCCAATACCACCATCATACCTACACTGTAATGACCTCATTAGCTAACTCTGGGGGCCTACACAGAAGCATTCTCTGTAACGTAAGGTTTTGTATAAATGTGCCTGCTAAGTCTTATGTCATGTAATGTAATGACCCATCTGCTGTTTCCCACACAGTAAATGTTGTGGTGTTAATTCAACACTTACAGAGTTCATTTAAGTCCAAATGGACTCAAATGAACTCTCTAAGTGTTAAATGAGCACTGCAGAATTTACTGTGCACTCATGCATAACACATTGTTTGTAACACTGGAACTGCAATGAGCTATTTCAGATCAAAGTCATGCATATACCTACTCAGTCATTCGCTCTACAGTACATGTTGCAGACATCAGCTAGCTGAAGGGTGTCATGCTGTATTTTCTATGTTCAAACTAATTTACAGTACTTCAGTCAATAGTTATATTATACAGTACAATATCAAATAACATTTCCTCGCCCAACAGTCTAAAAATGGAAAAACCTGTTGTAGAGAACTGTGGAGAGATGACACTGGACCAAAATAGCGTAGAGCTAGCCAATGGAGAGTGGCAACATAAAGTTCCTCCCACCATATTACGTCTTAAAGGACAATTGAAGCCATTTTGGGAAACAGTGTTTTTAGCAATAAAGTAGTACAAAAACTACTTAAAGGGACACTGTGTGAGATTTTTAGTTGTTTATTTCCAGAATTCATGCTGCCCATTCACTAATGTTACCTTTTTCATGAATACCTACCACCAGCATCAAATTCTAAGTATTCATTATGACTGGAAAAATTGCACTTTTCATACATGAAAAGGGGGATCTTCTCCATGGTCTGCCATTTTGAATTTCCAAAAAATAGCCATTTTTAGCTGCAAAAATGACTGTACTTGGACCATACTAGAAAATATTTGTTTAATACTTTGTAAACGTATATGTAAAGATCAAATTTTGCAATAGGCAGCCCAATTTCAATAAGCAGCATAGTTGCAGTACCTTTTTTTGACCATTTCCTGCACACATTTCCTGTCCCTTTAAGTGTTCCTTTGAAGGTCTATGTGCATTTACTCTGGTAAATTGGTGGCTTAAAATGAAATGGCCTTAAAATAATGTTTCCAAAATAGCTTCCTGAAGTCATATCAGCATTTGAGGCACTTCAGAATTTACTTTGGTTTATAACTGTCCCAGAGAGTAAAGGAGAATGAATTCTTCCCTCTCTGAATGTACCACAGTAAGTTAAGAGGAGCAAGCTTGTCTCTCTATAGTTCTCAATTTTTCACAATTTTGCTTTTAACCTGCAGGGCAACCAAAGAGGAAACCGAATTAGTGTTTCTTTAAAGGTCAATGTGCATGTTACTCTGAAAATGGTGCTTTTATTGGAGTCTTTAAAATGAAATAGCCAGCTGTCTTTCTGTAGCTTGCAGCAAAATATATGGTCTCTGATGCGTGGACATTATGATGTTCAATTTCTCCAACCTCAGTTTCAGGGAAAACCTTACACTTGAGCGTCTGTGTTTTTCCATATATTGTGTGCAGATAATAGTGATCTCATTTTGGCTACACCTTTGTTTTACAGTTCTTCTTTTAGTTTACTTGATGTAACATCATGTACTTTCACCTTACACACCCAACAGTTATCATAATCCTTACTCTATTGTACGGTGTATTGACATGGTGTTACATATGGTTATACACACTTTGTTACACTGTAACATAACAATGTGTTAGGGGGGGGAATAAAATAAAGTGTAGCCATTATTTTTAATAATAATAAATAATAAATATGATGTAATAACTTGAATTATGATATTGATCGTTTTCTCCTTGCACAAGGGAGGTCTTGACCATGACTACTGTCGTAGCCATTCTGTACCCAAAAGTCTGGAGGCTGACCATGCCTGTAAAACAGCCATGCATTATGAGGAGATAAATGTTTTATGAAATGCAAAACATGTACCGCTGGTGGAAACATAATAATGTATGTTATTTATGTCCAGCTTCGCGGCAGCACATGCATGGCGAGATGTTGGTGAACTGTTTGGAAATTATTGATAATAAATGATTTTGAAAAGTATGGTGTGGGTGCTTTTATGACTGGAGATTGATATACTACATATATACTGTCCTATCGAAATTAAGGCAAAAAAGGCCAAATAAATATATACACATGTATATGCATATACATACAGCCGCGGCAAAAATTGAGAGACCACTTCGAAATGGTCAGTTTTTCTGATTTTGTTATGGATAGGTATGGGTTTGAGTAAAACAAACATTGTCATTTCATTCTATAAACTACCAACAACATTTCCTCCGAATTTCGAAAGAAAATATTATCATTTAGATCATTTATTTGCAGAAAATCTCAAAATGGTCAAAATAACACATTTTTTATTTAGAATAAATTCCAGTGTGATATATGGCAGAAAGATCAAATAATAAACACTTCAGTTGGAATTAACTGAGAGCAAAAGAGTAATCCTTGTCATGCTAAAGTAGATAATGTGTGAATATTCTAAAGCGTTTGTATGTATTCTAAATCTAGAAAACATTGTGAAATGATTTGCTGATGATCTAACACAATAGTACTGTCAAATGGTTGAACAAAAGGATACTGACATCCGGTGAAAGACAACAGTGGAAAAAGAACTGAGCAAAGTCCTGAGATGCATTTCTCGAAACCATAGTTGCTAACTACATTAGCTACTTTGTTGTTTGCAATGCAATACAGGCGTGCTTCACTGTTGGTTCTCATTGCAGATACAGGTGTGCCTCTGTTGGTTGTCATTGTAGGTACAGGCATGCTTCACTGTTGTTTCCCATTGCAGATACAGGTGTGCTTCACTGCTGTTTCCCATTGCAGATACAGGTGTGCCTCACTGTTGGTTCTCATTGCAGATACAGGTGTGCCTCTGTTGGTTGAAGGTCCTGCTCTGCTGTTCCAAAGCCTGTCAGAGTTATTTGACTCCACTGTAGATCACACTGTCATTCTCAGCTCTGCCAACACACAACATCGTACAGTATTTGCAAATTGCACATTAATTATGTCCAGTATTTTGCACATTTAGTATCAACTTTCTGAGTTGTCAATAATGCAATAGAGTGGTACTCGCTGATTTTATGATGTTTGGTGCTATGTCTGTTATGGGACTAATTTTGATCCTGTTTCTTCCTGTTGAATGGCTGTCTATTGGGCATGTCCTATTCTGTCCTTAAAACTACCCAAAACATTCGTTTATCAAAAATGTGCAACTCATTTTAGAGTGAAATACGATATCTGTCATGTTTGATATGGTAGACAAAATGAGGCTAACAAAATGCTAAACAAAACACTTCAGAAGCCCATGATTTTCAGATTTAAACAAGACCTGTAGTGTGTCTTTAGGTCTAACACAAAACTTTCTGCGGCTGTTAGAAAAAATGTGTTTTTGAATGGGTGTCAATGGCTCCAATCCCAGGTCGACCACCTGCAGGGGTAGATCAAAGAGATTTCAAGCGTGTGACGTCAACTGAAACCCTAGGAATTGGAGATTTGTTGTAATGTCTCAATTCACCCACCTGGTGGCAGCACCTTCTCTGTGAAACTGCACTGAAGCGTAGGTGATGGAGTCATCCTGCAGTGTAGTTTGGGGCTCCTTGGAGCGTTTCATCTTCTGAATCTGGACGGTGGCGTAGGTAACGTCATCTTGGTCATCTTGCTGTGTGAGGTCAGAGGTCACGACCCTTGTTGCCACGGTTGCGTTACGCTGGCCAGAGGAGAGTGGACATATGAGTCAGAGAGTTCACATACAGCAGTGCTCAAGATAATTAAGGTTTGGTTTCAGGAATATGCAGTGAGTGAAACCAGCGATAATCAACTAGCTACTATATATACAGTATTTATGTTAAGATATTGGACTTAGTCTAATCTAATTGCCTCTTCACTTGTTTGTTTACCTGTGTGTCACGTTTTCGAGCAGGGAGGCAAGTAATAGGAGTGTTTAGAGTTTTAGTCCATAGCAGAACTACGTTTCGACCATTGAAATCTAAGAGAATGTCAAAAAATGATGAAAACATAGTTCTGCTGTAGGAATAATAATAAAAAAAAACACACACACACACACACACACACACACACACACACACACACACACACACACACACACACACACACACACACACACACACACACACACACACACACACACACATCAAAGGAGTTCAAGTCTGCGGACTCCTCACCCTAAAACAGAGATGGGCAACTGAATAGATTTTTTTTTTTTTTTTTTAAACACTACTGAATCAATCAATTGTAATTGTACTGTTGGCCGATAGAGAACACTCCATGCACTCTAAACACACACACACACATACACACACACACACACACACACACACACACACACACACAGACAGACAGACAGACAGACAGACAGACAGACAGACAGACAGACAGACAGACAGACAGACAGACAGACACACACACACACACACACACACACACACACACACACACACACACACACACAGACAGACAGACAGACAGACAGACAGACACACACACACACACACAAACACACACAGGATTTCAAATCTGACTCTAAAACTTGAACCAGCCTTAGCCTTAGCAGCCTAACGTGGGAACAATCTTCCTTCTCACCTGTGTGTCAGCCGTGGACCCTGCAGGCTTCTTCCTGTTGACACAGGGCCATTTCATACACTTTAATATGACTTAATTTATAATTCTTAAGTAAAGCAGGAATTTGATAAACAAGTCAGGAAAATAAACTGTAGGCCTACCTAATGAAGTACACAACTCCAAGTACCAACAGAACGAGAAGGAGAAGGAATATGGCTATGATCGCTGACAAAATTACAACTCTGTAACGTGCTGTTGCTGAGGGAAAAAAAGAGAAAATTACTTTGTATTGCCGTGATAAAACACAATTATTATATGAAAAAACAAAATTCAATGCTTAATGTTCTCCAAATCATTACTGCAAAACATAGAAAAGTCACCAAAAAACAAACAATAACAACAACAAAACAAACAAACCAGAAAACGAACAAAAAAAACAGTGTATTAGCTCACCACTCTTCTTCTGTCAATACAGTATGTAGCTTGCTTTCTACAAGGTGGAATTAAAGTGACAGGACCTACCAAAGACAATAAGCAGAGCTTTACCTGAGACAGACACATGTGACCCCTCTTCAGTTCCAGTTCCATCCTGGGATGTAGTGAAACTGAAGCCATCCTCTGGAGAAAGTGCCTCTGTGGTGTCTTTGGGGATCACATCAGTGAACTGCACCATACACTTGAGATGCGGAGCACCTGCAGACATGCAGCCAAATGTGCATTAAACAACAACCAACATGAAAAATACTTCCAGAGGTACAAGAATGGCAATAAAACAAAAACACCTCAACTAACCCGAATTTGAGACAGGATAATGACAGAGGGACAGGAAACGAATGGGGAGGGAGAGACGGGAAAAGACTGTCAAATGACCCAAGAATCGAACCCGGGTCGCCAGCATAGTAAACTAATGACACCAGATAGAAATTAGCCTCTGTGCTATAATCCGTTAGATTTACATACATGTATGTACATTAATATGCAATGTCCTGAAAAATAAAAGTTAAAGCGATGGTTCGGAGTAGAATCACCCTAATGCCATTTGAACCGTGACACCCATCCACCTTTACACCCGAAGTGTTTTCTGCCGCAGGCTTACATCAACAGAGTTGCCGTGTTATTCGATGTTTATTCCGGTTAGCTTGACTCAAGCGCATATGGATACTGGGCACCGTCTCCAAACTTTCCCCACAAAAATAACATGTCATTACACCAAACTTCTGCAGTAGCACAAATATGGTCTGTACTCACGAAACGAAGCATTTGGAAGTTTGGAAATAGTCCAGGAGTTTAGTATTATCAACACAAGCTGAATAGCTTCTCTGCTGCTAAAGCTGTGCCAACGTTACTTCCGTCATATGAGACAAGCCCGTAAAAGTCTTCAACAAACTTCCAGACGAGAGTGTTAAAAAAGTTTTCACTGAATTGTGATTAAGGCTTATATTTTCAAGGCAATACTTAAAAGATATTTCAAATCTTACCTACTATCAATTAGACAAGGATTTTCGTTATCAATACTGATGCTGAATTCACTTTTCATTGTGCATATTATGAGCTTCGTTGAGGACTCTTACATGCTTGTCTTAGATGACGGAAGTAACGTTGGCGCAGCTTTAGCAGCAGAGAAGCTATTCGGCTTGTGTTGATAATAATAAACTCCTGGACTATTTCCAAACTTCCAAATGCTTCGTTTCGTGAGTACAGACCATATTTGTGCTACTGCAGAAGTTTGGTGTCATGACATGTTATTTTTGTGGGGAAAGTTTGGAGACGGTGCCCAGTATCCATATGCGCTTGAGTCAAGCTAACCGGAATAAACATCGAATAACACGGCAACTCTGTTGATGTAAGCCTGCGGCAGAAAACACTTCGGGTGTAAAGGTGGATGGGTGTCACGGTTCAAATGGCATTAGGGTGATTCTACTCCGAACCATCGCTTTAAGTAAAATAAGTAAAGTAAGTAAATCACAATGCAATTACCAAGACAAGAATATCATAGTCATCATCATAACAGGATATTTATTGTAAAGATTTTTGGGGGGTCTTTTTCGACTTTATTTGATAGGACAGTGTGAGAGGTGGACAGGAAGTGAATTGGGAGAGAGACGGGGAGGGGTATGCAAAGGACCCGAGCCAGGAATTCAACCCGGGTCTGGCAACAACCAGAAGGGCACTTATAAAACAATTTCAATATTTAAATATTTTCAATATTCAATATTTTTTTAGATCATCATTTGGATACCTTTGTATGGATTTCACAATGAAAGGGGTGCACCATTAGAAAAGTTTTCAGAAAAATAAATAACAACATTAAACAGCGAAAGACAAGATAATTGAAACGGTACTAACACACAGCAGGAGAGCGCTGTGCTTCATAGCGTGGTAGAGCACAGGAGTAGTTAGCCTTCTCAGACACCAGTATGGAGGATGCGGTTAAGCCTGGTAGTGGATCTCCATTCTTGTACCAGATGTACTTAAGATCAGGGCCCAAGATACAGGTGGCACTGCAGGTCACTTGAGCAGCACCTGTCTCCTTTACAGTCAAATCTGATTATGAGAGAAAGTGGATTTACAACAGAGTAAAAAGAAAGAGTGAGTTTCAAAGATTTGCTAAGTAGAATAAAAAATGCTAAGTTTCTGTGTCAAAAAAATGTGCAAAACCGGAAGTAACTGGAATAAACACCAGAAAGTGTGCTTACAACCCTTAGCATTTGCTAAACAGAATACCTGAATGACACCAATGACAAGAATTTGAAACTTGTGTGCAGAGCCCAGCTACCTGTAACAGAGACTGTAATCCCAGATCCTCCTGTTATCCAGCTCCGGTGACAAAATGTGTAAAACCGAAAGTGATAAACACCAGCATATCTGTCTGAGATGTTGTCTGTCAGGCGCGGAGTGGCCGTCGGGAGATCGGGGACTTGTCCCGGTGGGCCGCGGCCGTGAAATGTAATAATGCGGCCGCACCGCGCTTTTAACCGGCCTTGAAGTTTAAATATTACACTTGTAAGCACTGACTTCCCACTTTCCACTTCCATACATTTTTACACAGCTGACTAGCCAGTATTTATACCGTATACCAGACGGCAATACCTCACTGACGGTGTCAAACAGTAAATTGGCCACACCCCTTCTCTACTGATAATTTTCATACACCGTAGATCGCGGAAGTTTACAAGATCTTAGTAACGCAGTTTCGTTTTCAGTATCTGAAGAACCTGTGATATGTATATTGGTTACCAAAGGATGGAAATATTAATAAATTATGATTTATTTTCCGATTTCCACACGACTGTTACAGTTTACAGTCTTTCCAGTCCACATTTACTTGCTCTGTGGTTATTGACTTGGGTTACGAACAGACTCCACCAAGTGGTAAGGAAGAGAACTGCACCTAACAGAAGCAATGGGTTTTGTTTTGATTTGTTAGACCTACCAGTATATCTCCTTATAGTCGAAATATTATTATTATCATACATATATTTATATGTGGTACATTTAGGATGTAGCCTATGTCTGAAGAAATGGAACCAAATAATTACCACACAAGATTCTGATGTGACCAGTGCTGGGTGTGTAGGATAAGCTGTGGATTAAAGTAGAGTGATTGCAAGAAACAAAGACATTTGCTGCGACGAAGACAGCGTTTTAAGGTAGGCCTACACCGTTTGGTTATACATTTTCTTGACTTATGCCGTGACCAAGAGCGAACGAAGCGACGGAAGTCATTATTTCTCTATGGAGGGCACGCGACCTGCGCTACCAAAGCGAATTCGCCAGGAGCGAAGCTTCTTGCGCTACCAGAGCGAATTTTGAAGATTAAACTAAATCTAATCGCAGGCGAATTCGCTCTGACGCTGTTCGGCGGCAACCAATCGGAACGTTCATATCTCCGAATGTCCCAGGCTGTCAAGCCAGAGCCGTTATGTGATTAGCTGCATCAAACATGTCAATGCTGCGTCTCGAGCGAATACAGCGTATTCAAGGCGAAACTTCTTCTGCTACCCACGCTACCAGGCAGCGTAGTTCGCTCTTGGTCTGGACACAGCATTATGGTTGTGGTTTAAAGTAGCTAGGTTTGGCTTATTTGCTGCATGGTGGGTTTATTGCACAATGTAGACAGACTTTTTGTAAGCTATAGGCTACTATACTAAGTTTATACCTATTTTGTAAGCCTACTCTTCTAAAAATCCCCACACTCAAAACTTTGTGCCCATGCTCATCCTGTCTTCCTTAAACGATATTTCAATTTCAAACTGTCAAAATGACATTGGAGTGAACATTTGCATGGAACAGTAGCGTGATGTAGCCTAGGCCTATGAATGCTTTGGACTGTGATGATGGCTCCAGTGGTGTAGTCTACTTTTTGAAGTGGGTATACTGTATATTTGAGCATTTTTTGATGTGTGTATAGTCTACTGTATATATTTGTGCTATTGTAAATAATGGATACATCAATTTTAAGTGGGTATACTGTAATCCCTGAAATTTTGAAATGGGTGCGTATACCTGCGTTTTACGTAGACTACACCACTGGCTGTGCATTTCATCAAGGTGTAGGCTACAATTCTCCACTTCAGGTTGATATTTTGACAACACTAATGCACTAATGTCCACATGTAGTACGACTGCAGATTTCGTGGCTTTTGTCTTTTTGGTTAGGAAACCATTTTTTTTTTTAAAGAGGGCCGCCAAGGGGAAAATTCTCCCGGTGGGAAAAGGTGGGCCACTCCGCCCCTGTTGTCTATTCTCATGCTGCAGCTGGGATAGTTGGAGTTGCTGTGTTCTCTGATTCTGCCACTATTCTCTTTGTACCACTCTCCACCCATATAGTGACAGATTCCGTAATACCAATAACTGCAGGGAAGGACTCCTGGTGCCCCTTTAAGGAAACAGATGTTTGTAGTGGAGTAAGTTACACTCCCACCGCACTGTACACCTGAAACAAAAAGAATGCAAAATGAAAAATAAATAAATAGAAATTCTTACTACACATTATTCTCAATATACAGTACACAGGCGTGGTCTTTGCATTGAGGCATTGCTAGGCAACCGCCTTAGGCCCAACGCCCCATCCAGCCCAGACCAGCTGTAGGGGCCCCCTCTGACGCCCTCTGCAAATTTCACATAGGCCTATAGCTGGTAATTGGGGCCCTTGGACAGTTATTCACAGATAAATGGTGATTTTCATAAATAATGAATTTTGTATGTTTAAATTGGAAACAAGAACAATACAATACATTACAAAAAAATACAGATTCCGTGCACCCCTTCTCTTTTGCGTTAAAATGGAATATTCCATCCATGCGTGCCATGTGCGCCAGGCGAGACCCTGAACATTCAACGACATCTTAAAGGAACACTGTGCAGGAAATGGTCAAAAAAGGTACTGCAACTATGCTGCTCATTGAAATTGGGCTGCCTATTGCCAAATTTGATATTTACATGAAATTTAACTAAGTAATAAACAAATATTCTCTAGTATTATCCAAGTACAGTCATTTTTGTAGCTAAAAATTGCTATTTTTTTAAAATTCAAAATGGCGGACCATGGAGAAGATCCCCCTTTTCATGTATGAAAAGTGCAATTTTTCCAGTCATAATGAATACTTAGAATTTGATGCTGGTAGTAAGTATTCATGAAAAAGGTAACATTAGTGAATGGGCAGCATGAATTCTGGAAATAAACAACTAAAAATCTCACACAGTGTCCCTTTAAATAAGGAGGATAACTGTCCAGCGCCACACTCAACAAACTCTTCATGGTCAGTAACACACAAAAAATAAGAAGGCACGAGATGTTTGCAGATAGCGTTTGCTATATTCAGTGTTGTTAGACTACACACAGCGTCACCACTCAAAAGAAACAAAACAACCATAGAAAAAAACCTGAACACCGGAAATCCCCAGATTTTTTTGATAACGTTGTGAGAAGTGCAAGCAAGAAAGCAACTCGTGCATTGAGCGTGGAGTAGGTTAGGCTTACTTCCATACTTCGATTAGACTTCACAGGCACGCGAGCGCAGGGAGAGTGAAGGCTGTGTTTCTGTTTATCTTGTGCACGCGCGTCTTCAAAGGGTTTGTTCGGGGCGACCGCTTGACAGAAAGCGCGCTTTTTGGTTTATGCAGTAAATGTCTCCTAAACCCTATCGCACCGGATGCATCATATTTGTTTAATGAAATTCAAAGCCCTCTCCCCGCTGACACAAAAAAATCGAAAAATTTCCGAAATATAATTCTATATACTTTAATTTGAACACTTACTTTGTGCAATTAATCAAGGAAGAGTTTATATTTTTACACCGTGTTGCAGAGAGATCGTGCTAAAACTGATGAAACAGATAAGCACCATCCGGCGGTGGCAGGAAGTCAGCCATCAATGCATTTTGCCATAGGGAAACTTACAAAGCATACCACGACGATCATTTAACAAAACACACAAGTTGTTTTACTTCAAGACAAAGATATTGCCTTAAGAAACAGGTTTTACTTGCAATTTTGAAAATGTAATGCAAAATGTTGAAATTATGATATCGTAAAAAATGCATTGAAGTGAATGGAGAAAAGGTCCAATTGTAGTAATGGACCCATATATTCAAATTCCACATCAAAAATGAATAATGTTCTATATTACACTCATAAATAGGTTGTTAAGCATTCGATCAGGTATGTTTTTACATAGATTTTAAAAAAAAAATACCCAACCAGGCTGTGGGAAATGTAAAATATGGTCCTGCTAAAACAAGGATAGGCTAAACAAAATGGCAGGATCTCACTAAATATTTAAAGATAATCCTCAAATTAAATTGTCTGACAACTTTTTTTAAATTAAAAAAAGTTGTAAATGCATTAAAAGTCATTTTTCAATGGTCATGAAATTCGCCTGCTCATTTATTTAAAGCCTGATAAACATCTCAGTGACTTTAACAACATTTTGATTTTTTTTTTACATTTACATTACAGAATAACGGACCAATATTGAGGCAAATTCCAAGAAATTAGAATTTTCTGTCATTGCTTTCATGGTTCAGGTCTTACAGGGTTAAAGATGTAATAAACAATCTAAAGAATTTGGCACGGGCATATGCACAAGGCTTGTTCAGTTTAAAATAATTAATCGGATGTACTGGACTCCCACAAAACTTTTCAAAGCTAAGTTGTCTGCCAACCCAACGTGTTGGAAGTGCACAGAAGATGGGACACTGATTCATATGTTATGGGGTTGCCCCAAAGTTCAACAGTTCTGAACAGCTGTTTATGAATATATAGAAAAAATGTCGGGGAAGATGTACCCTTCTGCATACGCTTATTTGTTCTGGGCGACCCATCCATTGTAAAAGATTGCCTTCCCGCTGTCTATGCAGAGTGGGTCCAAAAAGCCATTATGCTTGGTAGAAAACTTATAATGCAGCAGTGGAAATCTGCACATGTACCTTCGATCACAGATTGGTATTCTTCCCTTGCCACGGTGGCTGCATATGAGAAGGTGTCTTTTCAACAGTTGAACAGACCAGACTGGCATTACTACAAATGGCGTGGATTCATACAACACATAGATAACAATGATGGTTGAAGATACTACAGATTCTAACCCCCACTCTTTGTTGTGACAAACATACATCACACATGTAACTCTCTAGTGCCCCCCCCCTTTTTTGTATGTTGTTTTATGTTGCAATGTCTTATTTTATATTTATTTATGATTATTAGTTTTACTGTTGTTGTTGTTATTATTATTATTATTACTGTTTTTTATTATTTTGTCTTTGTCTGTTTGGGAATGTGTGCTGTTTTATGTAATTGTGTACCTGTCGCTTATCCTACGCTACTGTCTACTCCCCATAGCAGCATTTAAAAGTCTTCCATGAAATCCCAAACCAACGTCAATTCAAATAGGTGACAGCAAGCATGCACATATGAAATAACACTTCAGTGAGGAGGAAAAATAGCATCGTGATTTAAAAAAATGGAAATAGATATTTTATGTTAAAAAATAATGTGACATGAATTGGGCCGATGGCCCCCCTAGCTAAATTCGCCTTAGGCCCCAAAATTGCTAAGTCCGCCACTGACAGTACATCATCCTTTATCACACGCGCATGCACGCACACACACACACACACACACACACACACGCGCACACGCACACATGCGCGCGATCACGCACACACACACGCACAAACTCGCGCACACACACACACACACACACACACACACACACACACACACACACACACACACACACACACACACACACACACACACACACACACACACACACACACACACACACACACACACACACACACACAAAGTAAACTAAATGCATTGATATTGTTGATATTGGTATTATCTAACTCAACACTAGGCTTTTGGGCAAACGTGTGAGTTATTCAGTGAGTATCAGGTGTTGTCAATGTTAAGATTGCAGTGCAGTGTAGGTTTACTTTCACAGTACCTGGTAGATTCAGTAGCAGGCAAGCCAATAGCACACCTTCACAGCACATGGCTCTTCGCCTGTAAGAGAAGTGTTCGGATCATTTCACAGGCAACTTGAGTGAGTCGTGGCCAATAGGAGATGAAAGGTCAAAGCTTTTTTTTTTAAATAATAATAATAAAAAAGTTGACAACCAAATGCCTAATTAATGGACATGATTTCAAGAAGAGCTGGTAGAGATATGGATACTGACAAAAATGCTCCAGACAGTTTTTTGGACATTTTCTTCTCACAATGACACCCATTACTATGTGAATATCAGGAAATGCCTGTCAACTATAAAGTGTGTAATAAATCGGTCAATCTTTCCCCTCTGACGGTACACCTCTCTGACCTCTCCCTTTGTCAATTTCATTACGCAATTAGTAGCACATAGCAGCACAGAGCAAAAAGATTTGGATGTGCGTCCTCCACAGGCAGCAGGCTAGCAGGCAACCCCACAGACCTCATCGCACACAAGAGCTGAATGCAAAATCAAAACTGTATTACACAAAGCCGAATAAAGTAAACAAAACCGACAGACAAGGGACAAGCGTTTCAGGTCTAGCCCATCATCAGTGTTCCTAGCTTGAAAAAAAAAAAAAAAACACTGAAAAAAATGCTGAGAAGTTGCTCATGACTTTGTGAGTGAACCCTGGTTGTATATGCTTGTTCTTGGTGATACTTTGGGAAAGGTGCTATTTCTTACACTGGTGGAATCTCCGAACCAAAGTAGCTGTTTACACTCTAAATGTCCATGTAACTATTAATAACTCCACTTGAAGTACAGGCTGACATTTAATCTTTGTTTTAACTGTTACAAAACACACACGGACTATCTAAACTATCTGCTAACAACTTAATAATCTCAATAGTCTAATGTCTGCTAGAGATGCAGGCCCATCAGGCAAAACCCTTTGATTCCACCTGAAAAGAGGAGAGTGAGACCGTTACTTAGGCAACCAAGTCTCTGGTCGTACACATTTTTAGTCCATTTTTAAATGATAGGCTCTGCATATGAACTCTAATTATTTTAACACTCCTAATATTCAGCATTTTAATCATAAAATAAACTTCTCTTGTCAAACTTCTCAAATGAAAAAAAAAAAAACATTGATTCCCATTTAGGTCAACATAAAGCCTATTTTGGCCAACTGCTACACTGACATTCGGATACTTTGCAAGTGTATTACATTACATTACATTACATTACATTACATTAAACTTTCCTGACGCTTTTTATCCAAAGTGACTAACGGTTATTTACAGGCTATCGGTTACAGTCACTGGAGTAGTTGGATAGGTACTTACTCAAGGGCACCTCAGCCATGGAGTGTAGTAGGGAGTTGAAGGGTGGGATTTAAACCCACCACAACCCTCTAATCCTAAACCATTAGGCCACAGCAGCGCATTATTCATGGGCGTAGATTTGGGTAGGGACGGTCGTGACATGTCACAACCAATATTCAAGGGATATAAAATAGTCCCGACCAATTTTTGACATATTAGGCCTAATTGAAAAAAAAAATGAAATAACTGAACGGAAATCTACATTGATTAGTTTAATATTTCGATATACTATGCAGTGGTAGCACTCATTTAAAAAACATTTTAATTTGTCTAGTTAGTGAGCTATGATGACCCATGCCGCTATTGGCTGCAACAAGCGGCCAGACGGAAGCAGTGGTCCACGCTGGTGGTGCTGAAAAGTGAATGCATCTGTCTCATATTGGAATTAAACTCAAACGGCGTACATGTTTCCTTCTGAATTTGACATTTATGAGCCTCAGAGATATCAAAAAGAAAAGGACGACTGGCATAAGAAGTTATGTATACCTCAACAGTAAGCCTACGCCCACATATGATTTCATCTACGCATGTGTTGCATCGTTCGGTGTTTAGGTAAGATAAGCGTTATCCTCCTACCCTCCCTTTTCTTTTTCGAGTGCAGGCTTTAACGGTCTCGTTGTAGCCATCAATTAAGCCCTGGCAGATGCAAATAAACATGGGAATGAATGAATGAGAGAGTCATGGGAAGATGCTGGAGATGCTGCCGTTTGAATTAGTTGCTGTAGCCTGGTGGCTATCCACACACCTCACACAATGCATGCCATAATTGCAAAACATTCCGACTGTCAAACTACTCGATAGCCAAATGCGATTTATGCTTGCTCATGTCGGTTGCCTTGTGTGCCGCATGTTGTAAAAAGTTTGGCAAAAGGAATTCATTTCAAGTTGTGATTCCTCTGACATTCTGAGAATAAAAGTCAGGTTTTAGATATTGTCAGACAAAAAAGGGTCGTTTATTCTCCCAGGACAAAGGGGCTTGGTCTTGATGGAGCTTGACTGCTTTTACAGAAAGGAGCCCAAGAGTAGCCTGGCCTACGTCTTTAAAGGAGCCGCTACCCTTTTAAAGTCAGATACAGATATTCTCTCTCTCTCTCTCTCTCTCTCTCTCTCTCCCCTCTCTCTCTCTCTCTCTCTCTCTCTCTCTCTCTCTCTCTCTCTCTTTCTCTCTCTCTCTCTCTCCCTCTCTCTCTCTCTCTCTCTCTCTCTCTCCCCATTATTATGTTGTCCAGGCCCATTAGAAATGCTTAGTCGTTGAAGCAATTTTGTTTAAATAAATGTTAAATAGAATTATCTGTGTTGAACATGTACCACTTACTGTATAGCACTGTTAATTTTGGGGAAAGGATATGAGCTCTGGTCTAATGTGCCACCTGGTTTAAGAAACAGTCTTCCTTACTTATAGGCCCTAGTCATTATTTCGTTAGGGCGCATAGGCCTATATTGAATGAGCCTAGATTAATTTTATAATAGGCTACCAGTCAGATTAATCTAGATAAAGTCTAGATATTTTTTTATTTTAATTTTTTTGGTTGAAGTTGTCCCTACCAAAGCTCAAGCCAAACCTACGCCCTTGGCATTATTATTGTATTAATCATGTATTTGGACCTAATGCAGAACAGGTAGCCACAGATCTGTCAACAATCAACATAATTTGATTGTACCATTGTACCATTAATAAATCCACAAATTCATCAGAACTCAGGACAAAATATCTTGGTGGTCATAATCAATCACAAAGGCAAAATACATTGTGGGCAATTTATTTATTTATGTAAGCCTATTTATCTATTTATTTATTTATTTATTTGGGAAAATTTCTTTTCCATATCAAAATGGGCCACTCCAACATTTGTTTACTTAGAAATAGGCTTAAAATATGTTTTGAATAAAAATATGTTGTTTCTTCATTTAATTCAATTTTGAATTTGATTTTTAAAATGCCTCAAATGTAAGGTGTCCAATGATGTTGCCTATCTTTTGGGATGATGTGTGGAGTATTTTAAAACGCCTTAAAAAAAAAAATAATTCCCAGTACGGAAGTCTTCTAGATTTTTCCTATGGAAGCCAACCAGCCTGAATGCATTTTTTTGTTCAGTTTGCTTATTAATGGAAAGTATGGAGGCATAGGTTATTCTATTTTTTAGACCACATATTCTCACACATATCCAAATACCCTACTGCATTTATCACATTAATTATATGAATTAAGAAAATAATAATAATAATGAGTAAAAATAATAAATAAAAATATTACACTATTATTAATAAGCACCTTAAGATACACTAATTAAAACTTTCATTGCAGTTCCACCTTCAAGAAATGGCGGATTTGAATGAATGCTGAAATCCTACTGAAATAAAATGTCAATTTCACATGACATCATATTTAAAGATCCAGAAAACAACACAATCTGACTGTATAGTTTTTTGGGTATTGTTATTGTGGTTTTTTGTGGGTTTTTTTTAACTACTATTATTTTGCTATTTGCTATTTATTGTGCTTAAAAATCCCTGCAAAAACATTTTTGCTCACACGCTTAGTGTGTTTGCATTTTTTCCTGTGACCTTGATGTACTGTACCCCTGTATAGTATTGGGTCAGCTGGGGTCAGCCCCTATTACAATGGCCAGGATCTCAGTGGATAGGCCCACCGACCTAATGTAGAATGTATCTCAGTGGATAGGCCCACCGACCTAGTGTAGTATGTATCTCAATGGATAGGCCCACCGACCTAGTGTAGTATGTATCTCAATGGATAGGCCCACCAACCTAGTGTAGTACAGTATGTATCTCAATGGATAGGCCCACCAACCTAGTGTAGTATGTATCTCAATGGATAGGCATAAGCATACAGGTATTTCCCAATAATAACAAAAAGTCTGTATCTTTACAAATGCATGTAAACAGCAAATATGCAACAAATTAAACCACATTATGTGTCATTATTATTTTAACCAAGTCAGTACTTCTATCATGCAATTCTGACACAGTAGCTAAGAATTGATAATCCTCCTACCTCCTGTCGAAGAGCTGTCTGTATACGTGTAACGGCAACTTTGACTAGTGACCAAAAAAGACTGGGGCCAACGATACATAATGCATATCAAATGCTTTTGGTTTCACATATTTCTTTGTGACCAGGAGGTGAAGCTCATAGTGTAGATCTGACCACATTTTCTGCACCTTGAGGCCTGCAACAGCAAAAGACTGATGGTTACTAACCATACCTCTTGCACCCCTGCCTGGGAAGGTGTTTGTTTGAGACTATGAGGTTTGGGCGTGAATGTGCGTGTGAAGTACATTGGTGCTCAAGTACATTGGTGTTCATTGGTGTGAAGTACACCAGTTGATTGAGTTCCCTTTGAACAACCTTTAGTTCCAATTTATCCTTGTTTCTGAAAGCCGCCTTTTTCTTATTAATACAATCTTTAATGTCTTTAGTTATGTAGGGCTTATTATTTGCATAGACCACAGCTTGTTTTTTTAGGAAGAACGCTGTCCGCACAAAAGTTCATGTAGTCCGTAATCGTGTCTATAGTAGTCACATTGATGTCTGCGTCGTGAAAGACGTCCCAGTCTGTAGATAAGAAACAACCTTTGAGGGATTCTATTCCTCAATCTGACCAGACGGTTACATTTTTCACCACTGGTTTGCTTCCTTTTAACGCAGTCTTATATGTTGAACTTATTAAATGAACCACATTGTGGTCGGAGTTTGCCAGGGGTGGTTGCCCTTCAGGGACTTATGAGGTGCCCACCAAAGATGCATAACCTATACGCAAATTATGTGTGACTTGAGAGTGATTTTGATAGAGGATTTTAAATAAACAAGTAGCCATAAGTAGCCTTCAAGTACCCCTAAGTAGCCCTCGAGTAGCCCTTGGTAGCCCTCAGACGGAGAAAGGTTGGGAACCCCTGTATTATATATAAAGTGTCATCTTGCACGTGTGAAAGCTGGCAAGTGATGCTTTTCCTGTTCTCCCCTAGCCTTCGCTGTAGTGGACGGTAAGGCCTATGGCGGGTGTGGGCAATGGCACTGGGTGCCCTCCTGGAAAGACTGGACTGTGTCCTATGGATGGACTGGTTGCACGCACACACGCACGCACATGTGCACATCATCACATCACCCCTGAGATAAAACTGTGATGTCGTGCAACACCTTCTCAGGGCTGTGCACCCTGGCTTGACACCCTGGCTTGACACCCTGGCTTGACACCCTGGCATGACACCCTGGCATGACACCCTGGCATGACACCCTGGCTTGACATGTTTCCATCAATGTGTGCAGGGCCGGGCAGGGAGAAAAAATCAGGCCGGGCATTTTCAGCCAAGAGCGTTAAGAGACACAATGACAGCCTGTGACAACGTAATTTATACGTCTATTACGAGCTATTTTGACCACAAAAGCCAAAATGAATATATAAAACTGACTCTGAGAGGTCAGCTGTGGCGGCATGAGGACTGATAGCAATGCATTGAGGGGAGGACCAGGCCAAATTCATCAGCAGTCCACAGGGCAAGTATGCCTTATGGCTGTATGCCTAATGGCCAGTCCATCCATAACTGTGTGAATCTCAAGTGTGAACTAAACCTGCCAGCCTTGGCCTGCCCACACTGCCTGTAATTCAGTGTGAAGTGATCTGGTCAGCTTTCCAGTTCTTGCCGGTCTTTCCGACCAACTTCACTGTTCTCCAAAACATGTAACATTATGAGATATAACATATTATTTATATAACATACTATAACATATTATATGCTGCTATACTGTGTGCCAATGTGAATTTTTCAGGCTTCCAAAAAAAAAGTGTAAAAAATTGTGAGCAGAAGAGTAAGTTCATATAGAGATGTGTTAGGCTATTGTTAACAGAGGCCCCCTTCTCCACTAGTCAGGCCAGAGCAAAGTGTCAGGGCACCCTACGGAAAAAAAACAGGGAGAAACTTAAGAAGTAAGCCCTTGTACAAGTTCATCTATATATACCAGGGGTTGGACAAGTTATCTGAGACACCAGTCATTTTAGTGTGGGAAATTTCATGGCTCAAGTGGACCAGCCTGTTGGCCCATCTTCATTAATGGCACATTGCACCAGTAAAGTGAAGTGTGAAGGTTCAATTAGCAGGGTGAGAGCATAGATTTGCTCAAAATTTTGCAATACACACAACATGATGGGTGACATGTGAAGAGTTCAAAAAGGAGAAATTCTTAATTCTGTCTAACTGTTGCATCTTTGACCGAGACAGCAAGTCATTGTGATGTATCAAGAGCCACAGTATCCAAGGTAATGTCTGCATACCACCAAGAGGGATGAACCACATCCAACAGGATTAACTGTAGATGCAAGAGGAACTAAATTACACTAAAATGACAGGTGTTTCAGTTATTTTGTCCAACCCCTGTATATGCCATTTAGGATTTACTCATACAAAATGACTTGTGATGGTGAAACTAGTGTGAATTAAGTACAAAATGTAATTGGTATTCACAGATGATGCATATGATACAATTACTTTCTTTGTAGGCTTGATATATAGTTTTAAATTCTATTTTTCAGGATCAAATGTATGCATTTTATCTGTAAATTGACACAAATATACACGTCTCCAATGTGACAGTGTTAGCAGTGTGGAATAACCCCTTTTCACGCAAACTTCAAGTCTATTAATTTAGTCAAGATTTCCACTCAAAAAAGCATAATAGCTGTACTAATAGTACTAGTACTGGTATTATTTTATTTAATGTCTATATGGATGAACTGTCAGATAAGTTAAATAGAGTACAAACTGGCTGCCTTGTTGGTAACACTGTTGTTAATCATCTTATGTATGCAGATGATCTGGTTCTGCTATGTCCTTATAGTGCTGGGATGCAGCAGATGCTGAAGGTGTGCTCTCAGTATGGCTCTGATTATGACATACAGTATAATGCTAAGAAGAGCAATATCATGATTGTTAGAAGTGCTGGTGATAGGAAATCAACTTTCCCTACCTTCTATCTGTCAGATAGTCCACTTGCTGTATGTGAAGAAATAAAGTATCTTGGACATGTCATATCTGATAACTGGACAGATGACAAAGATATTTATAGACAGCGCTGTAAAATGTATGCTCAAGCAAACATGCTTTTACGTAAGTTTTCTATGTGCTCTGATACTGTGAAGTGTTCCCTGTTTACAACCTACATTACTCCATTGTACACTGCTCAAGTATGGTCTTGCTTTAGGCAAACAAGTATGCATAGACTCAAGGTAGCATACAATGATGCAATGAGGCTGTTGCTTAGGGTCCCTAGGTGGCACAGTGCTAGTCAGCTGTTTGTGTCCAATAGAGTGCCAACCTTTGAGGCACTCTTAAGACAGCTGATGTCCAGTTTTATGTATCGCCTGGATAGGTCAGAGAATAGCATAATTCAGGCTCTAGTCAATCCCACCAAAAGTAGCTACAGATTTACCTCTAGGCTAAGGAGGCATTGGTGCAATAGTCTGTATATTTTTTAAATATGTCCTTCTCTTTTCTTTTTTGTTTTTGTTTTTCTTTTTTTACTATTTATACTGTTTGTATTGAGTATTGAATACTGTATGGTGTGTGATATGGACATGTGTCTGCAATAAAGTTTATTATTATTTATTATTATTATTAGTAAAAAAAAAAAAAAAACAATACAACTCCATATACGGAGAGTCAGTTCTGTTTAAGGTAGATCTGAAATCTCATTAGCCAGGCTCTGACCATATTACCCGCTATGGTACAATTGGGGCTTTGGGTGATGGAGAAAACGTACCCGCCTTCCTTACGGCAGGCCCTCATGTGTCTTAAGAATGCAAAGAAGTGTTACAGGGCACGTCGAAATTAATAACATATCCAACTAGAAATGCACCCAGAGTGTGCAGACCTCCGCCAAGGACGTTCAGTATGTTTTTAGACACATAGGATATTTGTGTGATGATGTGGTGTCATTTATACAGGTTTATACACACCATTAGTGTGTTCAGAGAATTAAGCAGTCAAGTTGTAGCCAAATTATATCTCTTTTTTATAATTACCATGTCCTTGAATAACTGTGGTCTGTTAAGGTCCAGGAATAAATGGCATGTTTGTGAACTGCCCATACATATTGTATAGGATATTATATATCATTTGGTGTGCTATTGGCTACGCAGCCATGTAGGCACAGCAAATCCGCGTGCAATGCATTCTGTCTGTGGTTACTGTCCATCAATCCATCTCACAGGCACGCCCTGTCACTGCTCAATTCACCTCGGCCACCTTGTGGCAGGCCGCAAAATAGCAGCGAACGAACAGAGCGACGGACAGACATGCCAACACAGAAATTGGGCTATCACATAACCTCCTGGCGGAGGTAACTAGAAATGCACTTGGAGAGTGCAGACCTCCACCAAGGAAGCTGTTTGACACACTGTTTTTATTTTAGGTTTTTCTGCCTTCTTTTTTGTGGTTAGAAACTGCAATGCCAAAGTTTGCACCGTCCCGCAATTCAATTTGCGGTCACTAACGGCGTCTAGATTTGTAGGCTAGCAATGGTGAAGAATCTTTAGAAATCTCCTGGTTCTGGTTCGTGATCCAGATCAGTGTTTCTCAACAGGGGTGCCGTGGCACCCTGGGGTGCCGCACGCCCCCTTCAGGGGTGCCACGGAAACGTGGCTGACGGTATGCGAAATTGACCTGAATAAATTATGTAATGTAATACATATTTATCTAAATTAATAAATGAATAGTCAGTGGAATCTTTCATCCACCATTTACGCACAATAAAGTAAATGTAGGTCACCCCAGTATGGCCTACACATAGCCTGTCTGAGATAAAGCTGCAACATTGAACGTCTCCAAATGTGTTAGTTTTCTAAGCTTATATGGTATCGGATGCGATATGTTACGGCTTTTTTGGTTTGGGGTGCCTTGAGATTGTTCATGAATTGAAAGGGTGCCTCGCCTAAAAAAGGTTGAGAAACACTGATCCAGATCATCACCAGTGTGGCTCTGTCTTGACAGCCTGGGACATTCCTCGATATGAACGTTCCAATTGGTTTTCGCTGAACCGCGTCATAGCGAATTCGCTTAAGATTAGCTTAAGTTTAATCGTCAAAATTCGCCCTGGTCGCTCAAGAAGCTTCACTCCTGACGAATTCGCTCTGGTAGCTTTATTCGCCTTCCCTCCATAGAGAAACAATGACTTCCGCCGCAGAGGTCGCTTAGTTCGCCTTCGATGTACACGGGGCATAAAGGAGCAAATGTTTTTGGCCGGGGGGTTTGGGGCTCCTCCCCCAAGAAAATGTGTGTTTCGTAGATACACGTTCATGCATTTTCATGCATTTTAATCAATTAGGCATTATGGCAGATATTTTTTTCAAGGGCTCAAGGCCAAAGTAGGAGGGCACGAGCCGGGCCATGGCCCTCATGGCCCTCGCAAAACTCCTGCCCTGCTCTTGACTAACCAAATCTCATGACCGCACCCTTATTCGGAACTGCTGCTCTACAGCTCCAGGCCACTTTATTAGAATAGTGTGAAAACGTTGATTTATTTCCATAAATCCATCAATAATGTTAAACCGTCATGGATTATAGATTCACGGCCCAGTTTTTTTTAACTATTCCAATCATTCAATTCTTTATTTTTACATATTTTGGTCTGAACTCTCCCTACCCGCCCCTGCTGGGAAAGAAAAGGGACATCGACCTCATCATCTCCTTTGACTTCTCTGAGGGTGATCCCTTCGAGGTACGTAAGTGCTAGTTCTCAACCTTTTTGCTGGCAGCATAGCTGCAATGTCTACTATCCTACATACAGTGAGGACTCAACCTTCGAAAATAATGGTGTTAACGTATTCGTCAAACTCTTTGGGATTTGTCTGAAATACAATAAATGGGTACTTGGTGCCTCCTTAGTGTTTAACATTCATGACAGGGGCATAGCTATAGGGGGGGCAAGCAGGGCATTTGCCCCCAGGCCCAGGGCCCTCCTTCATTGGTGTTGGGGGCCCTATTGTGACCTTGGCAGGCCATATGGGGGCCCCTATCAGTGTCTTACCCTGGGGCCCTGTATGCATGAGTCTGAGTTTTCCTATATTTTGTTCTATGTGTTCACATGTTCAGACAGTTGTAACGGGTTCAGCTGTCAACAAGCAAGGCGAGCGTTGTCCCTCGCCAGCTCCCGTATTGTTATGACGTCACAGACTCGGCTAGCTGCTGAGTGGCTGCGCAGCAAGTGGCGGCTAGGTTGATTCTTTTATAAAAAAGAGCCGAACGCAGTAGGGCCGCTGGAGCTCTCCCAGTGTTGGGATTTTGGTGTTGCTGTATCCAGTGCAGAGATCCGGTGATGTCCAGCTTACCGTATCCATGTCAGTGTGGAGGTATGTGTGCTTGATTGTAAATAGTCATGTGTGTTTGTGTTTCCAAATCTACCGGGTGATGTATTCACTTGGCTCTGTTAATCATTAGGTGAGCCAGGGATCCTCCCCAGGTGCTCGGGTGGTCGCTACCCCAACTTGTAGCATTCTGTCCACCTGTTTGAGGTACGTGTATACCGATGTATTATATTATGATTGTTTATGACTTCTCAGATGTGCTATCGAGGGTCGGTGGTAACTGTTCACTGCTGTTTTGCCCTTAGATTTTAAGTGTTGCCTTTCTGTTTACCCCCCCCCCACCCGCCCCCCCCCCCCCCGCCTCTCTCTCTCCGGGCTTGGCTATATAGGCTAGTATCACTGTTGTTTGTCAACTACAATTGATCCCATCTGTTAGTATAACCTTTCTTCAGGGCAGGTTCCCGTGTCCAGTATGCATTAGTATTAGTGGTGAGGTGCACCCACTGTTTGAATCACTTGCTTGGCGTGTAAAGTTTTACCGATTGAATCACTTGCTTGCAGTGCAAAGACTTATTGATTGAATCACTTGCTTGGCGTGGTATGCCTATGCGCATGTGCGTGTAAACATAGGCATCTTTAATTCAGACACGGTTTAACTGCCCTGATAGTGGGGTGGTGTGCTAAGTTAATTTCATGTAGCCATCTCGGATCTGAACTCCCTTCCCTGCTCAACTTGTGCCCTTTTTATTTTAGGCGGTGCAGGAGTTTTTTTAATGTATGTTTATTTTCTCATTTTAACATATGTATTAATAAAGAAATATTTTATTTTGGAACTGGAAGTACACGTCTCTGTCTACGTCTATCCGAACCTGTTGTGCCTTGGGTTATCACTGTTTTGAATCAATACTCTGGGTGGCGAAATTCCCCCAGTGGCGTAGTCGTGCAATTACAATTATCAATATTGATGGTTATTAATTTAGGCAAATTAACATCTAAAGTTCCACTTGGTTACACAGTGAAGGAGGCCCATCGGTATGCTAAAATATGCAAGGCGCCTTTCCCCGAAATGAAATTAGACGGTGTCAATGAAGACTGCCCAAAGTCCCTCCACATTTTTGAGGAAAAGGGCAAACCCACTGTTATCCACATTCCTCTCTTCAACGTAGATAACTGCAAAGGTGAGTGGAGTATAAACATTTCTTTCTCTTATGCCTTTACCAGTCCACATGCTTGACACCATCTAAAGCAAATTAGTTTATCTTGGTCTCATCAGAGACAAACAAACAGACTAAGGATATCGATTGCCGGAACCATGTCCTTGTCCTGTGATCTGATGACACCAAAATTAATAAAGAATTTTGTTTAAAATGGTGTCAAGCATGTGTGGTGAAACCAAGTGACTAGCACAAAGAAAAGTGTCCCATGCTTACAGTACAGTCAAGCATGGTAGTGGGACTGACATGGTTTGGGGCTGCATGAATGCTGTCAACATTTGGGAAACTGAATTCCACCTAAAGAAACATGTATGGCAAAATATACTGTGACTACTAAAGGAGATCATGATGCTTTCTGTAGAATTTTAACATAAAAGTGTGCTCATTTTTGTTGAGACATTAATGGCTGTGTTATGAATTATCTAAGTGAGCAACAAACTGAAACATTGTATAAATTGTACACTGACTACTTATCATTGTGTCAAAGTGAAATTTCTTTAATGTTGTGACATGAAAAGATATACTTACAAAGGAAGTGGGCACAATGATAAAATGTGGTTGTGAGTGACTCTCAACTGTTCAAGGTATTTCAGAAGAGATGGTATGCACACTGTTCCAAAATCACACATAAGGTGTGGTTAGCGTTTCTAGTTAGAATTTAGAAAAAAAGAAATGTAAGAAACATACTAGTGCGGTTTTGGTAATCAACACATGAGAACCAAAATGTTTTTGGCAGTCAATATGTTATCGTTTCCTTTCAACCCCACAGACGAAGCGGGCGTTCAGAGAGAAAGGGAGGAATACAAGACTTTTCAGCGACCCTACAGAGACTTGGAGAAGATCAATCACCTGGCAGACCTGGGAGCAGAGAATGCAAAGCTCAACAAAGATGTCATCTTGCAAGAGATTCGCAAAGCAGCTGAGCGGCGCAAAAGGAAGCTCTGAGGACAGGTTTCCTAATATTCATGGGCTGACAAATCTTATATGCATGCGCACACGCATTCACCCACACACACGAACATGCATGCACGCACACACACATTCTCAAACAAACACGCAGGCACACATGCATGCATGCAATGCGCGTGCACGCGCGCGCACACACACACACACACACACACACACACACACACACACACACACACACACACACACCATTTTTCATTCTTATTTCATAGGGTTCACTCATAATAAAAATTAATAAATAAATAAAAAAACATGTTTTCTTTATGTTTACACATTTATTGATTATCATAGTACTAATAGTAATGATGTTACGGAAGCCGAGAGCGGCCTCGTATCATCTTTTTTAATTCACTTCGTTATCCCGAGATAACGGTATAATTAATTGGAGATCTCGATAAAACAATAATGTCGTGTCACAGGCGGAACTGCATTCACTTGCGTTGTTTCCGAGGGGAACAATATTACAGCGACACCTGAGGTGCAGGTAAACAACAGCTCTTTGGTAAACGCTGGCATGCCAATTCAGTTTGTTAATCAATGTAAAGCAAAGCCATGAGAGCCACTTTAGTAATTAACCACTCTAGCGGTAGGCAGGCGTGCAATTTAAACGCATCAGCTATCCGGAGAGGAACATAGCCGAGAGGGAACAGTGAAGAACTGGAGGAGTTGTAAACTGTGAAATCGCTGTGGAGGACCCCATCACGGACGGGAAACGGTGGACGGAGCCCCCCTTCTGCCCTTTGGGTAAGGTAAGTGTCACTTTGTGCGATATACCCCCTTGTCACTGCCTGCCTAATGCTCTGTTGGCCCTTGCTCGCTACACCGCCACCGTATGCTTAACATTGTGCTTGCAATTGCCTCCTTGCCTTCGCTTGCCCCTGGTAACCCATCGTTGTGTTGCTGTCGCTACCCCCGATACCTGCCAGCATTATAATGTTGCTGGCCCATGGCCACCTGAACTGCTGTGCTCGCCCTGTTAACTCCTTTCTGTGTGTGCTGCTATCAAGTCAAGTCAACTGTAGGCTTACTTTATTGTCAAAAATCTATGTAACAGTGTTGGCACAGAACCAGTTTGAAATTGCGTTTGACCAGTCTCCAATGTCCTACTCATACATGAATGTACTAAGCTTATTCTTTCTCTGACACATTCATTCACAGCATGTGCAGTACACAGACAATACACACTCACACATGTGCAATTTTCAAACTCTGTCATACTGATATAGACATGTAGGCTACAATACAATACACGCACACACACACCCAATCGCTTCCCCCAACCCCTGCTTGCATTAATGCTGCTACTCCCCTAGCCACCTGAGCTGCTAAAACTCTGAAGCGCTTGCCCACTGCATGTGCTACTGTTACTATTCCCGAGCCTTGCCTGTATGACTGTTGCTATAGTTGCTATAGTGGCTGTAAATTGTGTCCCCTTATTGCAAGAGCTGCTGCTATCCCCCGGGCCCCTCCCTTTGCATGGGCTACTAACCTAGTCACCTGAACTACTGCAACCGTGCTGTGCTTACCCCTCTTGCCCCACTGGCGTAACTACCTTGCTAACCTCCCCATCTCTTTTTCTCTAGCCCCAGCCCACAGGAAACCAGGCGGCTCCGACCTACTGTACCCCACCCACTCCTGCCGGAACGCCACCACATCTCCCCAACGTTGGTCTGTCTTCACGTGTGAGTCTGTAGTGTTATTATGCTCCCTCTCCCCACCTTAGCCTATCAGCTGTGCTGCTTGAGCTAAAGCAGGGGTGGGGAACCTTTTTCATTCGAGGGGCCACTTCAAATTCCTCCAAGGGCCGTAGAAGTTCTCAGAGGGCTGTACTATGAACACAAACCAGCATATTCCCCTGCACTTCATGTCTATATTGAAGGCAGCAAACTTTAAAAGAGACCACACCTTCTCTAGGCCCCCTTAATATAACATGATTGTATTGCCAATGCAGTTTTACAATGTCATATTTCATGTGAAGGATGCATAACATTAAAATTATATCGGGGGCCGGATAAAACGCTTCAAGGGCTGCAAACGGTCCTCAACACATAGGTTACCCACCCCTGACCTTAAGTGTGCCATGTTTATACATGGGTGGTTGACGTTTAAGGGCGTAACGCAAAAAAAATAAAAATCAAATTCCTGAAAAAAATGATGGATAAAAATTGGAAAAAAATAGAAAAAAATAAAGCACTCAGTGGTCTGTGGAATTTCACCTTAATTTTGCCATTTTTGGGAAAATGTGTCCTGCATCAACACATAGCATAGGCATGTCACACCGCAGGAAAATGGAGTCACACCACAGGGAATTCACTGCATTATGGCCATTTTAATCCTTTTGTATACATGACTGACATCTGAGCTCATGCTAACTTGATAATGATATTGTGTTTAATCTTAATATGTGTTTTCATTAATAAAAAAACTTTTTTTCCTCCTATAAGAACAGTCACACCACAGGACACCATAAAATGAACCTAAGCATTGCGTGACAGAAAGATTGCAATATGAAGACATATTAAGAGGTTAAGAGTCACCTTAACCTTCCACAGCACTTTCCAATAACTGAGGTACTGACTGGTTAGGAGCCAGTCTTTAAGACCCTTGTTGTTGGCCTTGCAGCTGCCCATTCACAAACATTGACATACATGTCACCCCACAGGACGCAATTTGTGTTACGAAATTGAACTTGTTGGTAATATTACTGTACAGTTTTTTCCACATTCACATATCTTAATCTAAAGTTAAGATTTATGCAATCATGCCAAATGCTTCATACATTATTCAAAATGTTGTTGGTTAATTTATATATATATTATTATATATTGTTTCATTAATGTTACAGTCACACCGCAGGAAATTTGACATATAAACCTTTACATAAATCTTAACAAAAATGTTTCTTCTCATCTAAGACTAATATGAAACATAATGTACCACATCTTCTTTCATTGACATTTGTTTTTTAAAGGAAAATAACAGTTTTGTAGGTTTTTAACCAATGTTACGAAAAAACAAGGCGTCACGTCTCCCACCCACATGCGGGTAGCTGACCAGGAGACCCCACCCCTACTTGGACAGTGACTGGAGCCGACCTGATCCATGCTGCTGTTGCTGCCCCCATCTCTTCCAGTGCAATTGTTGCTATCCCCCAAGTGCCAATCCCTGCCCCTATGCATGCTGTTAACCCTTTAACCACCTGAACTGCTGCAACAGTGCTGTGCTTGTCTCTGTTGCTCCATCAATGCATATTCTTTCACTACCCCTGAGCCCTACCTGTATGCATGCTGGAACTAGGAACGGCAACCTGCCCTGGCCCGTTGTACCTGCCCTACTCTGCTGCTGCCCAGGCTTTGTCCCTCTCCTGGTGTGGGTTTGTCATCATGCGTAAGTTTGTAATGACACTTGTGCCTAACCTGATTACAGTGTTGTGTTCTGTATGCCTCCTCTCAGGTCACATTTGATGTAGCTGCACAGCCCGCTGGTACCGGACGGGACCTAACAGATCGGACTATTGCTGCTTTCCCCTCCCCCAAAGACGGGGACCTCATCGGGCTCCCATCCACCCCCTGACCTGTGGACTAGTGCTGTTCTCTCCTGCCCTTTCCAACCAGCTCGCCCAAGTTGATTGACCTACAGTGTGCTGTGTATACCGGTAGTTATTCACCCTACTTACATGGATTGCTGTGTTCTCATTGTGTGGTCTCATTTTAAATAAAAAAATCAACCCTTTAATTCTGTAGTCCCGTGTGTCTTATTGGTGGTGTGTCCCAACTCCTCAAGGTTGCTAGGGTAAATTCCAAGTAGGCATTTTTGCCTGGTGACACAGAGGTACTTTCCAATATGCGACCTTGCGTCCTCCACTTGGGCTTGTGGCCTTACGTTTTGATGATGCCCCGCCTCTGTGGAGAAAACGATTACGTTTTCCCCGCTGTCAGCCTAGCCAAAACAATTTTTGGGGGACTAATCTTCATTTACCATCCTGTTTGAAAATGAGAAAATGACTTTACAATTGAGTTTTGCGAGATATTGAAATATAATGCTGTTGTTTTTGATGTCATTACAATGTATTACTTCCTGGTACGAGGCCACAAGCACAAGTGGAGGACACAAGGTCACATATTGGAACGCACCCATAGACTCTAGAATATCAACATTTGCCAGTATATGCCACTTTAGTACTGAGAATAACCACTGAAGTATGCAAGCATGAGGCACTAGAGATGTCAGAGTAACGAGGTGGAAGTAGTAGGCTACTACAATACAGTGTCTGAACTTTTGGAGTAGTGTTTACACCCATTTCCACTTTCATATGATGAAATAACTACTTGATAAGGACAATTAAAAGACAAATCTGAGTAAATTAACCTGGAGGCAGTGGTTAACTGTTTGAGATCCCTTTGCCTTGATGGCAATTGTGCATCAGGGCTGTTTTATTACTTCTTAACTTTTCCTTTCAGTAGTAGAGTTTTTCTTTAATATTTAAAGACGCACTGTGTAACATTTCCAGTTCATTTCCAGAATTCATGCTGCCCATTCACAAATGACCTTTTTCACGAACAAGCCTGCTTATCACAATCTCACATTGTCAGCCTTATTCATTATGATTGGGAAAGAGCACTTTTCATTCTTGAAAAGATGGATACCGTATGCTCCATGTCTGCCATTTTGAATTTCCAGACATTTTCGCTGCAAAACTTATTTTTATATAGTGCTTGTTGTACTTCTTCTCCAGTCCTGTGCTCCAGTAGTACTACATTTAATATACGGTATACAATAATATGTACAATGATACATTTTCAGCCCTGACCCTGTGATTCAGTAGCACAAAATGCTGTGTGACTGTATGATGGTAGCCTAGAGCAAGTAAGGCAGTGTAGTGATTAAGGAGTCTAGCATTAGGAACAATGAACCCAGATGATAACAGTAATATGTTTGATCAGTCATCCGCTTCTTCCAGGAGTGCCCTTATCAATGGCCTCAGGTCTTTGTAGAGTTTAATGGCTCCTTCAGCTCCAGGGCGGTGAGTCAAGTTGTGTTCCTCCATCACCATCAAGCACAAGTCATGTAGGTCAATGTCACATGAAATATCTGTTTTCCACTGGCAAATGTCTTCACCTAGGATTGTGCTTATTTTGTCCAGTTCAACTGGATGCAGATAATTCTGTGCATGATACAGCTCAGGTACGTTGTACATCATCACTGGCTTGCCATGGTAGACATCACGTCCATTCCTTCCCGGATGAATGCGATGGTTGTCCCACATTTGCACCACTGTGTCCAGCTCGTCCTGTAAGACAGGCAATTAGTGAGAAGCATTGATTACAACTATAATTAACGGCTTTAACCCTTGTAAGGTGTTTGTGTTTTTGTTGAAGGTGTTGGACATTTTGACCCGGGCCTATGGAAAATAATGTTAGGGGGGGCATAGCTCGTATTCACCATGTTCCCTTCATCATGCTTGTGAATTTCTTTGTGAATATATATTTTGAGTGAGAGATTCAGAGAGCGAAAGATAAGGAAATAGTGAAGAAAGTGAGTCACTGTCCAGGCTCTCAGACTGAGCCAACATTGATGCACAACACAAAAAATATTGGCGCTCATTTTCCCACATAATTCACCCCCTGCCTTTTCTACTCAACATGGGATCACTATTATATCAGAGAGTTTAGACAATATTGCTCTATAACCCCCCCCCCCCCCCCCCCCCCCCCCCCCAAATGATACTGGTCAAAATGACCCAGCAACACCTCCGGTGTAATAGAAATATGTAATGGGGTTAGCAAGGGGGGTCTCTCGTTTTGCTTTCAGATTATATGTTCCCCTGAGAAAATGAACCAAAGTCAGTGAATGTCAATGTGAAACAATAATAACGTTTTTTTTCTCAAGCAAAACGGCTCACCCAAACACCTTGCAAGGGTTGCAAATTGGTAGCCAGACTGTGCCCTCCTAGTGACGCAACACCCTCAAGAGATTTGAATGTCGATGATAATCAGGCTAGCAAATTGGGCTAGTTGCGCACAATGGCCAAACCGTTACGCACAATATTACGCACACATCCACCACTTTATTTCAACCGTTTTACTCTCAAAATAAATAGCATATTGCGTATTGATTCCTTACCTGTGTAATCTTCAGGAAACAGAATAGCACAAGACCCTTGTCGACGAAATCACCGCTGAAATCACCCGTAGCTTGGAACTCTCTGAAGACGTCTCGCCAGTAGTCCACGTTCTGTCTCCTGTACATCCCCCACCAACATTCGATTCTCTGGTTTGCCGTGCTCCTTCCTTGTATAACAAAAGGGGGCCCAGGGGCATCTCCAGTGTCATCTTCCCTGAAAAAAGTCTGTATTCTGTTGGCATGGACATTTTCTGTTCCATGATCTGATCTCAGGATTTTGGGGCAGCCTCCGAGTTTACAGACAGTTTGCATAAAATAGGCTACGATTACGCACGGGTTGCTGTTGGTAGAGTTTGCTTCCATCCAAATTATATACCTCGAAAATCCATCGATGCACCCGTTCACCCCAATGCCAAAGGGGGTGAGCTTGTCGTATGAATCCATGTGCCATACGTAATTAGGCCCCGGAACACTGTATGATCTTCGCCGCAGTCTCCTGCCTTTCCGACGATGCACGGCCACGGGATCAAAGGTGGTCTGGATCTCCGTAACGACATCCCGACTGACACGGAATCCAGCTAAAAGGCACCTTGCGCGCATCATACGGTAGCCATGAAGCCGTCCTGGTCCGTTCATAAGACTCGAGATGAACTCTACGACCTCAGCTGGATCGCTATATCTCCGTCGGTAGGCCTACAGACGAAGCCGGGCCAGTCTTCTGCGGAGGTGCCGCGGACTAATTTTGAAATTATTCCTTATTAAAGGACTTAATGCAATCTCTGCCTGTGTCATCCCCTGATCAAAATATTGCCTTATTAGGTTATCCATTATTCCAGACATTGTAAAGACAAGCGTTGCAACTATGAGAGCCCCGAAGTCATCAAAAGCTCTTCCCGTGGTGCCTATGAATGACCCATTTGTCAGCTGTTTGCTGATCATAAAAAAATGATTCGTTTTCCCGAGATCACGGAATAATTGTTGTGTTTTCTCGAGATCACGGAATAATTGTTGTGTTTTCTCGAGATCACGGAATAATTGTTGCGTTTTCTCGAGGTCTCGAATTAATTATATCGTTATCTCGGGATAACAAGGTGAATTAAAAGAGTACTACAAGATGGGCCGCCCTCGTCTTCCGTAGATGTTTTTAATTTGTTCATTATTTAGTATATGTTAATAAATAAAGCTTGTGAGAAGACAACTGTTCTATGAGTGTTACCAAAGACCAAATACGGGGCCATTTAGACCGTTCAAGATTCTTCATGAATTGGCCCACACTGTTGACGGTCAGGGAAAGAAGTATCTCTAGCCAAGAGCACTGCCATGATTTATTTACTTTATTTAGAAACTTGTATTAGAATTATATGAATAATAAACATCTTTTAAATGGATATCACACTTTGCGGCTTTTCTCTATCCAAGTGCTTAACCAGTGTTCTATCCAAGTGCAAGTGCTTAATCAGTGCTCTACCTCAGTGTTTCCCAACCTTTAATGCCCGGCGTACCCCCTGAGCAATTTTGTCAAATCATGAGAACACCCTCATTCATGCTCTATATCTGTTCCTCTATCCCATTTTGACTACACTCCATGTATTTGTTATTATTACATTTTTTCCAAGTACCCCCTGAGGTGTGCTCGCGTACCCCTAGTGTTACACGTACTCCTGGTTGGGAAATACTGCTCTACCTCATCCTTCCCCATGACTAAAATACCCTGATCATGTGACCATCCCAGTGGTCTTCCCCCCATCCTTCTCCATGACTGTTTCCACGAAGCAGGATATTTTTTTAGCAGGGTATTTTTTTCTCCTGTTTAGGTGTAAGCGTAACATGTGGATCAAAATAAATCCTCCATTGTAACAAATGCATTTCAGCCCCCTAAATAGGGCATTTTTAAAGCCTGCCTTTTTAATATCTGGATTTTAAATATCTGCTACGTGGAAACGGAAGGCCAAAACCAATGTAACCAGGAAAAAAAATATCCACATTTAAAAATATCCTGCTACGTGGAAACGGGTCCTGAAATACCCTGATTGTGGTAGCATCCTGCAGCATTGCTCCCTTGGGGCGCCATTTGGGCTGCCGCCCCTTACACGGGTGAGGCATTAGGCATAAATGCAGTTTCATTGTGTGCACCGATTAAGATGGTTTGTTTGAAATGTTTAAATGGGATTAAAATGCCCTGATATTCCAGGGAGATTTTGGGAGAAATTGAAGTTGTGGGAACATTGCATGACACAGGGGGAGAGAAAGGAGCAAATGTACAAGATCTTGAAAGGACTGTCTGAGTGGGCCCAACCCCAGATGCCGTTAGCAGGAATCCTTGAGCGGTGAAAGATGACTTACATAGTAGAGAGTAGAGTAGAGTATCGTTTATTGATCCCTGGGGGAAATTAAGGTGTCAAGTAGCATACACACATACATAACTAAAGACATTGCCCACGAGACATAACACACATATTTACACATAAAATAATCATACAGTGGCTTCAAAAAGTCTACACACCCCTCTTCAAATGTCAGTTTTTTGTGATGTAAAAAAATGACAGAAAGGCAAATAAATTCACAGCTTTTTCCACCTTCAATCTAAACTATTAACCTGTAAAATGCAATTGAGAAACAAGCATAAAGCTTTAAAGGTAAACAATAGAAAATAAAAAGCTTCAATTAACATGGTTGCATAAATATACACACCCTGAAATTAATACTTAGTTGCAGCACCTTTGGCTTGTCTGGGCCAATCCAAAACCTTAATCTTATTCCGGTGAAGCCATTCTTTTGTAGACTTAGGCGTATGCTTGGAGAAATTGTCGTTCTGAAAGATTAGTTCCTCTGCATCTTCACCTTTCTACCAGGGGGCCGAAGGTTTTGTGCCACTACCACGGCCCCTGTGGAAATTTTCATATTCTCTCCTCCATAATGAAGGCCCCAGTTACAGCTGAAGAAAAACAGCACAAAAGAACAATGCTGCCACCACCATACTTCATGTTAGGTATGGTGTTATTGCGGTGATGTTTTGTGCCAAATATACCCTTTGGAATTATGACCAAGTTCAATGTCTTGGTGGAGTAAATCTAGCAAAAAAATACTTCTGTAATCTCCCAAATGCATGTGAGAAGATATGCTATGGTCAGGTGAAACCAAGGTTGAACATTTTGGACATAATTCCAAGAGGTATGTTTGGCACAAAAACAACACTACATTGCCAAGGTAACGCCATGTGTAAAGTCAAGCATGGTGGTGGCAGCATCATACTATGTGACTGCTGTTCTTCTGCTGTAACTGGGGCTTAAGTCAGGGAGGCAGGAATTATGAACAGTTCCACAGGGGCCATTGTAGTGGCACAAAACCTTATGCCCCCTGTTAGAAAGGTGATGATGCGGATGAACTTAATCATTCAGAACGACAATTACCTCAGACACATGCCAAAATTCAACAAAAAATGGCTTCATTAGAATAAGATTGAGGTTTTGGAATGGCCCAGGCAGAGTTCAGACCTGTATGACACGGAACATCTTTTGGGTGATCTGAGAAGGACTGCACAGATGAGATGCATTTGCAATCTGTCAGATTTGGAGAACTTTTGCAAAGATAAGAGGAAAAAAATTGTCACATCAACGTTTCCCATGCTGATAGAGTCTTACACAAAAAAGACTGAGTACTGTAATAGAAGGAAAGGTGCTGCAACAAGATATTAGTTCAAGGGTGTGCATATTTATGCAACCATGTTAATTTAAGTTTTTTATTTTCTTTTCTTTCCCTTTAAAACTTTGGGTTTGTTTTTCAAGTGCATTGTGCACGATAATAGTTTAGATTTAAGTGGGAAAAGTTGTGAAATTATTTGTCTTTCTGACGTTTTTTTACATGACAAAAACCTGGAATTTGAACAGGGGTGTGTAGACTTTTGGGAGGCACTGTATATAGCTCACTGTTACACTTCCTTTGTCATCATATATACAGTAGTACGGCATGGATGCCATTTTAGTGGGCTGTTGATGGTTTTTTTTTTTTACCCCATCCATTTTGACATTAAACTGACTAAAATGTCACTGAACCATACACCTGCCTCCTGCCTATGAACGTGCCACAATACTGTAAGGCCGGCTTCACACTAGAGCGTGGCGGAATGGCAGCGAGACGATTGAGGTCCTTCTGCTTAGTTTCATCCGGTGTGTTCTAGTCGGCCTTTCACACCGACAGCGTCGGCGGCCAGTCCAGTTCAAACTAGCAGAGTTTGGTGGTAGAATGCTCGTAAACCATCCTACCGAAGTAGACACATAGACACATAGACACGATCATTAAAATATTCTTATGAAAAGAAATTATGACTCGACAAATACTTGAAGTTGTATTGCTTACACACCAAATATCTTACTTAGATACATATACAAACGTACATATACACGTAAACATGTATGTGTTTGTGCATGTGCGTGTGTGTGTGTGTGTGTGTGTGTGTGTGTTTGTGCGTGTGCGTGTGCATGTGCGTGTTTGTGTGAGAGAGAGACTTTCTTTACAGTTCAATGTTGATCACTTCAACCCGTTGTTTGAAGTAATGATTGTCATTATCTCAGCAGAGCAAATGCCATACTATGGTCATGTACTAACAGCTTCTTGTTAAATTGACACATTTTCCCACACATAGTGCAGTGTTTGCTTAACAAGCGTGTGTCATTTCATTTAAAGCATGTGTCAAAGTGTGTGTCATTTCATTACAAAACACAAACATATTAAACATGAAACAGGTATTTGTAGATTTTAGATTGTTTTATATTCTATTATCTTTATACATTTAACTTTTTTTCTTTATTGCTGGGACACTAAATATCATACCTGATTCATTTCTTGCTTTATCTTCCATGGAATGTCTTTGTGGGTTTCGGGGTTGGCTGACAGTGACAAAAACATGCATGCACAAACATGCTCAAACAAACATGCGGGCACGCATGTACACACACGAGCAGAAATATGCACACACTCACACTCACACGCACACACATAGTTCCGTCAGACTCCATTAGTTGACTTTTAATCAGAGTCGATTTTTTAAATTAGTGTTTGATTTTAGGTACAATGTTATAGTGGTACCCTCATTTAACAGGGACGTTATAGTGTGTAAATGATCCGCGGCCATTTCATTGAAATAGGGGAGACTACCTTATAGGCTTACCACTGTAGTACAAAAGTACAGTTCCATTAAACCTCAGTGAGTGAGAATAGAACTTTGATACAGATATATCAAGTTATGGGATTATGTAGGCCTACTGTATTGTCTCATCTGCCTTCACAATGTGTGTGTGTGTGTGTGTGTGTGTGTGTGTGTGTGTGTGTGTGTGTGTGTGTGTGTGTGTGTGTGTGTGTGTGTGTGTGTGTGTGTGTGTGTGTCTGTGTGTCTGTGTGTCTGTGTGTGTCCGTTGTGTGTTTTGGCTATGCTCTCACTGCATGTGTGGCAAGCGTTGCTGGTTTCCCTATCCTTATTGAGGGGCAGGACTAGCAACTGTTTCTCATGCTCCCCCTATAAATCCCTTGCTTGGTAACTGCAGGGGTGATAGTATTCAGGCTCCATGCCTGATTTCAGGCTTGACAGAGTTTGCAAAAATAAAAACATTGATAATAATTATCCATTAGGTTATTCTTATCTCAGAAAGTGTTACAGGTTCAGGGTTTTCTTCTACTATCAGGCTTGAATAATGGTCATAGACAGGCTATTAAAGGTTCGAATAATGTGTCAAAATAGGCCTACGTTGCGTCACTATGCAGTATCTTGTCGTCGTCGTTAGAGCAGGGAAAAAAGTTCAGGCTCAGGATTTTTTTTTCACTATCACCCATGTAACTGTAGAAAGATGCTTGATTTGGTTTTACTTCTATGATTTTAGAACAGGTAATAAGTATAGTATAGGTAAGGAGCCTTGAAGAAGGTCATAGACCGAAAGCTTGGCTATTAAAAAGAAAAAAATATTTAAGTGAGCAGACATTTTTCTTTCATAGTATATGTAATTACAGAGATTAGAGAGAGTAATTGCAGAATAGCTATCCCATCAATCTAATGCAAGGGAATGGGACATGAACCCCTGAATGAACATGTGAATGAATATCATACAATTAATTTAAATCCACCAAGCCATGTACCTAGATCACAAATCCACATCACATCACATCAGCTTTATGCAAGCTCCCATTTCTCCAAGTGTGGGTGCCAACAGTGTCATATCTGATTCCTTTCTTTCTTGGTCTTCTTTGGAACTTGTTGTGAACTCTGTGGGTTTCAGGTGGCTGACAATGAATACCTTTAGCGGTGAATTTCATTGGAACTACTTTTTCTTATATACACGAACGCACACACACACGCACACACACATGCGTGAGCGCGCACACACACACCCATGCACACAGACACACACACACAGACACGCATGTGTACACACACACGCACGCACACACACACATGCGCGGACGCACACACACACATACACGCATCCACACAAACACACACACACATACACATGAAATTCCTTCATTCACATTTCATAGAGGGGTAACTCCCTACTCATAACACTGCAGTTTCGTCAGACTCTATTAGTTGACTTTTAACCAGCGTCGATTTTTAAGAATTAGTGTTTGATTTCAGATACAATCTTATTATTTCATAGGGATTTAATGACATGTAAATGATCATCATTTCATAGAAATTGGCGTGACTATACTATGAAAGTACAGTTCCATTACTGTAAATCTCAGTGACTAACTTTGATACAGAGAATGTAATGTATTGCAAGTTTTTGGGATAATGTATTACCTCATCTACCTTGATTACCTCATCTTGGCTTAAAAAGTAGAGGAGACACACTCACACTAGTGCCTAATGATTCACACAGTTCTTAACTGTGTGTTGAATCCCACATAAACCATGAATAAATGAAGGACAACACTCTTCAGATTTTTTCTTTGTTTATTTGCCTATGGGCGAGCACTGTTCAGATTTTTTCTTTGTTCATTCGTTCATGGTGAACATCTTAATTTCCCAGCGTTACAGTTTAATATTCTTTGTAACTCCGTTGTGGGGGTAGCAAAGTGGAAAGCTGTTGTTGAGTTTCATTGGAACTCACTTTCTCTCTCTCTCTCTCTCTCTCTCTCTCTCTCTCTCTCTCTCTCTCTCTCTCTCTCTCTCTCTCTCTCTCTCTCTCTCTCTCAGTCGATGGACTCTGAAGAATGTTGAGAATGTTGAAATGTTGGTCTCGACACTTGTGGTGCTTGGCACTTTGTCAAGACTAACGTCTCACGTCTTCTCTTCAGAGTATCTCTTTCACACGTCGAAAATGTTAGTCTTGGCACTTGACAAAAGTGAAAAGAAAGTGAAAGAGAAGATTTGAATCCACCAAGCCACGTACCTAGATCACAAATCCACATCACATCACATCAGCTTTATACAAGACCAGTTCTTTTTCGTCCGAGTCAGTCGTCATCTCTGTGGGAGTCACCCCCAGCTATGCGTAATATAGGCAGTGGGCGGGTCGTGTCCTTAGCGCAAACTTTCCATCTTTCAGGAATGATTTTATTTAATTCTTCGTCTAGGTCATCAGCCAATGAGTGACTCCCATACAGATGACTTGTTCATCTCACTCAAAGAACAGGGAACTTCAAGTCCTACAAGTCCTACAAGTCCTATTGTTCTCCATGTGTGGGTGCCAACAGGGTCATATCTGATTCCCTTCCTTCTTGGTCTTCTTTGGAACTTCTTAATGAATAGGGGTATTCATTGTGAGGCAACACCTGAAACACACAAAGAAGTTCCAAGAAAACCAACACCCATTGCCATTGTGACTCCGCACTCCCCAGCACTCAAGTGAACACTGCACACAATGAAATTGCATTCATGCCTTACCCGTGCAAGGGGGCAGCCCCCAATGGCACCTGAAAGGGAGCAGAGCGGCGGCACAGTACCATGCTCAGGGCACCACAGTCATTGCTGAGATTTGGGGAGAGCACTGGTTAATTACTCCCCCCACCAACCTGTCGGGTCGGGAGTCAAACCGGCAACCTTTGGACTACAAGTCTGATGCCCAAAACTGCACAGGCTTACTCATGACTACCCATGACTGCCCAGGGACAATTGAGGGCAAATTTGTTAAATATAGCACATATGATAACTAAAGTTGTGATAGGCCACCGCTCATCTGTTTAGAAGGTACAGGATTCAGTGAAATTTCTGTATAAAAAGGATACAATCCGCACACCTTAGTTCTGACTACTTGAAGTAAAGCTTCTTTGCTCAAAAATAGACCTGAAGTGTGCGGATTGTCTCCTTTTTATACAGAAATATAGCACGTACAATTAATTTAAGAGCAAGCTGTATGCATGAGTCTTGAGTCTTGATTTAAAAGCAATAATGGTGGGAGCAGATCTGCTGTGATGAGGAAACCATTCCACAGCCATGGAGCTGACACAGTAAAGCCACGGTTTCCTTGTCAAGGGGAAATAAATAGCGTCCAGGTAGGTGGGTGCAATTATACATATCTGATGGCAGCATGGAAGGAACCACTGGGGGGGGAAATCACCAGCAAACACTTTTGGCACGGAAGTGTTTGTGTACCACTCATAAGCAGCATAAGGGCTTTTGCACACTGGCTCTGACAAATGCTGAGCACTGCTCCGCAAAAGTTAGATTCCATTGTTTACAATAGAACCCTGCACACTGCCGCCGATGTCCACGGACATCCACAGTAGGGGTGGTACGGTTCACAAAATTCACGGTTCGGTTCATATCGCGGTGTCAAGGTCACGGTTTTCGGTTCTCTACGGTTCTTTTTTTAGTTCATGATAAATGGTGCACTGGCTAATAGAATCGGACTTATCACTAAATATCCTACATATGGTTTGTATAGGCTTATAATGTGAAAATGGTGTGATTTTAATTGTGTCATCCTCTGATTTGGTCTTATACGCTAATGTTTTAATCAGAGAGAATGGATAAGATACTCCTAGAATCTCTGTTTTACATATTTTTCTGGGTAGTACATGAATTGCGGTTTGCGATGGATTGCACGGTTCGGTTCGGTATGTGTGTGAATTGTACGGTTTCGGTTTTCGGTGCGGTTTGTGCCATCCCTAATCCGCAGATGTTGGATTGTGATTAGACACAAGTTCTATTTTGTCAGCGCCGCCCATTGACTATCAATACTATGTTTGTGTAAAATTGGGTTTGGCGGTCGGAATTCTGTCAAAAGCGAAAGTGCTCCGCAGTGCTGTCGGAGCCAATGTGCAGACGGCCTCAGGCAGATGAATGCCAATGTCAATCCGTGTGATATGGTCTGCTGGTTATTATGGTATGGTGGTTGTGTGTGCATGTGTTTTTTTCCCATGAAACTACGACCTGAAACAGGACTATCTGGTTTTTTTTTTACTCATTTGCATATGTGGGTGTAGATGTTGAGAGTATAAAATCTCAGCACAACATTTGGTACTAACCATTTGCCAATACCAGATCTGACAAGACGCCTTCATTTGCGAAGCCTTTCAGCAAGGTGAGTGTGTATGTCAATAATTGTGGGTGCTGTGAGTGTAAGGGGAAAAAAAAATCTAGTAACAGACTTCTGCAAAGGTGGTCTGCCATAGTGGCTGAATTATTGATTTATTCCGATTTAAAAATGATATGCTCTGTTATTGGACTCTATATAGGCCCTATATACGTCAGAGAGACTAGAGAGAAAAGAATCTCTGATATACGTACAGTGCAGTCCTTCCCATACTGTATGTTTTGCCGCTTATCAATGTTGTTGGAACAACAACTACTGTAGTAACCTGACTTTCAATTAATCAATTGGCTTTGGAAGTCGCTCATATGAAAGCTACAACCCTCTCAAATGAAGTTTTATATCCAAAAATAAATGTGTTGTACAGAAGAAAGATGAGTCATTTAATGAATGTCAATTAGCACCACAGCAATAAAATATGTATGGGTATTTACGTTCAACTACCATTTACAGAATAAACATAAACAGTTACTTTATATCATTCCATCACATGAATATATGGAAGTGTGAAAAATATTGGTTAAACCAATCAACACTAAACTGTAGTCTGTGTCAGTCAATTGGTGCAACCAGTATATTTTGTATGACTATCTTTTTTATGAGTTTCTTATTCAGTTTTATAACTTTCTTCTGTAAAGTAACATTAACGTTTAATTTTGTGTGTGTATGAAGTTCCCTTTCATACTTGCTGCTGGTGTTGTACAGTAAAGTAGCAAAATGATAAATGATGAAATCTGTACCTTATAGCAATTGTTGGCTATCCATTGTATGGCACACACACACACACACACACACACACACACACACACACACACACACACACACACACACACACACACACACACACACACACACACACACACACCATTTTGGGTTGTGACGGCTATCTACTACTACTGACTGATCACATTTCTTCTAGCTGTGCTTCAGACATGGATGTGGTTATAAGGTATTTGACACGTTTCAACAAATATACACAGTCAAAATGAAATTAATTCAACATCTAGCTAAATTATTTAAGATGTGTTAAGACTATTTATTTTTTCGTTCCCCCTCCTTCCTTGTAGAGACGACCTCTGTGAGAAGGAGAAAAACTACATTCAGAAGAGGCTTCAAACTGTGAAACACTGGGCGAGCGATCATGGCATTCCCTGCAAAGATGTGAGTTGTTGTCCTTGACCAGGGGCGGAGATATAGGGAGGGCAAGCAGGGCAGTTGCCCCTGGGCCCAGGGCCCTCCTGTATTGGTAGTGGGAGCCCTATTGTGACCAGGGCAGGCCGTATGGAGGGCCCTATAAGTGTCTTGCCCTGGGGCCCCTTGTACAATTGTTCCGCCACTGTCCTTGACACATACAGTACAGTATCGTTGCTAGTTCCTTAATTGTGGGATGGGGATGTAGATTTACAACAGTACTCGCTAAAGCATTATTGGCTTGAATTGATCATAGAGTAAAAACCCACTTTATTTGGGCATCTCTTCTTAGTTTTTATTGAGTGCGAGCTTCCGACTTTCTGATTTTGTATTACTCTATATTCCAAGCCATCGCACCACTACACAACTAAAGCAACCTTGAAAGACGCAGGTCCCCTTTTTGAATACATTCTTGAATAGACCATGAAAATAAATACTCTAAAGACAGTGAAACAAAACAACACAAAAACAAGTCTCTCTATTTCAGAATGAGCTGCCGCATGTGGCACTGCTGGGCTCTGGTGGGGGTCAGAGGGCCCAGATTGCCTTTCTGGGGGTCCTACGGCAGCTGGCAGAGGACAATCTTCTGGGCGGCATCCTGTACCTGGCTGGGGTGTCTGGATCCACATGGTCAGTGGCTTACAGCCACTAATCAAATTGTCAACTGATGAGTACTCTTGATGTCATGTCTTTTTTTAACACATAGCCCCATGTTTAACACTATAGTCTATTGAGTAATGTAATGTGATGTAACATAATGTAATGTAATAATGTAATGTAATGTAATAGTCAAATGTGAGGACTGTGGTGCGGAATTTGCTTACTTTACGCAAGCATCCACATTCAGGTCTAATGTTTAATGGCAAAGGATATTCTACACCACAAATGTAAGTGCCAATACTATAATGGAGCATCAAAAGGACAAAATTGGAAATTAATACATAGGGCCTAGCCTATGTAAAAAAAGCAACATAAATCTATAAATTGGCTACAAATTGACCAAAGAAAAGAATGTGAAAAGTACATTATATGTTAATGTGAAGATAAATTGGAAATTAATCATTTTTATTTACTGTTGTATTTTTTTTATTAATACATTCTATAGGTTGTGTATTTCTTTCCAACTTACCGAATATATCCGTTGCTTTGAGGTTGGTGGCAAGGGAGCACCCAGGTTTAGCTGATGGGTGAGATAGTTTGTGAGATTTTCACAACTTCTAGATCCCCATAAAGACGTAAATGTAGGAGAAAGAGAATGTAAAATAATCAGAGAAAGAAGGATGGAAACGCACGTTTACTGCACAATAAGTTTTGCAATTTGAGGTAGTCAGTATTCTGATGTACACCTTTATTTCTTGTGTTCAGGACCATGGCCTCATTGTATGATGAGGTTGACTGGTCAGGAAACGTTGTTGACGAGCTGGTTAAGAAGGCTTTCACGAACATGTCTGAGAATCAGAGCAGTTCATTTCATGACTGTCTACAGTGGCTGAAAAATAGAGACCATGAAGGAAACCTGTCCCTCACCGATTACTGGGGTGTGGTCACGTGCTTCATCAAAGGTGTAAAGGTAAGTGCAGTCACACGCACACACACATACACTACGCACAAAGACACATGCGCGCAGGGACGGATCATGACTCCATGGGCCCCTGGGCAAGACAACAAGAAAGGCCCCCCTCCAGATGTTAGAGACTCTATATTGTTGGGCATTCAGGTGTTTTCCCCTGAAAAATATGTGAAAATAGAGTTGTTAAAAGTGTGATTTTACACAACATGAGAATGGAAATTTAGAGGATTGGGCTTCAGGGCCCTCTGGACTCTTGGGCCCCTGGGCCTGGGCCCGGTAGGCCCTTGCAGTAATCCATCCTTGCATGCGCGCACGCTCACACATGCACGTGTAACAGTACCGAGAGGTAGATACTACTTTAAGCACCAATTTGTGCAACTCAATATTACTTTAACCACACAGGTTTTAGGGTAGAGATGACAGAGACGTCGGTTACAAACAAATCTTTATTTTTCTTAAATGATCAAACATGTAATAATCTTTAAAATACCGGTATTAGAATTTCACACACTCACATACACACACACATGCCAGTGGCGTGGCGTGCATTATTTTTCCGAGGAAGCCAGGGAGAACAAAAAAATAAATAATATAATATAATATAATATAGTATAACATTATTATTAACCAGTAACGGCGGCTGGCTGGGACAACAAGCAAGGCAGAAAGTTTGGCCATGAGAATAAAATCAATAAGGTATTATTTATGAGATATGAGTAGTGACAAGCAACACCGCAACAATTTGCACTTTACGCACGACACCAGATGCTCCACAAGCCCCCTAAACACAATTCAGTCTCATCCTTAGGTGCCAGTTCAAATGCCCCACAGAACAGAATGCAATAACACAGACGGACACCGGACACCATGCACTGACTGACCACTTGATAGTTATTCTACTGATGATAGGTTCAACCGGCTGCTCTGACTGAGTCGTGCACGTCTTGTATCGAATGTCAAATGTTGTGTGTGCGACCTCTCTATGGTTGCGAGATGTATAGCAATTTCCAGCGCAAACATGCTAAAACAAAACCCATTGAAAAATAACCCTGATGCACATGGTTGAAACAGAGCACAACAAAGCACAGAGAAGTGGCATGATGCGTATATTTAGGAACTGGTGGCACATTTATGCCATCTAATAATCACCATAGCCTATTGCCATAATAGCAAGAGCTAACAAGCAGCGAGCAACAAAGCTAAAAACAAAGCTAGCTTCACAAAACGTTAGGTGGTCTGCTTATAATCTACCTTTCTGAAACAATAAAGCAAGTGTGCCTACCGTTGTAGAAGTTATCCTGAACGTATGTGTCCATGTGAACTGAAGATTCTGTCGTTATGTTAAATCCATTTTATGCATTGCCTGCCTTGACATTGGGAGCCATCGGCTGTGTAGAACTATGCGCGCTTTAACTGTCACTATATTTTGCCCGTAGTCTGTTCAATGTAGTTTCTACTGGCAGGTAAAGTGGCTGCCGATCCTGAAGTATCATCCGTTTCCCTCCTTGGCAAATCATAGACGGGCGAGATGATTTATCTCGTGACCAATTTTGAGAAATATGATTGGTCAAGCATTCGTTTTTTTCAAAACTCCAGAAATGTATGGCTGCCAACTCGATTTGGCTCCAGTTTTTTTAAGCATCGAGAGACGTGTAGTACTTTGTTTCACCAGATGGTTACCCAATGGGAGGGGGGTGGGGCGCTATTTCCCCAGCTGGAAAATACTCACAGACAGTGACGTGGAAGGGAATATTAAAATACGATAGACAGAATGTTTTAATGATTAACGGATATTAAAGCTGTTGTTGGGGGAAGTAGGGGATGCCTGGCATCCCTTGGCATCTGCAACGACACGCCACTGACACATGCACACACTCACACGCACACTTACAATGGCTTAGGCCACAAGTAGCCTAGGCCTACAGGTTATGCTCCACCCTAACGGTGATATTCCTAAGAGCCAAACCAATGACGCTGAGGCAAAACAAAATGACTAACACACTACAACGAAAAGGAAAACACACCAAACAAAACAAAAGTAAGGAAAAGCACTGCAAACCAAAATGAAAAGTATTAATACAACAAAACAAACAATAAACTGAAAAAGCACACCATGCAGATTATTCAGCACATCAGTTCACACAGGAATTACCCCATTAACTGGGGGGGTTCGCGCACAGTCACTGCAGCACAAGCAGCCAAAGCAGACATGGACAGACTAACAAACAGGACAAACAAACAAATCACGGGACAAGTGACACCGCGTAGCGAGCTTCAGCATCATGCACCCTGCAAGCCCACACCCAAAGCAGCAGAGCGAGCAGCAAGCAGCCGTATTGCAGCAGAGCGACAGCAAGCAACAGTATTACCGCGGGGGACAGTCACCGTGAGCGGACAGGAGGAGCAGACCAGGGGAGGACAAAGCGGCAACTCTGACTCGTAATTGGTTGGAAGCCCCACGGGCCCGATGTAGCCGGCACACGCCGTCCAGAGAGGCACACGCTGCCAAGGTGGAGAGACTTCGATTACCGAATCGTCTCGTGATGTATGCTGGACAAAGGTCAGCAAGTGCGTCGGAGGGGAAGAGATGGGGCCATACAGCTGGGCAGTTGGCAAACAATTAGCCCAAGCGAGCAGCCAGGGGCACGACGAGTTCCCTCCGGGGCAAAAGCGATGCGTCGCCATCTTCTTTATGCAGGTGTGGCCCCAAAATTCGAAGCTTTCATGGGGCCCAACATTTCTTGCAGCGCCCCTGGGTGTGGCTTGCGGTCACCCAATCGTGAGTTCAGGTGAAGCCCCGCTGGGGGGACTGTCACCAAAGTGTCAAACGTGCACAGGGAGGAAACAGACATGACGGATAGCAATAGAAAGCTCTAATGCTACACACGCATTGCACCTTTTCATGTAAGATGGCATATACCTACTACCTTAGATATATCAATATAGCACATTATCACACAGTTGCCTTGCCATTCAATATCCTTCAGAATGACAGAAGAAAAAACGAATATTTTGGGTGGTGTTATCCAGTGATTGAAGTGGAAAAAAAGAAGTGCAGGAACCCTAACTGTCATCCAAAAAGAAGTGAAGGAACCCTCACCACATATAAAATGCGGCACACAAGATTAGCAGGAACTCTGATGATGAAAATCAAGAGTTGGGGGAACTGAGTTCCCCTGAGTTCCCCCCCACTTCAAGCACTGGTGTTATCCAAAGAGACCGCAGATAAATAGAGATAAATAAGTAGCTCAGAAGTCTACAAGATAATCAAAGGCAGATGAAAAGGAAACTTGAGAGAGAGAGAGAAAGAGACAAACACACACACATACACTCGGACGCATCACTAGACTGACCTAGGCAGACAGACTGACCAAGCAAGTTTGTGTCTTCATCAGCTGGAGACGAGGACCCTTGCTGATGAGGGCCAAAGAGACAAAGGTGGTGCCACTCCGTATCCACTCTACAGTGCTGTGGACAAGAACTTACTACACGAGAAAGAAAAAAAAGGTGAAATGCACAACTTAACATTTTTGATGCTGAAAGGAAGTTGTTAACTCGATGGAGAATATGAGATATAGGCCTACTGATTTTAGCTCTCACTACATCAGTGGTTCTTAACTTTTTTTCTTGACACCCCCCTGACTTGTGTCAAAGATGTATTCTTTGCCACACGTATTCTTTGCCATTCTTTGCATCCATGTAGCATTGCTATATGCTACACGGATCCATTGACTTTCACTAGCTTAGCGACATACTCCCTCTTTTAACTTGTCTTAAAACAAGACAACGGCTTACATGAAAAATAAGACACTTTACCACCTATATAAACCCTGGCCAACAATTTTAACTGTATTCAGCCCCAAAATAGTGGCATACCCCTTTAATGACTTCAAATGAGGATCAAAACACGTTTTATTTTGGCCTAATTGTGGTTGCAAGCACAATTTTGGTCAAAACCTCAACACAAACAAATTTCTGCCCACCCCCTGCAATCTCTGGCGTACCCCTAGGGGGTGCCCTCACCCCAGGTTCAGAACCAAGATGATTAGATTTAAAGTGTTTTTTAAATTATGTGATCAGAGAGTCATTGAAAGACTGGTAATCCAGAGTTTTTGTGAATTGCTTGAAGAAGGTCAGTAGACCGAAATGTCGCAGTAAACCATGCAAATGTGAACAGTGTGCGGGAGCTTTCTTTACTTTAACGTTGGTGAGCAAGGGGTTTCACTCCTACGCACCTGACCAAGGAGGTGTGCAAGAATTCTTCACTTACTAAAATCCAGAGTTTTTGACATGGGCCTATTGTACGTATTCATTACTCCAGACACCCTTTCAAAGGTGAGGTTAAGACATCTAACCAAGACTTGTTTTACAGAGCTGTGGTTTGAGATGAGTCCTTATGAGTCAGGATTCACAGAGCCTGGAGCTTTTGTCGAGACCTCCCTGCTGAAGCAGCCGTTCAAGGGAGGGAAGGTGCAAATGGATTCACGCAGGAAGCCAATGGATATGGTTCAGCTACAAGGTATTTGTTATCAGATTAATTACATTTGTGCAGAACCCATGTTGTATTGCCCTAAAAATAAACTAGACACAATGTAATCAGTTACTGAAGGCATTCTGTCATGTCATAGCAATGAGGTTATGATGTAGTTGAGTCTTTCACTCTACCTAATCTCTCAAACATGCACCACATCACAATTACACACATACTTTACACAATTACACAAATGAACTCTTTGGCGGAGGTAATGATTGACAGTGTTCCGTATGCATTGTTTTATTTATATATATATACTAATATACTAATCTTTACTGTGTGTGTGTTTGTGTGTGCGAGAGAGAGAGAAAGAGAGAGATAGAGAGAGAGAGAGGCAGAGTTGTGTTCTGTTGTGTTGTGTTCTATAATGGATATTTTTATTTCAGGTATTTGTGGAAGTGCTTTTGGAGATGGCAAAACGAACATAAAATTCATCATAGATGTAATCAAGGACTGGTTTCAGCAGTTTCTTCCCGGTATGTATACTGCATCATTGATAATTCATTACCTCTCTTCAGTTTCTCACATGCAGGCTAAACACAGTAGTAGAGAATGTAAGATATTTTCATATACTTTTCCTCCTTTCCATAAGTGCAACACCCATCTAGCCTGATTATCATCAACGTTCAACTTGATCTGAACAAGAGCATAACACTTAACATTTCCAAAACGGCATGGTTGACCTGCCTCCCTTGGTTTGTGGTTGTTTGCTTCCCATCAAAGTGAAAGGAGTTCCCGTATTTACGGGAACTCAGAAAGTACTTGCATTGCTCTTGACCTGACAAGTTGCAACGCCGAAGCTGTTGCGTCACTAGGGTGCGGCCTGGATAAGGCCCATCAAAACCCAACCCCATCGGCCTGTTTAAATCACTATTGCATTGGATTAGATATAAGAATAGAAATGATGGAAAATAATATACATGTGAAAACGTGTAAAAATGTGTATCATTCAATGAAATAGAATGATTTACAAACCCCATCTCCGATGAAGTTGGGACACTTGGTAAACTGTGAACTAAATCAAAATACTACAATTTTCAAAACATTCAATTTGGTCATTAGATGGAGAATAGGGTAAAGACAACATATTAACTTTTAAAAAGAAATATTGTTTTGGGGGACATACTGTATGTGCTCATTTCAAATCTGACAGCTGCAACAATGTCTCAAATAAGCTGAGACAGCACCAGTGAGATGCAATAAACATCAGAATCAGCTAAAACAACACAAGGAATAACATTTCAAAATGAATTATATTGGTGAATGTCAAGGTATAAAACCATCACAGAGAGCCTCAGTCACTCAGAATTAAAAATGCAAAGGGAATAATTACCATAGGCATTATATAATGCCATTACATAAAAAACGACTTGACTAATGTTTTGAATTCACTTTGAATTATTTGATTGTGTGTAGCCTATATAAAACCTATTTCTGTCATTAAAACATTATATAGGTTCATGAGATCATGACACATTGTCTGTAATCTTACTCTGGCAAGCTACTGAAAACTTGACCATACTACTTAATGGGAACAAATGATGCTTAAGCCTGAGCTAAGTAACCCTACTTAACATCTGCACTTGTTGTTCTGTGTATTTCCTGTGCACTACTAGTGTTGTTTGACTATGACGTCCTTGATTGTAAGTCTCTTTGGCTTAAAAGCATCTGCAAAATGCAATGTAAATGTAATGTAATATATCTAGTCAAATGTTGTCAGCTCACTCAAAGGGACTTTAAAAAATGACTGAAAACTGTTTGTTTTTGTGTTTTCTTTAGGCCATGGTGTCTACAACGACATTGTGGAGGCAGCTTTGCAGTTGTTTGAACACTATGATGACATGGAGCTAAGCTACGATACATTGGCTCGGCTAAGCTTGACACTTTGTGGTAGGAGAATTTGCTTTTACATCATGGCCATAGGTCTATGTTGACATGATTATCTACAAATGGTTCACTATTAAAAGCATGTGACAATATTGGCTCGATACAATTAGTGTTGCACCGATACCGATACCAGTATCGGCCGGGGCCCAGATACGGCACAAAAATGGTGGTATCGGTATCGGCAAGTACCAACAAATAGGGCACCGATACCATTTACCGATGCTTGTGACACCTGAATGCAGCCTTGAACTTAATTATTTAATATCAGAGGTATTTAAAAAGTATAAAAAAATTCTACTGCATTCACTTTGTAAAGTATTAGTCTTATTCCTGTTTCCCAAAGGTAGGCAGCAGCCTAACAAAACCATGATAGCAATGATTTTACATCCAAGTAGTATGCAGCTCTTCATATATATCTATACATTTCAAACATAGTGGTATCGGTATGGTATCGGTATCGGCCGATACTGCACAGCCAGGTATCGGGTATCGGTATCGGCCGATACTGCACAGCCAGGTATCGGGTATCGGTATCGGCCGATACTGCACAGCCAGGTATCGGGTATCGGTATCGGGGCCAAAAATTGGTATCGGTGCAACACTAGATACAATATATAGCCTCTATAGTCTAATAGGGCAGTCGGAAGTTCCACATGCACCTAACCGCCCCCTTCAGCACCTCCCCTCCAAAATGTCTGTGCACGCCACTAATCATGGGAATCAGACTTGGTATCTTTCAGTGCAAATCATTTTATTTAGGCTCAAACGGGCCAATTCTCCCCTGAAGACTGGATCTATACATACAGTATGTTTCATGTTTACAAACATTCGTGTTGTGAGGAGGGGCAAGATGCTAAGCAGCCAAACACGTGAGCTAATTTTCCAACAATCAGAGGTTGAAGAGTGCGCCGCCAGGGGTGCGCAGCCAGGGGTATTTATGAACATGCAACCCATGTACGGAACTTGGCAAAGACTCAGCCTCCATTTATCAGGCTATATTTCTAAGGCGATAGAGGGGTGGCAGAGGATTAGAGGGAAGAATCGCGTCGAAAGCATGTAAAAAGTGCACGAGTAGAAAAGACACCACAAAGGGAGAAAGAGTACCATTATATTTTCTACGACACCAGCATACAGACAATGAGGCTGCAACTTTGTGGCGCACTGTCTGAGAATGTGCACAACAACGACAGTAGATGGATTTGCTACCATGGCCCAACTTCACATACGTACCAAGCGATTTCTCACAGGTGACACCTATGACCTTTGTATAAAGGTGCCGCCGCTAGGCATAATCAGAATAAGGAAAGCGCTTAGGACCTCAACCACTTTGCCCCCAAAATTGGGGCCTCCTAAATTGAGATGGACTAAATTATTATTAATATTATTATTATTATTATTATTATTATTATGATTATTATTATTATTATTATTATTATTATTATTATCATCATTATTATTATTTAATTTTAAGGGGTGCCTCTTGACCAGTTATGCTTAGGGCCTCCAAAACCTCAGCAGCGGCCCTGTTTGTAGGCCTATCTCACTGGAGTAAGCAACAAGAAATGAGACCACTCACTCATGCTATTATGCATTGTGCTGGAAACAGATATCCCCATCGTTGTTGTTTTTTTAAGTGTGTCCCTCAACCTCAGTGCTACAGTCATCATCAGACATGGAAATCTGTCATGAATTTTTCAACACAATGGAATAAACCCATGCCATGAACAAAACACACCTGTTGTTGGACTATGTATAGATTTGTAAACATTTTCCTCTGTTCTGTTTTAAAGCTAAAGTAGATTGCTTCGATGTACAAAGCGATACATTGAAGACATTGGATCGTGAAGGCTGGAAAGCAATGACAGATGAGCAAAAACAGCAACATATTCAGAGGATCTTGGAAGAACTCGATCAATCTCTACCTGAGAATCCCCCAGAGAGACTAAAATTGATGTCCTGGAATGATTTTAAAGATGGTAAGTCTGTGTTTAAGTCTGTAAGCTTCTGTTGGTAGGAGGAGGACATGAATGTCCTACATGAATGAAAGTAGGCAGAGCTACATTTGGCACCCTTACAATACCATTCATTTCAATGAGGAGAAAATGGGCCCAGTGAACAAATAAAAGACTATCCGGTAATCCGGTTACATACCGCCATTCAGACACATACCGCCATTCCGACCTTGAATTTTTATTGCAGGAACCATTTTTCCAGATTGTAGGAACTGTTCTTCGAAGATCTCCGACCCTACCTTTAAGGTCCTTTGGACCGTGACAAAATTATACACTAATCCTGTAATTGCGCTGTCACTCTCTCCACTTTCCGTTCGTGTCGCAACATTGTTACAAATGTCAATAGAGTTAGAACGTTGTTCACGCGCCTTTATGTACTTGCAAGAATGTTTAAATGACTCAGAGTGGCTCAGAATGGCAATCAAATACTGTCGGAATGGCGGTATGTCGGAATGGCGGTATGTCGGAATGGCGATTGCCCCCCCGGTAATCCAACACAAAATGTATCACTCCGAGCTCTTCTTGAGCTGGTCATTTTGGCATTAGCGACCATGATGTTGGAGAGTATGTTCGCCTGCAAGCATAGGGACATCCCCAAGTATATCATGAAAAGGGAATAAGGAAAACATTTGTTGTGTATGCTTCGTATGTGATTTTAAAACAGCATTAACAATTCATAATGCAAATTATGTGCAATTATTAAGTTCAATTTGACAGAAAAGGTATTTTTCTTCTTGTTTAGGCTTCCGTTACCTGGCGAAGGCTATTGCTTTAGCCTGGCACATGAACTTCGGGGAAATGCCCAATATCCTGTACAACCTGCAAGGTAAGAAGTCTGTCTGCATGCTCTGAAAAGTGGTAAAATGTACTGTAATTACTTACTTACCAGTTCAATCCTTTTTAAATTACTGTACCAATCATAATCTGCAGACAGCCGGGTCCCAAAGAACATGTGCGAGGAGGACATCATGCATGTGATAGATGCAGGACTCTACCTGAACTCTCCCTATCCGCCCATGCTGGGGAGGAAAAGGGGCATCGACCTCATCATCTCCTTTGACTTCTCATCTGGCGATCCCTTTGAGGTACATAACATAAAACTAACAAAAATAAGAGCAAATAAAAACTAATGCTTCTAGGCACAAATTATAAAACCTATATTTGTTTTAAGTAAGGGTTAACGTTCGGCGAGAAGGTCGCTACCGTGGAATAGCAGCACGACAGAGAGAATCTTTAGACCCCGACGCGGAGCGGAGGGGTCTTGTTCTCTCTGAAGTGCTGCTATTCCACAAAGCGACCGACTCGCCGAAAGTTAACCCGCTTATTATATGGATATACTTAAATGATTCACACATGCGGGGACATTTCTTTAGACCTATTTAATGTTAAGATTGTTGCTGCGCAAACCAAAACAGTGCCGTTGTGGAACACCGCTAGGCAACAGCTAGGTAGGCTAGCCAGGTCAACAGGTGTTGTCTATCACAGCAGCTGATTAGAGTGACAAAAGACCGGCCCCCCTGCGGAGTGATATGAAACATTCGCTTTAGCCACTGACTTGTATACAAGCCAGTGGCTTTAGCAGTGAACGTCTTGTTGCCATTGACAGCGGTAGCCAGGACAACGGGTGCTGTCTATCACAGCAGCTGATTAGAGTCTTGTTGAAAAGTCGCTTTAGCAGTGAAAAGTCTTGTTGCCATTGACAGCGGTCTGTTATAGACCAACCCGTCCGTTATCGAAAAATAACAGACGTGCGAACGTTGGGGAGCCCCGTTGAAATGAATGGAGCATTCGACAGATGACGTCACAACCATATAATAAAGTAAGTTAAAATAAGCCTGGGAGAGGGATTATTCAAAGAATAGGGGATGGGATAGATCATCTAGGCCTAGTGTTTTCAAAAAACTTGAAGAACAATGGTTTTTTCACACTATATTGAAATTGGGTAACACTTTACTTGACACCGGCGTCATACGTATGACATAACAGTGTCATAATAGTGTCATGAACGAGTTGTCAACATAATGCCAATGTCATAAACGTTTTATGACCATGAAAAGTTGACATTGTTAGGCCTGTCTCTGTCATAACCGAATTTCACCTAAAGACAAAATCATACAATGTTTATGACATTGACAATGTTTATGACACATTCATGACTGTATTATGACTGCATTATGACACCGTTATGTCATACGTATGACGCACTTGCGTCAAGTAAAGAGTGGCCTGAAATTGTAACACCTGATACAAGTGAAGGTCAAGAAACCAGACTACACCACCTAAGGCCCCACCCTTCAAAACCTTCAGTGGTTCTAAGGGAAACTCCCACACAGATACTTCGGTGTACACCACGAATGGACAGAGACATGTAATCCACTACAGTCAACAAGGCCTATGATGAAAGTTACACCATCCCTTCTGTGAAACATGGTGGTGGATCGCTGATGTTTTGGGGACATAGGGGGAGCTTCAGCACTGCATTTGTTCTCCATATTCAAGGAATGATGAGTACATTAATTAAAACATAGGAGACTTGACACTCATCAGCCTTAAGACATTGTTTGGACATGCCAGCATGACAATAATGATAATTAAAAACAAAAGCCAAGTCAATTTGTCATAAGCTTCATAAAAATTAAGCTTGAGCAGTGGTCCTCTCACTCTCCTGACTTCAACGTCATTGACCCACTCAGGGGAGACCCCAAACATGAGGTTCTGGCAAGACACCCAAAAATATTATAGGACACAGTCATTCTGCCACAACGGCTGGGCTGTGTTGCTGTGTGAGGAAATTAAGAACCTTTTCTACATCTACCACAAACAATCTCAAGCGGTCATTGATTTTAAAGGGGGCAGTGCGCAGCATCAAGAAACTACTACTCGGATATGTAAACTTTTGATTCACATTCTGCCAGGGCATGTAAACATATGGACAGCATTGTAATGTTGCTATGCTTATGCTATACCATTTGATATTCAGACAGTGGATGTTGCCAGTCGTTATGCAAAAACATGCAAGGTGCCTTTCCCCAAAATCAACTTGGAAGGCACCGATGACGACTGCCCAAAGTCCCTCCACATTTTTGAGGAAAAGGGCAAACCCACGGTCATCCACATTCCTCTCTTCAACGTAGATAACTGCAAAGGTGAGCAGAGTTTAAACATTTCTCTCCTAATTTAAAGACGTGATAAGTTGTCCGGATGAAATGCGGAAATGGTGACTCTATATGACCTTTTGATTGTAATCTATGCCAGTTCTACTCATCACAGTTACCAAAATCACAAGGTGTAGGCCTATTACAGTTTCTAGTTTCAAAATTAAGGGAGAAAAAAAACAAACAATGAACTTGTGTATGGTTTTAGCAGTCAACTTAGGAGAACCAAAATGTTTTTGGCAGTCAATGTGTTAATATTTCCTTCTGAAAACCCCTTAGACAGAGAGGGCGTTAAGAGAGAAAGGAAGGAGTACGCCACTTTTCAGCGACCCTACAGAGGCATGGAGAAGATCAATCACCTGGCAGACCTGGCGGGTCAGAATGTGAAGGTCAACAAAGAGGCCATCTTGAAGGAGATTCGCAAAGTGGCCAGAAATTAGCTCAATGACCATGTGGACAATATCCATGTGCCGAGCTGTCTCTCTTACACACACAGATACACACACACTTTCTCTCTCTCTCTCTCTCTCTCTCTCTCTCTCTCTCTCTCTCTCTCTGTCCATCTTTGACTATATCTCTCTCTCTCCACACACACACACACACACACACACACACACACACACACACACACACACACACACACACACACACACACACACACACACACACACCCACACACACACACACATTTTACTTCTTTATTTAGATTGACAGATATACAATTATCATGGCACAATCCAAATTTGACTTAAAATGAGTCTTATACGGCACTAGAATCTTCTGTTCATAATGTTCAAAGGATAAAGGTGGCAACTGCGTTTCCATATGACACACACACACACACACACACACACACACACACACACACACACACACACACACACACACACACACACACACACACACACACACACACACACTAGCCAGTAGTCACCTAGAGTCCCTTTGAATAGTCTTGGAACAACAAACCAAATTTTCTTGTTTTTGTAGTCCACTGAAGACATTTGGATTTGAGTTCAAAAGATGTCTTATGTTTTATGTCTTACTCGGTCAAGACCAAAAATTGGGATATTTGCCTTTCTGTTGCAATACATTTGGAGGGAACTGTATATTACACTACAGGATCTTGAACAAATTGAGTTGTTTCTCACGCAAACCAAAAGTAACGGAGGCTAACTAGCAAAGTTGGCGTGTAACGTTAGTAAACCTCCCTCCCAAAGCCTCATACAGTGTCAATGCCGTTCGTTGGACTGGGAGACTGGTCTCTTAGTCCAGTGGTATCGTACTCTGTCTCCCATTGCCAGACCGTTGTAGTTGACGAATTTGGATTTTATCTCAACCAGCTTTAGAAGGGCCGTCTATGGGCATGTTTCAAGAATTTGCAATGCACCAAGTGTTCAGTAGTATTCACTGGTGTTCCTTAACCATTTTCGTAGCGAAATAAGTTTCACTTTCACTTTCTTACACATAGTGGCAAATAAAAAATGACAGAAGCCGTATTTCGTCTTCAACTCGTTAGGGACTGCTAGTGAACACCACTAACCACTTTGTGAGCTGTACACTTTCGAAAACAAATGTTAAAGGTGATTTTAAGAACAGAGTTGCAGGTGCCCATAGACGTTCATTCTAAAGCTGGTTGAGATAAAATCCAAATTAGCCAAATAACAGAGAATGCAGCAAACATTAAATAAACCGTGAGGGGGACTCTAAAACATTGCAGACCACTCAGAAACGGGGCTTAATGTTCAAAAAAGTGAATTTCCCTTTTAAGTCAAACTCTCAAATTTGTTTTCATTCATCACTGCCTTGAGAATAAATGGGGGTGGCGTACACAGACTGAATTTACCATTGTTCATCATATATCGATTTTCATCATAGATGGATTTCGAATTACTGAAAAAAAAAAATACAGAGGACATGACCTCTGTGTGTCCTCAATGGTAGTTACGGCCATGTGGGGGTGTGTTTGTGTCCCTGTGTTTCAAGAGAAATCTGGTACTGACTACCCAGAATTGTAAGTATCTGCTTGTGACGTGAGTATTTTGCCCAACTCAGGGTACCGAGGATAGAAGGCATGGCCACACTCAATAAGAAAAGAGGACAACGCCCTTATTGTTAGTTGTACAACTCTGCTAAGATACAAGATGAAAGGCAGGGTAATTGAGGCAGTTCAAGATTCAGGAACTTGCACACACTGTTGTTGGTCAGGAAAATAAATATCCCTTGTCAATATCTGTAGATACCATGCTTTGTTGACTTTCATTTAGAAAGTTCATGTATTAGAATTAGATGAATAAACTCATTTGAAGTGGATATCACACTCTTTGTCTTGTCTTTATTCAAACCCATTACATATCCAGGCAGCCATAACCTAAACGTCAGAGAGGTAATGTTAAGATCAGAGGGTTGTAGGTTTGAATCCCATCCTTTTGTCGCAGATGGGGGGATGTTAGGGAGTTTGCACCCCTCCATTTGTGATACCAACTTGGTGTAGGCCTACTATATTGCATAGAGAACACTGTAAAGGTGCTGCTTTTTGCCACCATTTTGCTACTTTTCCCAAATTGTTAATCTAATTTAAGACTTGATTAGTGCAATTAGGCAAAGCAAGGACAGTATCAGGTGCATAGCAAACACAAAGCAGTTACAAAGCAAGCACATTTGGCATCCGTTTCTGTTTCCATAATGACAGTTGTTCTAACAGAGAGAAGCAAACGTAAAAACAGCTGCATGAATATAAATATAACACAAAAATAAAATATATATATAAGGAAATGTATACATACATGGCAGATCACACATAAACCAAAACCTATACATAACACCACACACACACACACACACACACACACAAACACACACACACACACACACACACACACACACACACACACACACACACACACACACACACACACACACAAACACACAGCAAATGTGTCTCATCTCATTTCAGGGGGCGACATCCCTTGAAGATCATTATGGCTGGCGACCTCTACATCAGAACAATTTAATTTCAGACTATGGCCCAGACTAAGGCCATATATAGTATGTCAGACGAAAGTATACTACTGACATACACTCATCTGATTTAAGATGATCAAGTAGATTGTTGTTCAACAAAATGTCAAAAGAGCATTCAATGGCGGTTCGACCTAGCCTGGGCGAATAACCGACTGTTGACTCCGTCAATCAGTCTGGCAAAAGCCATGAGGAATCCGTCTCCGTGGACGATGGGAGATGGTCTGATCTTACTCTATCATTTAAATTAATTGAAGTTCCAAACTCAAATTAAAACCCATATTGTGCTTTATTAGCATGCCTGTTGTAAAAGCATACAATTAACAAAACGAAAGTGTGAATATAGTTACCTTAACCAATCAGTAACGGAGCTCGCGGGTGAGTTCTACGTCACTACTCTCAACTGTTTGCTGATTGGCGAAACACTGAGAGAACCGAGCTCGAGGCTTTTCCCAGACGAAGTGCGGAGCCAAAATCTTTGGGTGGAGTACAGAGGATGGCGTCGCGAGGCTAGGTTCGCCCCATTTGGGGGCCCTAGGCGTAAGTACAGACACGGGACCATTTTGAATTATTTTTGCTGGTTTGCTGGCTGTTAGGGGCCTCTACAGTGCACAGTTCTGTTTATTGGTAAAACCAGCACTGAGAACACTTTAGAGGGACAACACTTCCTTAGAAGACCATGATGGGTTGCCATGGCCACATCCAAACAATTCAGGCTAAGATTATAGACCCTCCTAGGATCAGCTCAGCAAATGTGAAATACACTTCTAATTTAACAGATTGTAATAAAACAAAACTGCTGAAACAGATTGTTGTTCAGACTGCTCAAACAATTTGTAACTATTTCTGTTTTCATGTGATATTTATGTTTCCTGCCAAACACCTTATTTTTTCCATGATGAATTAAGCATCTCTACTCTACTGGGGTGCATTTCTCAAAACCATAGTTGCTAACCATAGTTGTTGTTTTCAATGCAATATCCCATTGACAACTGCTCAAGTTGCTAACTGGCTAACAAATGCGCTTTCGAGAAACACAACCCAGTTCTCTACTGCAGTGGTTCCCAACTTATGGGTCGGGACCCAACCTATGGATCGCCAAAGATCCACAGAGGGTCGCCAAGCCTTCTTGATTTTAAGGGGTTTCCATTTAAATACCTTAAATCGCCGATGTTGATTTAAATGACAAAGCATTTATTGAAATAATGTATGCATAGAAGCAACAAAATGTAAATGTAAACATTTATTCTATATTTGACCAAAGACGAATAAAGGAATAAAATAACTAAAATGAGTTTTCGCAGGAAACAGAGGGTATCATGTGACTACCTGTCATGCAGGCGCTCGCGCCATTGGGTCACCAAAGCTTACAATGGTAAAAAACATGGGTCCCTGAAGAAAAAGGTTGGGAACCACTGCTCTACTGTGTCCTACTCTAGTCTACAAGTTTAGGCATTGGACGTCTGACTTTGGCGAATGCTGACGAGGCGGCAACTGTCCTTCTTGGCGGCCTGTGGAGCGACTTCTTGGGTCTGCTCCTGTGCGGTGTTCAGGGTTGTGTGGCGGGTTTTGGCCTCGCTGCTGCCCTGCTGAGACGCGGTGGACAGGGCCATGCTGCTGCTCCCCGAGGACTTTCTGCTGCTATGCACGCGCTTCTGCCACCAGGTGGCGTACTGCTTCCGAACCTACAATCAATCCAACACAGGAGGGACATACTACTGAGGAATGAAGCAGGTGACACTGATAGACATACAGACAGGCACAGAAAGAAAGAAAGAAAGAAAGAAAGAAAGAAAGAAAGAAAGAAAGAAAGAAAGAAAGAAAGAAAGAAAGATAATGAAAGATTAATAAATATATAGATATAAAGAAAGAAAGAAAGAGACAGACAGACAGACAGACAGATAGACAGATAGATAGATAGATAGATAGATAGATAGATAGATAGATAGATAGATAGATAGATAGATAGATAGATAGATAGTCCTTTCTGTTTGAGTTGCATGATTCTGCCACTAGATGGAGTACTTTTTTTGCACCTCAGCAACCAAAACAGGAGACATAGGACCTGACATAGCCTACTGTAGACAGATGAAAGGAGGGGCATGTAGCTCCAGAATATGAGACTACAGAGTCACGGATTGAAAATTGTGAAAGAAGAAATATTAAGCCTGCCGTACTTAAACAAGATAAGGTAGATAGACAGACAGACAGACAGACAGACAGACAGACAGACAGACAGACAGACAGACAGACAGACAGACAGACAGACAGACAGACAGACAGACAGATAGATAGATAGATAGATAGATAGATAGATAGATAGATAGATAGATAGATAGATAGATAGATAGATAGATAGATAGATTTTTTTGGCAGGGGGAAGGGGGGGGTAGCTAGCTCACCTCTGGATTGAGCAGGCAGTGGATGAGGAAGATGGCTGTTCCTTGTTGGGAGACGAGGGAGGCAGCAAGGAACTCCAGTACTGGGCTAACTTGGATCATGAGCAGCATCCAGGGACATCCCAGGATCACACACTGGCTCATGATCTTAAACAGGAGAAGCCTGAAATACAGTACATTCACAGATGGATAATTTTCATTGGGTTGGCTGTGTGTGTGTGTGTGTGTGTGTGTGAGAGAGAGAGAGAGGGAGAGAGAGAGAGAGAGAGAGAGAGAGAGAGAGAGAGAGAGAGAGAGAGAGAGAGAGAGAGAGAGAGAGAGAGGATAACGTCTGTTTGTCAAAATACTTTACACAACGGTGTGAGTCACAGCGGTGCAACTCTACTTTGCTACTGTGGTAAGGATAATTATATTTCATTATACTTAGCTGATATGATGCTTTTATCCAAAGCCATTTACAGTTATTGACAGGGTATTGGTTACAGTCCCTGGAGCAATGTGGGGTTCGGTGCCTTGGCTCAAGGGCACCTCAACCATGTAAGGATAAGGTAAAGCCCATTGGGAAACTCCAACTCCCATTGTCATTGTGACACAGCACTCCACAGCACACAAGTGAACACTGCACACTGCACACAACGAAATTGCATTCATGCCTCACCCGTGCAAGGGGGCAGCCCTCAGTGGCGCCGCATGGGGAGCAGTGCGGTGGGACGGTACCATGCTCAGGGTACCTCAGTCATGGAGGAGGATGGGGGAGAGCACTGGTTGATTACTCCCCCCACCAACCTGGCGGGTCGGGAGTCGAACCGGCAACCTCTGGGATGCAAGTCTGACGCCCTAACCGCTCAACCATGACTGCCCCAAAGGTAAGGGGGATTCGAACCTGCAACACTGATCTTAAGACCACCTGCCCTAACCATTGGGCCATGGTTGACCCCGGATCAATTATCTTACCTGGTGTACTTGATCTTAGAGGCTTCACTACGTGCCTCCTTAAGAGTGGTGTGAATGGTGATGAAGATGATGACGAACAGTATGATATTTCCCTGAAAAATGAGAGATGAATTTGAAAAAGCAAGTTAGTGCAAACCTACTGTACGTATGTTAATTGAATCAGTTTTTGTCTCATTTAAATTTAAACTGTTCGATTAAATGCGCACACGTGTGTGTGCATACGTGTGTGTGTGTGTGTGTGTGTGTGTGTGTGTGTGTGTGTGTGTGTGTGTGTGTGTGTGTGTGTGTGTGTGTGTGTGTGTGTGTGTGTGTGTTTACTGTCAATGTCTCATTTATGTTTAGTTTTACCGCACATTGGAGACTGGTCAAATGCAATTTCAAAATTCTGTGCTAACCCTGTTGCATAGATTTTTGACAATAAAGTACAATTGATTTGACTTTTTTAATTATTGATTATTAGCACTTACAGTGAGCATAAAACAGGCAGGGCCAAGAAAACTCCAATTGAAACCCTTATCCGTCTTCAGCCAACACCTGTGAACAGGGAACGGGGAGAAAACTTTTCAATGTGTACGTTCCAATATGTGACCTTGCGTCCTCCACTTGTGCTTGTTGCCTCGTATCAGGAAGTAATACGTAGTGATGACATCACTGACAACAGCATTATATTTCAATATCTCGCAAAAGCTCAATTGTAAAGTCATTTTCTCATTTTCAAACTGGATGGTGAATGAAGAATAGTCCCCCCAAAACAGCGGGGAAACTTAATTGTTTTCTCCAAGGAGGCGGGGCATCAGCAAAATGTGAGGCCACAAGCACATGTGGAGGACGCAAGGTCGCATATTGGATTCGCCCACAAGGTGATCTGCATCGGACCTCCTCCATGTCGCCAGTAGTCTGCCCTTATTGGCACTCATCTAGCTGACGTGAATTGCGTGTGCAGTCCACGTGCTTGTAAGAGAGAGCAGAGCATGTGTGTATGTAAGGCAGATGGGGGCATTGAAGAGAGTGTGCTATACTTTTACTGTAATGTACAATTATGTGTATAGGGCAGGGGTATTCAATTAAATGTCAACGAGGGCCAGTTTTTCAAATACCAGGGCTTGACATTAACGTTTTCACCCACCGGCCACTGTGGCTAGTGGTTTTCCCAAGTCACCAGCCATTCAGGCATTCCACTAGCCACATATTTTATATTGCTGTTCTGTTTATCATGATAGTGTACGTCTAACCTCAGAAGGTGCGGTGCTAAAGCAAGATGAGTGTATAGCCTTCCAAATGGAAGTATATCAAGCAAATAGAAACTGAGTTATTGAGCTTTTTACAAACAATAGTCGGTAGCACTTTACTTGATGCCGGTGTCATAAGCATGTCATTACAGTGTCATAATAGTGTTATGCATGTGTCGTAAACATTATGTCCATGTCATAAACATTTTCAACTGTTTCATTTTCACTGTTAGTCTTAAGTGACATTCGGTTATGACAAAGGTTGTCTTTAATAACCGAATGTCTGTCATAACGAATGTCTGTCATAACCGAATGTCACAGTCACTTATCTATGATGGGGGGTCATGACTGTGTCATGACACTATTATGACACTGTAATGACATGCTTATGACACCAGCGTCAAGTAAAGTGTTACCCAATAGTATCGACCCACTCACTTCTGACTTCCGTGTCCGTCACGGACCACAGCGGCCGAGACGGCCACGATGGCCAGCGGTACGCCGTAGCCCAGCAGCAGCGAGTGGGTCCAGTGGAGGCCTGCGCGGTCCTTGGCCTTGATCTGCCGCAGCTTCCTGACCGACATGAAGAGCAGCACGGCCTCGGCCGACATCCACACGAAAGCGGACAGGAAAAGGAAGTGGAGCAGCCCGGCCAGGACCTTACACGCCATCTGCAGCAGGTGAATAGAAATATGAATAGAAATATGTAACACATGTAGGTGCCATATTAACACACAGGGTGTCTGCAGGTTTTAACAAGTGCAATTTTAGACTTTTTTAGACCTTTTTTAGACCATCATGGGCTAAATTTTAGACCTTCGCGGAGTATTAAAAAATGAAATAAAGCCAGATTGCGGTCAATTGACTACATATATGCGCGCACGCGAGCACACTCGCACACATATCAGAAACAAAACAGAGCGGCGTGGAAAAGGACCTAAAAACAAAACAAATAAACATTAATCCTTTGTCGATATTTTGCATTGAAACGTAGGTCTTAAATTACTCAACTCAATTTTAGACTTACGCTGCAAAATATCCCAATATTTTAGACTTTTTTAGGCCTAAAATGGAAAATGCGTAATTTTAGACTTTTCTAGACTTTTTAAGACCCCGCAGACACCCTGTAACACACAGGCTAGATATGGCCAGGACCCTGCACACCATCTGCAGCAGGTGAATAGAAATATGAATAGAAATATGTAACACATGTAGGTGCCATATTAACACACAGGCTAGATATGGCCAGGATCAGTGCACGCCATTTGCAGCAGGCGAATAGAAATATGAATAGAAATATGTAACACATGTAGGTGCCATATTAACACACAGGCTAGATATGGCCAGGACCCTGCACACCATCTGCAGCAGGCGAATAGAAATATGAATAGAAATACTGTATGTAACACATGTAGGTGCCATATTAACACACAGGCTAGATATGGCCAGGACCCTGCACACCATCTGCAGCAGGCGAATAGAAATATGAATATAAGTATGTAACACATGTAGGTTCCATATTAACACACAGGCTAGATATGGTCAGGACCCTGCACGCCATCTGCAGCAGGCGAATAGAAATATGAATAGAAATATGTAACACATGTAGGTGCCACATTAACACACAGGCTAGATATGGCCAGGATCAGTGCACGCCATTTGCAGCAGGCGAATAGAAATATGAATAGAAATATGTAACACATGTAGGTGCCATATTAACACACAGGCTAGATATGACCAGGACCCTGCACGCCAGGTGAATAGAAATATGAATATAAGTATGTAACACATGTAGGTGCCATATTAACACACAGGCTAGATATGGCCAGGACCCTGCACGCCATCTGCAGCAGGCGAATAGAAATATGAATAGAAATATGTAACACATGTAGGTGCCATATTAACACACAGGCTAGATATGGCCAGGACCCTGCACGCCATCTGCAGCAGGTGAATAGATATGTACTGTATTTCAGAGCTAGTGTATTGCTATGTCAAATTTGCAGTAGCTACAATAGAGCTCGAAAGTCCCGCCCCTTAGTTCCGCGTTTCACGGGACCTAAGCTGACCATCTAACAACATGGTAGAGAGTAAATATCTTCTGATTTCAGTCATGATATGCGCTGGGCTACAAATATGCGGTTTAAGAGGCTAGATAAAGATTATTCATGCAGAAGTATCAATGTTTTGTTCCGAGGCCGTCGGCATGAAAAATGTGAAGAAACACAGCTTTCTAAAAAGTTTGGGGGTTCATACGAAAAATTAAGCAAAAATATCAGAAACAACATATATGGAGCTCGTGGCACAACTCGAAGGGGATCGAAATATCATTTTAATACCGCCATTGGATTACATGCTACGATTTTCGACTAAAAACGCCGTTGAGGTCCCATGAAATCGGGGGAAGTGACGTCACTTTCGAGCTACAATATCCAACCTAATACCAAGGCTTTGAACACATTGTTTCAAAGCAGGCGTAGTAGTACTGTGTATAGTACTAGTAGTACTAGTAGTACTGTGTATAGTAGTTGCACCTTTTGCGGCTGCACCGCCTGGGTGATGAGGAAGAGTGTATGGGCCAGGAGCAGGCAGAGGGAGAGGTTGAGCCTGGCCATGTTGCTGACGCGCGGATTGAACCTGCAGAGGGCAAAGGTCAGCACGGCCAGGGACAGGAAGACAAGGCCGACCACCATGAAGACCGTGCTCAGCCGCTCCACAACTGGATCACCCTGAGGAAAAACAAAGCACGTAATTTGCTCATTTATGCTTTATTTCAGTAGCCTGGTTTTCACCAGAGATGTGTGTGACTTCGGCGCCCCCTGGTGGAGCAGAGCTACACACACTACCGTGTAGCTCTGCTCCACCAGGGGGCACCGAAGCTACACAATCACCGTTTGGTGAAAACCAGGGTATTATTTCAGTCTCCTTTTCAACATCAAGTGGCTACAGCCATCATCATCATCATCATCATCATCATCATCATCATCATTAACCCATTAATCAGTCCCTCCAGTTTTTCGCGATTCAGCGATCGCGTGGATTCATGCAAATTCAATGATATTCCGCATAATTTCACGATGCCGCGTAATTCCTGTAAAGCCGCATTTTTCCCGCAAAATTTCAACATTCTGTGGAGTTTATTGATTTATATTTTCGTCAAAAAAATAAAAATGTGACTACAATACCACCGGAGACGAAAACCAATAGGCCTACGAAGCATTTTTGTTAATATGTCACTGAAACATTGAAAAAGAATTGCCTGCTATTTCGGAAGTCGCGACCCTCATCTCAGCTGTTCCGCGTCTCTCCACCCCTCCCTCACACATAGGCTACACGCAGGCGTCGGTGCTGCACACTCATGACCTTTTTTTAACAGCAGTAGCCTACTTTTCAGTGCAATCCTGGGTGGAAAAAGTATTGTTGCCCATTTATCCATGACGAAGAAGTGTATGCAGTCATGAAATAGGCTAGTGGTGGTAGGCCTAGGCCTACTGTCGCACAGTAGCAAACATCTTACGTTAGGCTACATTTTTGCGGAACTTCTCCACTCTCCCCTGTCGCTTTCATGAGCATGCTACCCGACGGTCGTTGTCTGATCTTTTTTCAATGTTCGCTAATGTTTGTAATTTAATGGTCTATGTCTATGCGTAGGCACAAGCCTTCTGATAACAATCACTGTAGTGCCGATCGCAAAGGTTTCGGAAGTGTGGAGTTTTGCAACTTGTTTCAGTCAAGGACACCGAGATAGGAAGTGAACGGCCCTTCCACGCTTTCACTGTGTTATTGCAATAAAGTCTTGCGAATCCATGCAACCATGCACACAACCATGTCAACGAGAGCGTGTATGCCATCACAACTTAGCATCAAGCAAATAATATGCAACAGCTTGCAATACGAGCACGAGAGAGAGAGAGAGAGAGAGAGAGAGAGAGAGAGAGAGAGAGAGAGACGCGTCTTCCAACAGGTGACATTGTAACGCTTGCATACAGCCTGGCTACTGTACCCCGCGACGCGGGCCTAGTGGTAGGCTATACCCACAAGTATTTTTTCATAACGCGCTGTCCCGTTTTCCCCCGAAGTCGTTCTAAAATATCGACAGAGATTTATGAGTGTCGCGGCCATGATTTTTTTTTACACATTGGACGCACTGGCTAATAAGACGCTCTGACAGTTTTTGACAATATTTTATTATTCTATTATATAGGAAGTGTGTTTCTGAATCTCTCTCTCTTTTGTCTTAAGCCTGCTTAGACTGATTGTGGTTTTCAGTTACCAAAAAAACCCAGAAAGGGATGCAAAATCTTTGCAAAAAATGAGAAAATGCCGCAAAATCTTTGCAAAAAATGAGAAAATGCCGCCACAAAATCAGGCATTTTGACAGCAAAAATCACAAAATCCCAAAATCCTGGAGGGACTGATTAATACCCAAAGGGTCTAAAAAAAACCCTATAATATTGTCAACTCCATTTAAGATAAATATGCATAGACGCTGCATCCAGTCATAAAAGTTGTGCTCGCACCCGGCCATAATTGGTTAACACAGTTGGTTGGTTACAACTACTTCTACACTGTAAAACATTGCAGCCAGTTAAATGTATAAAAGTAAGTTGCCCTGCTGCCTTACATTTGTAAATGAACTCAATTTGAGAAAGCCTCGAGTTGACTTAAGTCACGAGTTGAGTTAACGTACAAACTTAAGGCAGCAGGGGAACTACTGTAACTTTTTTATTTTTAACTGGCTTGCAATGTTTTACAGTGTAATAGTACTACTAATACTATTACTTATACTTATACTAATACTACTATGGTACTAAGAAGAAGAAGCTAGTTGGTGTGTGTTTTTTTCCTGCCCTACATACCTCAGTAGTAGGTGGCTGTGTCTGCATGATCAGTGCGAAGGTAGATAGGTGGTCACAGGTACACACAGAATGGCTAGAGTTTCCCTGGCTAGCTACACAGCCGTCCGTGATCCAGGCTCCCTCACTCCAGAACACACAGACAGATGCATCCCCCTCGCCTGAAACCTAACACAGTCAAACTGTTAATACGGAATATACACTGTTGTGTTCAAATAAACCTGACTCAGACTTAGAGAACATGTTACCATAAAGGAAAATATATATTGTATTGAGTGTAAGCCTTACACTGTAAGGAGTCAAAGCACAGGCAGACAAGGCAGGCTACATATAGAAAACATCATTATGAAACCATACTGAAATCATTTTTTTAAAGATGATTAAGTTGGTAATATTTTGTCACAAAGTAAAGTGTATATCAAACTATACAGGTTCATTAGCCCTGCTAAGAATAATTTATGAACTTTTTTGTTCACCATCAAAGACAGCGTCACACCAATATCAGGTGACACCTCTTGATGAAGGCTGCAGAGGTAAAGTAGCAGAAACTTCTCAGGGCTTGAAAACAAAACAGTGCATAAAATAAATTGGGCATTTACGTTCAAGTGTTGAAAGGTGATGTTGATTGGTTTGGAGAGGTTTCCGTTGACTATTTGGGGCAAGACGATTATGGTCACCTCCGCATTCATGACAGCGAGTTCACCGTCTTTTGGACGGAAGAAGCTGCTGTTCAAGACGTTGTGAAGGTTCTTGGCTGTTACCATGACGACAGATGCGGAACCTATGCGAAATGAAGGATTAGATAATATAATGTGAACATCCTCATTTTCTCATTAACAGAGGCACTTTGTACATTTTTATAGTCATACTGTACATGTAATCTTACAAAAAGATGTTTTGAAAAATGTTTGATGCTAATATATAAAATGTATTACTACTACTATAGTAGTAGTTGTAGTAGTAGTAGTAGTAGATGCAGTAGCATTATTTGAAGTAGTTGTAGTAGTAAGCCTATAGTCATCATTGCTTGCCTCTCAGCTCTTACTGTAGTCAAGTCAAGTCAAGTCAAGTAGGTTTTATTGTCAATTTCTTTACATGCACTGGTCATACAAAGAATTTGAAATTACATTTCTTGCTTTCCCATACAGACATAGACTAATTAAGGTAAGGACATAGACAGTATAGACATAGACAGTACTTATACATGGACTTAAGACAGTATGGACATAGACAGTGCTCATACAGACATTTAAAGTGCAAGACTGGACAACAGAAGACTTGTAGAGGACATACATTAAGAGGTATTTGTTGTGTTTTTGTGCTTTTCCTAAAAAAAGTCCTTTATAGCGTTCTGACATGGTAATAGTAGCATTTTGAAGAAAATAAATATAAAAAGGTCTGTCAAGTACACCAGCAGCAGTGTGTGTGTGTGTGTGTGTGTGTGTGTGTGTGTGTGTGTGTGTGTGTGTGTGTGTGTGTGTGTGTGTGTGTGTGTGTGTGTTTAGTGCAGGTAGAAGGTGCGGTGTGCGTCTTGTGTGTGTGTTCGTGTGTCTCTGTGTGTGTGTGTGTGTGTGTGTGTGTGTGTGTGTGTGTGTGTGTGTGTGTGTGTGTGTGTGTGTGTGTCAGTGTGTGTATGTTGGGTTTAGTGCAGAAAGTGCAGTGTGCTTGTGTGTGTGTGTGTGTGTGTGTGTGTGTGTGTGTGCATGTTTTGAGTTAGTGCAGGTTGAAAGTTCAGTCACAAGTATAGTAGTGCAGGTGGAATGTTCAGTCGCAGATATGGTGGTGGGGGATGGGGAGGGGGGGTTGTCAGTGGCCTTGCTGGCTAGAGGCTGACAGTGGGGGGGGGGGGGTTGTCAGTGGCCTTGCTGGCTAGAGGCTGACAGTGGAGGGAGAGTGGGTTGAGTGTTCAGCATCTTGATCGCTTGGTGCATTGTGCTGCTCGCCAGCCGGGTGGTACGGGAACGGAGGCGCCTGTACCTCTTTCCAGAGGGCAGGAGGCTGAACAGTTTGTGTGCAGGGTGGCTTGTGTCTTTGATGATCATCAGTGCTTTCCGGGTGAGGCGTGTGGTGTAAATGTCCTGCAGGGAGGGGAGTGGTACTCCAATGATCTTCTTCGCTGTGTTCACAACACGCTGGAGTGTCTTCCTGTTTTTCTCCGTGCAGCTTCCTCCCCACACTGTGATGCAGTTGGACACGACGCTCTCTATGGTTCCTCTGTAGAATGTTGTCATGATGGAGGGTGTAGCACTTGCCTTCTTTAGTTTGCGCAGGAAGTAGAGACGCTGATGGGCCTTCTTCGCCAGTGATGTAGTGTTGGTGGTCCAAGAGAGGTCGTCGCTGATGTGCACTCCAAGGAACTTGGTGCTGCTCACTCTCTCCACAGCATCGCCGTCGATGGTCAGTGGTGGCAGTTGTTTTTGGACCCTTTGGAAGTTGACAACAATCTCCTTGGTCTTGTTGACATTCAGCAGGAGGTTGTTGTCTTTGCACCATCTGGCCAGCAGGTCTACTTCTTCTCTGTAGTGAGTCTCATCGCCCTTGGTGATGAGGCCCACCAGTGTTGTATCATCCGCAAACTTCACTAGATGGTTAGTGCTGTGGGTCGTTGTGCAGTCGTGTGTCAGCAGCGTGAACAGCAGGGGGCTGAGAACACAGCCTTGCGGAGCCCCCGTGCTCAGGGTCAGGGTGCTCGAGGTGTTGTTCCCTACCCGTACTGCTTGTGGTCTTTGCATCAGGAAGTCCAGCAGCCAGTTGCAGAGGGAGGTGCTGAAACCTAGTTTGTCCAGTTTTCTGATGAGTTGTTGTGGTATTATGGTATTGAATGCTGAACTGAAGTCAATGAACAGCATTCTCACATATGAGTCTTTATTGTCCAAGTGGGTGAGGGCTGGATGGAGGGCAGAGCAAATTGCATCCTCCGTGGATCGCTTGGCTCGGTATGCGAACTGGTAGGGGTCTAGGGTGGGGGGTAGGGTGGCTTTGATGTGTGACAGGACTAGCCGTTCGAAGCACTTCATGATTATGGGCGTCAGTGCTACAGGACGGTAGTCATTGAAGCATGATGGTGATGATTTCTTCGGCACAGGTATGATGGTAGCAGCTTTGAAAAGTGATGGGATGACTGCTTGCTCCAGAGAGATGTTAAAGATGTCTGTGAAGACATCCTTCAGCTCTTCTGCACAATCCTTCAACACTCGGCCTGGTATGTTGTCTGGGCCAGCTGCTTTGCGTGGGTTGATGGTGGCCAGTGTCCTCTTAACACTGGCAGAGGACAGGTAAAGGGGTTGATCATGGGGGGGAGGGGGAGTTTTCTGTGGGTGAGTGTCATTTTGTGCTTCAAAGCGGGCAAAGAAACTATTCAGATCGTTTAGCAGAGAGGTGTTGTTGTCACAGCTTCGTGGTGCAGGCTTATAGTCCGTGATGGCCTGTATGCCCTGCCACAGGCTCTGTGCATCTCTGCTGTCTTTGAAGTGTGTTGTTATTTTGTCTGAGTATTCCTTTTTTGCTTTCCTGATGCCCTGGGACAGGTTAGCCCTTGCTGTCTTTAGGCCAGCTACGTCTCCTGCTCTGAAGGCTTTGTCTCTGGCCCTCAGCAGTCGGTGAACGTCTCCTGTGAACCATGGCTTCTGGTTGGCCCTGGTAGTGATGTGTTTTATTTCTGTAACATCATCGATGCATTTTGTGATGTAGGAGGTCACGGTGTCTGTGTACTCCTCAATGTCAATGTGATTGCTGTGGGTGGCAGTTGTTTTGAAAATGTCCCAGTCTGTGGTTTCAAAGCAGTCCTGAAGTCGTGAGATGGCTCCCTCAGGCCATTTTCTCACCTCCTTCAGAACTGGTTTGGTGAGTTTTGCCTTTTGTCTGTAAGCTGGCAGTAGCAGAATTGTCGTGTGGTCTGATGATCCAATGTGGGGGATGGGCTTTGCCTTGTATGCTCTCTTCTGATTTGTGTAAACGAGGTCCAGGGTGTTTTGTCCTCTTGTTGGGAAGTTGACATGTTGATGAAATTTTGGAAGTACTGTTTTGAGATTTCCGTGGTTGAAATCTCCTAGTACCACTGTGAAGGCATCTGGGTGTGCATCTTGTTGTTCACTGATGCCCCGATGCAGCTCGTTCAGTGCCTCGCTTTTGACGCCATTTTTGTTGCTGGGTGGGAGGTAGACGGCGACTAATAGGATAGCGGAGATTTCTCTGGGTAGATAGAAGGGTCGGCACTTGATAATCATGAACTCCACTCGTGGAGAGCAGTGCCTCTGTACTACCGTAGCATTATTGCACCAAGCATCATGTGTGTAGACACATATTCCTCCTCCTCGTTTTTTCTCTGCAAGGGCTCTGTCCGCTCGGTGGCACGTTAGTTGTTCCAGATGTAAAGCCGAATCGGGTATGCCGTCGTTCAGCCATGATTCGGTAAACACCGTAACGCAGCAGTTCCTCACGGTTTTGTTCGCTGATCTTAGTAGCCGTATGTCATCCATCTTATTGTCCAGAGATCTGACGTTTGCCAAGAGAATTGATGGTATTGCTGGACGAGTTGGGTTGGCTGCAAGCCGTGTCTCGACGCCACCTCGTTTGCCCCTTTTCCTAATTCTTCGGCGTCGGCATAGCAAGGCAGACGGGTCCGATGTAGTCCTATGCCGCCGGAGAATTCCTAGTTCTTCCAGGGTCTTCATTGGTACATCCAATACATTGCTTAAGTTGTCCATTCTTATCTGCAACAGCTGTTGCCGACTGTACGTGCGTTCCGACATATTTTCCGACGATAGACATTCCGAAAGACACATTTTAACACAAATAAACACTGAAAGTTGGGAAAGCAAGGGGCTGCTGCAACCTACGTGCGCCGCCGCCGGACTCCTCGGTAGTGTGCCGCCACACTCCTCGGTAGTGTGTCACTGTGTTAAAACACATTTTTACCTCCGCCTCCGCCAAGGAGGTTATGTTTTCGGTTGCGTTGGTTTGTCTGTCTGTTTGTTTGTTTGTTTGTTTGTCTGTCTGTTTGTCAGGAGGAGGATGACTCAAAAACGTACGAACGGATTTGGATGAAACTTGGTGGAGTTGTTGGAGATGACCCAAGGAACAACGGATACAATTCTAGTGGTGATCCGGATCACAAATCAGATCCTGGACTTTTAAAAAGATTCTTCTCACCATTGGTAGCGTATAAATCTAGACGCCCCTAGTGACCGTTAATTGAACTGCGGGACTGGGCGAATGTTGACATTCCAGTATCTAACTCCACTAAAAGAAGGCAGACAGACATAAAACAAAAATCGGGTGTAACAGTCAAATATTCTAACAAACAGCTTCCTTGGCGGAGGTCTGCACTCTCAGAGTGCATTCTAGTTTTTACATTGTAATTCTTTGTAAAAAAAATTAATTGATTTACCATTGTTGTTTTGTGCAATTCCCTGAAGGTCAATTTCTAGGGTTACAGCTTTATTCCCCAGCTCTGAAGACCCATTGTGGGAAGAGTTTTCTCTGTAAATGAGAGCGGCCAACTCTGACAAATGCAAAAGGGGAAAGAGATGTGTCAATAAACACATACTTTACCTATTCTTAATAGGCCTACATATCTGGTCCCACACACGCACTGACTTAAACATCTCTTTACCCCATTCACTTTTTTAAAATGCAATTAAGGAACATCACAGTAGAATCCAATACATACAATGAAATGCAATACATTACAACACAAATCGCAGTACATATGTAGCCTACATAGTACATATACACAACAATGCAAAGGAGACAGATTTGGGGAGCAGCAATTTGTAAATTCAACGTTCTTGCAGTCATCCGGCACTTTGATACACCGCGGCAACAGAATTTCGCCAACACGGTGGGAAAACTCTGCAAACCTCATCATGTGACAAAAACGCTTTCCTGAGGTGTTGAGGTGCACTTGCGTGAAATACATACACCTTAGTAAGCATATCAGTGAAATTGTTCTCCCCCAAAAAAAGCGACGTCACATGGACTGCAAGAATACTGTAGCTGAAGTCCACTCACCTACATTGTTGGATGGTAAGAGTTCATTGTCGCTGGCGAGACTGGAAAAGTTTAGTCTGGACACCAGCCGTTCGATTAGACCGAGGAAATCGTCTGCACGGCTAGCTGATGCAGCATGAGCTAGCAGATCAACAGGTGGCAACAGGAGCTGAATATACATACGTACATGCAGATTAAATAAAAGAAATTAGGGCAATTATATCATACGTACATGCTGCGTTGTTTCATTTTCACCATTATTTCCGGTCTACGTATAAGCCGTTACTTTTTATCTCATGGCTTGAACCCTGCGGCTTATCCCATGATTCGACTAATGCATAGATTATGTGTTACAAGCACAAAGTAGTTCGCTCCCAAGATGATGTTTTGTAAATATCCCAATTTACAATGTAAACACCTGCGGCTTCTCTCTTCTTAATTTCAGTAGGTGCGGCTAGATTACGGGTACATTGTTCTCTGCTTTAAAAAAAAAATCTCTGGGTTTTTTATTTGTTATTTTGTTTGTTTTTTTAAATCTCCACATTGGAGAATGAGAAATCTTTAACAACCAGCGTTTCCTTTGTAGGCCTCTAGTGAGCCATGTGCATTGTCTAAAAGAGAAGCAACTCACCTCGGTAACACTTTTCTTGATGCCGGTGTCATCAGCATGCCATCACAGAGTCATAATAGTGCTCACTTTTTGCCCGACACTGAAGAAGGCTAACCCCGAAACGTCTGACGGGTAGTAAACCACAAAACTTGGAGTACTGTTCTGCTCTTTATTTAATTCATATATTCTCGAGGAATGAGCACCCAGTTCACTTTGTTTGAGTTGAGCGCGTTACACCCCTTAGTGTCATAATAGTGCCATGAAATGTAATGTTTATGACACATGTATAACTGTGCTATGACACTATTATGACACTGTAATGACATGCTTATGACACCGGCGTCAAGTAAAATGTTACCCTCACCTCTACGTTAAGAAGGGTCGATTCGTTCATTCTTTTCTCTTGGGCCAGCATTTTCTCCAGGACACAGTTGCTGCCGGAGCTCTGAAACACAAATGCCATAGCATACGTTTGAGACGTACATGTTGTGGGCAAACCCTCCAAATAGCAAACTGTTTTCTTTAAAAAGCAGAGGTGATGTGAGGAATATTGTGAAACATTTTTTTGTTGGTGAAATGTGTGGAGGAAACTCTACCTGCAGCTCAAACTGAATGTTAACTCAACTTCAGGCTTATCTTTGGTGTAGAGTTGAAACAACGATAAACCTCTAGTTGAGTTATCATGTCTTTTTAGACAACAGATGGTGTTTGATTTGCAAACTTAACTAACCTGAAATGTTTTAAAGCCAATACACCTGATTCATTAGTAGACTCTCTTTTTGTAAATCAAAAGTGACTGACACCACCTTTTAGATGCAGGGCTATGACATGTAGTGAATCTAAGCAAAATAAACAAAGTGAACCGTGTCCTTACCTTGCATTCCTGAACAATTGAAATCCATTCTGAAACAGAGAAATATAAATATGTAACTCAAATTTAGTGGCTTACAAAAAGGTGCACAATTTTAGTATTACATTACAAATGTAGGTAAGGAGGCAGAGGGAGACAAAGTGGTTTCAGAAATAGATTATATTGAGCAAATATGTAATGTATGGAACACTCCTAACTAACTCAAACTAGCTAACAAGCTAAATAAAATGATCTAGAACAGAAGTGAAAAAAGAACTTCAGTTGAGCTTCAACTTGAATCAGTCTAATCCTTTGTCAATGTCTTATTCATTGCAGACTTAACTTATTCAGAGTCAGTGATACAACTAAGATCTAACTTGAAACATTGCAAACATATGTCGGTAGAAGTCAAATATAATATGAATATAAATACAAACCCATTTAATACAAATACAAATGAATATAGTGATGATCAACAGTAAACCAACAATGCACGTTGAAAGAAATCACTCAAACACACACAGCTTAAATAGTTTATTTATGTACACAAACAACTACAATGTAGAAAATAGCTTTAGTGTCAGTTATCACAATAAGCAGGAAACCAAATGAAAAAAAACCCCGCCATATCCTTCTTGACTCGTTGTCCTGGGTTAAAATCTGCAAGAGCAATAAAACAATGGTAGACTTTAGGTAATTTTAGTTAATTTCGGAAAATGTGCCCTGTGAATACACACACGCATACACACACATGCACTCACGCGCACTCGCACACACACATACACACACACAAAACTTTTGTAAACGGGCAGCCCACATTTTGACAAAGAATACCAACAAATGTTTCATGCTGAACCCTCAACTTAGCAAAATATTTTCACTTACTACAAGTGTGAAGCCATCCCACCTTGAAAGTCACCCTGACACACACAACACCCGCCCACCGATGACCAGAGGAGAGAACGCTGTTGTCGCTGCTGCTGCTGCTGCTGCTAATGTTGATGTGGATCATGCTGATGATGATAATGTTGCATAGCTTATCTGATGACAAGTCAGTGGCCATGAACATTGAAAAACAAGTGTTGCACAGGAAGGCAGCGGCTTACACCTGATAGAAATGCAAGATAGAAACACTTACAACATGGTTAAATGTGTTCATGAGTGAAACACATAGTTACTATTTTAAGGTATAATTGCTGTACTATACTGTAGAAGTGCAGGACTCGTGTAAAGGGTTGCCAGATTGGGCGGTTTCCCACTCGATTGGGCTGTTTAGGGTGACCATCTGTGAGAGAAAAACAAATGTATCAAATGTTTTTTCATCAGTCAAAATCAGTAGAATTTAATTCAGACTGAATGGAATTTCGTGCCCCCTAGTTTTTAAGCATGTATTAAGCTGGAAATCATCCATCACATCTGGCAACCCTGCTCACGTGTAGGGTACATGTGATGTGTGACCGCAACGCGTTGGCTTGTTGTCCCTTTTAGAAAAATAAACGACTTTTAACTTCACTTTAGTCCTCCAACCTGTTTCTCGATTATTGTCGTTGCTAACCGTTGTAAGACCGTCTTAAGACCGTCTTAAGACCGTCTTACCGTTCCCTTGGATTTAGTGGTGAGCGTCGCTGTCGAGAGAGAGCTGAGTCGCTCGTACGAAGGACTTTGCTAACGACGATAGCAAAAACCCTTTCGAGAAACGGACCCCTGATCTCTAGTTCCTCTGACCTACTGTACTCTCTGATCTCTTCATGCAAGAAGGGAATGTTGGTGTTTCAAATATGTCATGTTGGGCTGAACCTTCTTTCTACTTCATATGATTAACCCATTGATGCCTGATGTTGCATTGCGCAACATTGGCCCTGGTGCCTGGAGCTGCATTACGTAGCATTCAGGCTCATGAGATTTGAGACAACTTTATTAACAATCTCTGTTTGTTCGAGATGAATGAACACATTCTAATGAAAGATGATGGTCTTAGCGTTTAAATGCAACTTAGTGCATATTTTTATGTGCTTCAGAAGTTTAGATATTTGGATTTTTATAGGCTGAGTGCGGCTTTTCTTAAAAAGGGCTCAGGCTGCGCCACAGCCCCCCACCAGCCCCCCCATTCTGTAAAGCTATCCCACTTCTGAAGCTGATTGTCGGACCCATAATTTTCTGCATCACACCCACAACCTTTGATGGTCACAGGGGACATTAAAAGTAGTTCCACCCACATACCAAGACACAGCAGTCATTTGTGCACACAATTCACAATAAATTGACACTGTTATGCTCTGACAAAATGTTGCAAAGTTCCTAAATATCTAACACATACCTTTAATTTGCCACAGTCCTTTGCTATGTACTTCAGTCTGTCACAAGCACACAAGTTCGCACAACACTTAAGTATGTACATATCAAGTAGTAGGCCTACATATACAATTTCTACTGCATAGTATAAAAAGGTGCAAATCTTACAGCAGGATAAAAGTAGGCAAAAAGGTTGTAGTGAGTGGTAACTGGAGAAGTCCAATTGACTACAACGTAACTCTTTAAAATGACTGAGACGAATGAGAATCGACATAGCCAGAAGTTTAAAAAAAAAAAGCTTTACCTTTCCATGGTGGTCTTGAGAAACCGCATCTGTGTAGATAAGTATTTGTTTGGAGTATAATTTAAACCCAGAACTGTGTCTTGTAAGAGATTGGTGAGACATATTGAAAAGATAATGTATTTTAAAAAATAAAGCAGGCAACTGAGTGCGTCCAGCTGCGGTGAGAAACAAGATAGAAATAAAGTAAAGATACAGCGCACTAGAGGAAGAAGGTGGCTGAAATAGGTTAACCCAGAAAATAGTGAAGATAATATCACTACTGAGAAAGAAGGGAGGAGAAAATGTGAAGCAATTTCCCACTTTCGAAAGCACAGACACATTGCAATCTCACTTGTTTTTTTATTATCATATCTTTCTTGTCACTTGCTCAGAAATGGAAAATCCCCATGCGTACTCATCTTAAAGATGGGCACAGGTCAAACTTCAAGGTAGAGCCTGCCATTTTAGCGGTTTATTTAAAAAATGTGCACTGCCAATGTGATATTTTTTGTGAATATTTTCTAAGTAACACATTAATACTGGTCTGACTAAACCGGTATGTACTTTTTCTCGTAGCAAACTTTGTCAAATAAGATGTGGAAAGGGCCTGTTGTGTTCTAAGAATGGAGGAGCTGTATATTTTCTGAAAGAGGAAGCTGAACTCAAGAGCTGTATCTGCATCGTAGATCTATCACAAACCGCCCACAACAGTGTTTCTCAACAGGGGCTCTACAGCCCCCCAGCGTTGGGGAGCCCTAGGGGGGCATGGAGAAGGATACAGCTGCGGTGGGAGTGTGTGTGTGTGTGTGTGTGTGTGGGGGGGGGGTGCTTAGCTGCCATTGGCATTAGTTCTTATGCTTTAATAAGGGGAGCATTGGCAGGCTTGTGTTGAGGTCCAGGGGGCGTCGGAAGGCTTATGATAGCTTCTAGGGGGAGTTTATTCAAAAAGGTTAAGAAATGGCTTACTAAAGATGGAAGCCCAAAACTACATACATACCTCCACCCAGACTATCTATCTTTGTTCATTTCGATACTATTTGTCCACCTTCTAATTAAATGTAAAAAAGTAAAAATACATATAAAGAATAACATTTTTGTTTGATTTGTTTTGTTCTGTTTGTTTGTTTGTTTGTTCTTTGAATCCCACAACCACTTAACAAGAACAGGTCGATCCACCCCCCACCGTCAACCCACCATGACCTCCCACCCCACCCTCCCAAACAAGCAAAACAAAAAGGGGGCAGACACAACATTACATTAGTATTCAATTAGGAAGGGTATTGGTAACAGTCCCTGGAGCAGTGTGGGGTTAGGTGCCTTGCTCAAGGTCACTTCAGATATGGAGTGAGTTAGGGAGTGGAAGGGTGGGATTTGAACCGGCAACCATCTTTAACCATTAGGGCATGGCTGCCCCATTTAGAAATATATAAAAATATGCTGTTCAAAAATAAGGGAAAAATAAATGCTGTTAAAAAAAGGGAACACCAAAATAACATGTACATCCTACATTATGAATTCATGAAGTGTCCCGATTGAAAATCTTGTTGAATCATATTGTGGAATGTGATCACAGGTTTCAAAGAACTGTGATTGAGTTGAATTTTGTCTTTTTATTTCCTTTATATATTTCATTAATCATTTTTTTATGGAGCAGTATATATTCAAGCACCCTTGTGTTGTGTACCTGTCACAGACATGGCTTATCATGGCCAAATGGCTTAATAAATGCAGTTTTGCTGCAAACACATTAGGTAGTTTAGGATGATTTACTAAACCCAAACATCATTTCACCCACAAGTCATATTTTTCTGTGTGGTGTATGCCCTATGGTATAGAGAAAGACATGACATTTCAATGCCCTTTTATGACCTGTGCATATGAAGAAACTGACAATAAAGTGTCAGAAAAGGAGGATTTTGTGCGGAAATGCACACTACCAAACATCAGATAACATTTGGCCTGTATGTGACCTTTGCTGTGTATGCATGTTATTCACTCACTACCTTTATTTCTCTGCACACTCAAAACATTAAAACGCAAACGTGCTGTACTGGAAATATCAGTTGCCAAAGCTTACAAGGAACATCAACACAGTGTAGTGTTAACGACATGAGAACATTAAAGTCAATGAAGAACATTACCGGTAAGTTAAAAAAAAAAACACACACACACACGCACATACATACAGTAGGCCTATGTTAATGCACTCACGCACGCACACACACACACACATACACACACACACACACACACACACACACACACACACACGCACACACACACACACACACACACACACACACACACACACACACACACACACACACACACACACACACACACACACACACACACACACACACACACACACACACACAAGCAGAGGTGTAGCAACACATTTTGGGCCCTATGTACAATACACTGTATATGCAATAATATACTGTACATGCAGGGCTGTAACCAGACATGTTCAAATATTGGGGTCAAATACCGCGTGCTGTACTACATACTGTACATTTAATGTAGAATGCTTCAAACTCTGACCAGGTGGGGTTGCAGGTATGACATCACGTTGGGGGAACTCCCCCAGGATTCTAAGGTTCTACATAGACTCCTATGAGCCTGCGGAACCCCCAACGTGATGTCATAATAGTACATTTTCTTAAAATGGTTAACCTGCAACCCCAGCTTTAAGTTTGTTTTCATTAATCACTGCCTTGAGGATAAATGGGGGTGGAGCATAGAGACTGAATTTATCATTGGTGATCATACGTATATCAATTTTCATCATAGATACATTTTTACATTACTGAAAAAATACAGAGGACATGACCTCTGTGTCCTCAATGTTAGTTATGGCCATGTGACTCAGTCACACTTTTCCCGCCTGAACACCACCCCTGCACACACACACACGGGTGCTCACGGGTGAGAGCTGCATTTTTGAAGTTGACCAGCGGATGTTGGTGCAGGGACACTAGATTGTGCAGACTGACAACTTCACAGCAACCACCCACATGATACTTTTTTGGGAGAAAATGTCACACAAAAATATTTTACACTACAGCCTATAGCTTTGTGTGTGTTCTGGTCAATGTAACCATGAAAACCATGGTTCCTGACTAACCATGGATCATGGTTCTTCATGGTTTTCATGTTTCTTTCAGCATGGTTTGTGTCTGGTTTAACCATAGTCACAAACCATGCTCAAATAACCATGGTCAATTGTGGGTCTCATGGTCACCCAAAAAAAATGTGAAAATTTGTTTGCAGCCTTGGTGAAATGGTTAGGGAGTTAGACTGAAGATCAGAGGGTTGCAGGTTCAAATCCCACCCTTATCTCTCCCTGCACCTCCATCCATGGCTGAAGTGTCCTTGAGCAAGGCAGCTAACCCCACATTGCTCCAAGAACTGTCACCAATATGTGCATTGGATAAAAAAATGTAAGTGTAATTTAATGAATGATTATGAACAGTGGTTTTCAGAGTAAAACCATGGTTGATTTTATAATTAGAAGGTGAGAAAGTGGATCGCACTTGGGTTCTTCTTTTCTTCTTTTTATTTTTTATTTTTTACATAGCAGCAGAAGTGTAGACAAACTTTTCGGCTGTTGCTTTCGTCAGTGTCTCGCGATCCACTTTCTCGCCTTCTAAGTTATTCAACTGGAGACGCACCACACGAAAGAGCGCGGTGGATCTGAACTACTACTTCATTTTATAATTAGACCATAGTTAAACCAAAAACCGTGCCAAACCATGCTAAAAAAAACCCCAAGAAATCATGGTTTACCATGGTTGATTTTCGTAAGGGTAGTTAACTGGGGTGTGTGTTTTTGCTATTCATTTCAATGGGCCGGGACACTACTCAAATGCAGACATAGAAATTCCGCTCGAGATTTTCCAAATGCCCGGTGGCAGTGATCCGTATCCCGCACCGCTACTGTCAGACTACCGCCGTGTGGAAGGACTAATCTCTTCCCATGCATTTTCGCTGCTGCCATATGATCAGAGATTCTTTAAGTATATAGAGATATGCCAAAGTAATAGGTTGCTATGGGCACCTAACATGACCAGGTTCCGGTCTGCCTAAAGGGGCGTGTCATAATGCTCCTAGCATTGAATAGAACAGTCCTTAGGTCTGCCTAAAGGCCCCCCCCCCCATCCCCCTTGCAATAATAGAACCTGGAAACAATGGGCCAATGGAACCTCTCTCTCTCTACTCTCTCTGATATGAATTGCTCCTGTCCCGCCAACGGCGGCATGGTAGGTGTGCACGAGCCCTTAAACACATGTCCTATAGCAGCACTTGACCTTGATCTTCGGAGTAAGTGGGCTTACATGTATAGTGACATTCCACCATTTCTGTAAATATGTTAATTTCACATCTGCCCTTGAGTTAAATCATTCAGATCCACCTTTCTACTGTTTTTCCAGTCATTCTACAATCAGGTAAGTCTACAATTATTATTTCAGCCTCCTTTGATGCATATACACTAAGTTATTGGTGAACAGATGCACACCACCAAGTGGTGCATGTGTGTATCTGTGTGTGTTTAACCAGCAACAGACGTGAGGGCACTTCTGCTTTGTTCGGCTAATGTGACACTGACAACTGTTATTTGAGGCCTACTGAGGGGGTGGGAGCAGGTGGCATTTCTGATAAACAGTCTGGCCATTTACTTCCTTGAGATGTGTTATGCAACATGAAACAGACACAAAAATATATCATTTCAGGAAGTGTTGATAACACAGAAGTGAAGGGAGAGTGAATGGGAGGGAAATGAGAGAGACATACAGTTTGACATTTACCCTTAAATGACAAGTTTTGAACATTTAGCCCCGTTTCTGAATTATCTGAAATAGAGTAGAGTGGTACCCAACAATTTTTTGAAGTTTGCTGATGTGTCTGTTATTTGGCAAATTCGAATTAGTCTCAGACGACCATGTCCATATCTTTTCTTAAAATCACTTTTTCAAGAATGTGCCATTCACAGTGTTTAGTGGGTGATTCGGCCAGAACTCCAGACTCCAGACTCCAGAAGTTGCTCAAACCTCGACCTCGATGGGGCTCTTTTCAAACCACCTAAAAAGTTAAAAGTTGTTGAACACAATGTTGGCATTAAACTATGGTCTAACCTTGTAAAGAATCTGTGTCAAAACCAGAAGTCAGTATGTGGGTCATACTAGAGGTACTAGAGGATTATATTTCTGTTTAAAAGCACAACATAGTTAACATGTTTATTAAAACAGAGAGTACTGTATATGTCAACTTTGTGTATCAATTTAAGTGCACATGTTGGCATAGTAATGTGATGTACAGTATGTGTGTAGGGGTTGAGGGGGAGAGAGAGAGAGAGAGAGAGAGAGAGAGAGAGAGAGAGAGAGAGAGAGAGAGAGAGAGAGAGAGAGAGAGAGAGAGAGAGAGAGGGTAGCAGATGCTGGAAACTGGTGCCTTTAGAGCAACGCTACGTAGTGTTTCTATTGCACTGTCACCGTTGGAGGCAGCATTGTCTTACTGAAACAGGGCTGAACTGGAGCCAAGAAAAGGCCCAGACATGCTTGTGCCCTCTTGCGGGCCGATCTTAAATAATAATAATAATTTAAAAAAATAATAATAAAAGCAGCATTGCCCCTTGAAGATTATCAGTTCACTGTCCCTGGGAAATGTCCTGCATGACAGATTTCCAGTCCGGGGGTCCAGAGAGGTGGCCTGCCAGTGTAAATTCCCGCTAGCGTGCATGCACCCAAAACTGGTAGCGTGTGAGTGAAGTGTGAATATGCGAATATATGAGTAAGTGTTGCGGCCTAAACTTGTAAGGAAGTCTGGTAGCGATATGGTAGAGATGGTAGCAGATCCTGGAAACTGATACTTTTAAAGCAACGCTACGTAGTACAAAAACTACAGAGAGGTGGCCTGCCAGTGTAAATTCCCGCTAGCGTGCATGCACCCAAAACTGGTAGCGTGTGAGTGAAGTGTGAATAAGCCACTGTGTGGCTACCGTAAGTGTTGTGGCCTAAACTTGTAAAGAAGTCTGTTGGCAAACGTTGTGCTTAGAGCATTGGAAAATTCTGTGATACTACAGGTCACTTGGAGATAATATTTCTGTTTGAAACCATAACATATTTAACATGTGGATTAAGACACTATTACCTCGGGAGTGTGTGTCAACTATGTGTGTCAATGTAAGTACACATGTTGGCATACCATTTGATGTATGTTTGTGTAGGGGTTTAGGCAGAGAGCAAGGGCGTAGGTTTGGCTTGAGCTTTGGTAGGGACAACTTCAACCAAAAAAAATAAAATAAAAAAATACATAGATTCTTTATCTAGATTAATCTGACTGGTAGCCTATTATAAAATTAATCTAGGCTCATTCAATATAGGCCTAGCGCCCTACCGAAATAATGACTAGGGCCTATAAGTAAGGAAGACTGTTTCTTAAACCAGGTGGCACATTACACTAGGGCTCATATCCTTTTCCCAAAATTAACAGTGCTATACAGTAAGTGGTACATGTTCAACACAGATAATTCTATTTAACATTTATTTAAACAAAATTGCTTCAACGACTAAGCATTTCTAATGGGCCTGGACAACATAACAATGGAGAGAGAGAGAGAGAGAGAGAGAGAGAGAGAGAGAGAGAGAGAGAGAGAGAGAGAGAGAGAGAGAGAAGAGAGAGAGAGAGAGAGAGAGAGAGAGAGAGAGGAGAAGAGAGAGAGAGAGAGAGAGAGAGAGAGAGAGAGAGAGAGAGAGAGAGAGAGAATATCTGTATCTGACTTTAAAAGGGTAGCGGCTCCTTTAAAGACGTAGGCCAGGCTACTCTTGGGCTCCTTTCTGTAAAAGCAGTCAAGCTCCATCAAGACCAAGCCCCTTTGTCCTGGGAGAATAAACGACCCTTTTTTGTCTGACAATATCTAAAACCTGACTTTTATTCTCAGAATGTCAGAGGAATCACAACTTGAAATGAATTCCCTGTGCCAAACTTTTTACAACACGAGGCACACACGACACAGGGCAACGGACACGAGCAAGCACAAATCGCATTTAACTATCGAGTAGTTTGACAGTCGGAATGTTTTGCAATTATGGCATGCATTGTGTGAGGTGTGTGGATAGCCACCAGGCTACAGCAACTAATTCAAACGGCAGCATCTCCAGCATCTTCCCATGACTCTCTCATTCATTCATTCCCATGTTTATTTGCATCTGCCAGGGCTTAATTGATGGCTACAACGAGACCGTTAAAACCTGCACTCGAAAAAGAAAAGGGAGGGTAGGAGGATAACGCTCATCTTACCTAAACACCGAACGATGCAACACATGCGTAGATGAAATCATATGTGGGCGTAGGCTTACTGTTGAGGTAGCATAACTTCTTATGCCAGTCGTCCTTTTCTTTTTGGTATCTCTGAGGCTCATAAATGTAAAATTCAGAAGGAAACATGTATGCCGTTTGAGTTTAATTCCAATACGAGACAGATGCTTTCACTTTTCAGCACCACCAGCGTGGGCCACTGCTTCCTCCTGGCCGCTTGTTGCAGCCAATAGCGGCATGGGTCATCATAGCTCACTATCTAGCCAATTTAAAATGTTTTTTAAATGAATGCTACCACTGCATAGTATATCGAAATATTAAACTAATCAATGTAGATTTTCGTTCAGTTATTTCGGGTTTTTTTTTTCAATTAATATGGCAAAAATTGGTCGGGACTATTTTATATCCCTTGAATATTGGTTGTGACATGTCACCACCGTCCCTACCCAAATCTACGTCCATGAGAGAGAGAGATAGACAGAGATAGACAGACAGACAGACAGACAGACAGACAGACAGACAGACAGACAGAGAGAGAGAGAGAGAGAGAGAGAGAGAGAGAGAGAGAGAGAGAGAGAGAGAGAGAGAGAGAGAGACAGACAGACAGACAGACAGAGGGAGAGAGAGTACAGTATGTGTGGCTGTGAGTTCGGTCATTGAAGCACTCAAGCAGCTTTTGAAAAAAATTGTTCAGTGACCTCCTGTAAATGGTAGGGCGTGAGTGAAGTGTGAATATGCCACTGTGCAGGCAACAGTAAGTGTTGCGGTCTAACCTTGTTCAGAAGTCTGTTAGCAAACGTTGTGCTTAGAGCATTGGAAAATTCTGTGTCAAAACCAGAAGTCAGTACGTGGGTGATACTACAGGTCACTTGGAGATAATATTTCTGTTTGAAACCATAACATATTTAACATGTGAATTAAACCAGTATTACCTGGGGAGCACTGTATGTGTTGACTTTGTGTATCAATTTTAGTAAACATGTTGGCATAGCATTTTGATGTGTGTATGTGCAGAGGTTAAGGCAGCAAGAGAGAGAGGCAGAGAGAGAGAGAGGGAGAGAGAGAGAGAGAGAGAGAGAGAGAGAGAGAAAGAGAGAAAGAGAGAAAGAGAGAAAGAGAGATGGTAGCAGATGCTGGAAACTGGTGCATTTAAAGCAACGCTACATAGTATTTATATGCACTGTCACTGTTGGAGCATTGTCTCACTCAAACAGGGCTGGATAAGGACTGGAGCTAAGAAAAGGCCCAGACATGTTTGTACCCTGCACCCCCCTCTTGCGAGCCGGTCTCAAATAAATAAATAAAAATGAAAAAGCAGCATTGTCCATCTGTCCCTGGGAAAATGTCCTGTATGCCAGATTACCAGTCCAGGCGTGCAGAGAGGTGACCTGTCAGTGTAAATTCAGGCTAGCGTGCATGCGTCCAAAAATGGTTGCGTGTGAGTGAAGTGTGAAGTGTTGCGACCTAAACTTGTTCAGAAGTCTGTTAGCAAACATTGTGCTTAGAGCGTTGGAAAATTCTGTGTCAAAACCAGAAGTCAATACATGGGTGATACTACAGGTTACTTGGAGAAAATATTTCAGTTAAAAGCATAACATGTTTAACATGTGAATTAAAACACTATTAGCATACCTGGGAGTGTGTGTCAACTATGTGTGTCAATGTAAGTTCACATGTTGGCATAGCATTTTGATGTATGTTTGTGTAGTAGGACTTGAGGCAGGGAGAGAGAGAGAGAGAGAGAGAGAGAGAGAGAGAGAGAGAGAGAGAGAGAGAGAGAGAGAGAGAGAGAGAGAGAAAGAGAAGCCTGTTAGCGAACGTTGTGCTTAGAGCATTGGAAAATTCTCTGTCAAAACCAGACGTCAGTACGTAACGTGGGTGATACTACAGGTCACTTGGAGAAAATATTTCTGTTTAAAAGCATAACATATTTAGCATGTGAATTAAAACATTACTATGGGGAGTGTATGTCAACTATGTGTGTCAATGTAGGTATATGCATGTTGGCATAGCATTTTGATATGCTTTTGTGTAGGGGTTGAGGCAGACAGACAGACAGACAGACAGACAGACAGACAGACAGACAGACAGACAGACAGACAGACAGACAGACAGACAGACAGACAGACAGACAGACAGACAGACAGACAGAAAGCATAACACATTTAACATGTGAATTAAAACACTATTACCAGGGGAGTGTGTGTCAACTATCAATGTAAGTTCACATGTTGGCATACCATTTTGATGTGCATTTGTGTAGGAGGTGTTGAGGGAGAGAAAGAGAGAGAGAGACAGACACAGAGAGGACAGAGACAGAGACAGACAGAGAGAGAGAGAGAGAGTGCAGCATGTGTGGCTATTTCAGTTTGGTCATTGAAGCATTTAAGCAGCTTAAAAATGTAGCTTAAAAAATGTTCAGTACAGGTGCAATTGTCTCTCACTCAAACTGCAGAGATGACCTGCTCGTACAAACTGAAACTGACTTACAATGACATGCATTTACAACGTCACAACGTGAAGTGTGGAAATTTTTTTTTTTTTTACTGGAAATATGTCCATGTGCGCCTCAGTGGCAGGGCTTAAAGGTGTCATGTTTAGTAGACTGAATGCTTACAGCATCGGAAAATTGTGTCTTTGACCAGAAGTCACACTGAGGACGGGGCCTATGCATATGGCACTGAACTTCATGCTGTGTCCCTAACTCTGTAAAACTACAGAGAAACAATCAGCTTGTGCAAAACTCTGTAGGCCTACATTTACTTGCATCCAAAATGTCAGTGTGATGTGTGGCCAACGAAAATGACTGAAAATATGTGCAACAGCTAAGACCCTGTTTACATGTATATGGATATTTTTTGTAAACACATCCATTTGGGCCTGTACCAGTGGTCGTCAATTGTGTAAACCGTACCAAAAATACATGGATTTAAACATATATTTACACTTCTACACTGCTACAATGGCCTATTGTCGGGTCTTAACCTGGTAAAGGACTCCGACTCATGTTAACAGACTGCATGCTTACATCAGCGGAAAATTACGTCTCGTAACCAGAAGGCACCTCAGTGATGGGGCTTGTGCTCAGGCCACTGAACTTGGTATTATGCCCTGCACTGTAATGAACTGTATGTTGTGCAGAATACATTGCCAAAAATATTAATTAAGGAGAAGGTAACTTCAATGTGTGAATTTGCCTTTTAATTCCATAAAGAGTTTTAAATAATGATAAATAATAATAAAAACACTTTCTTTAATCAACACAACACTCGCTCCACAGTATGATGAAAAGCCTATCCACTAACCAATAGCTCATTTGCTTCAAGGCACTGTCACCTATTACAATAGCATAGCGGGGTGAAAAATGCAATACAAAAACACATTCTCAGAAAAGAAAAAAGGTTTCATGAACAAGTTCAAGAAGAATGTGGAACAGTGCATGCATACGGACCCCAGACTTTACCACTGGTACACCCGTGACACTGTGTGCAGAAACTCAAGGGCGTAACAATGTGTTAACAAATGTGCTTGTAACTGTTAAAAGATTGAACTTGCCGAACTTGCTACTGTATGTTAGCATCACAGTGCATGGGACAGTGGAAAATTCAGTGTCCAGACATGAGCAAGAGGGTTCAAGAACACATGAAGAGTTCAGATGCAAAACCCCCTAAGTGCCTTTTCAGAAAATAATCTTAATTCATTTTTATTTAATACAAAGCTATCAAAATTGCATATTATTTATTTTATTTATGTAATATAACTATTTATATGTATTATCAAGTGCATGAATGTAAACCAAACCAACAAGGGGTTTCTCTAAAAATATAGAAATGCAGGTCTTCAGAAATGGAGTTAGGGGGTTTTGCATCTGAACTCTTCACTTGCAGAAATATGTGCTGTAAGTGAAATTTCAGGATGCATGTAACATAGTAGGCCTACAATGAAATACACTAGTCATTTAAATGTGCACAATTCATATTTTACTTCCATATTTTTGCATATTTTTCCAGGAACAATAATTCATGTATTCAACACACAACACTCTATTCTACACAACACACATCACTCTATTGCAAACACCACTCTATTATAAAAAAGTTTTTTTTTTTTTTTTAATTCAAAACACAGTATTGCAGGGCTGGGCTGGTAAACCTGGGTCCTCATTTATCATTTGTTCATAGAATGCCTTGTAAATTGTGTCCTACGAGTGAAATATAGAATGGTCGCAAGTATAGAAAAATCGGGATTTATCAAACGTGTGTTGGCTGCTCCTACGTACACTTCTGTATGATAAATCCCACACCTTCCAAATCACTGTGCACGTGCGCATTCGGGGTAATTTGCATCCCGAAACGCCTCCAAGTAACCATATATGGTATTAAAATAGGCCTAGCCTATATTCAAATGCCATGTTAATTCGAAGGCGCCACCCTGTTCGGACACTCATGAACACACGCGGACACACGCGCCACTCGAAGCGCTGGCAGGAAGTGCGGAGATAGAAACATGTCCGCGACAGAAATGGAAGTGCTCTCGACAGGGGGAGGGCAGTGTTTCAAAATAAATAAAAAAAGGAGACACACATGGATGAAAACACTGCCAATTTCATGTTTCTTCCACTCGCTCACATGGTCTGAGATGCTTGTATATTTAGGCACATTTCTATGTTCAAGTAGGCTAGATGTTCGTAAATCCCACACTTTCTCAGGAATGATCGCACGCATGCTTTACGCACAGATATGTGCCTAAGAACACTTGATAAATGAGGCCCCTGGAATATAGGGTATTTTCCCAGTGGGCCGACAGTCCTCAACGGCTGATGCTGCTGCAGTTTTTGTTGTTGCTGTTTTTGTTTTTGTCCCTTAGAGACCACCCATCATTTAGATAGGCCAGCCCATTGGTCCATTTTTAATGTAGACAACAGACTGTGCCAATCATAATATCTTGGAAAACCAGGGGGGCTGATCTATGCCAAAACGGCCCCGGGCTGTTTACTATGTCCCATTCCAGCCCTGCAGTATCGCCACGTTTGAGGAGCATTGCCACACTGCATGGCCAAACCAAGTAACACAAACACTGAATGCCAAAAAGCACATTTAAATAAATGGAATAATAATAAAACATTTGTACACACCATGTACCAAGCACATACAGTATATCACAGATTGTATATTACTACATACAGTGCATACATTCTATGACATAAGGTAGGGTATATATAGCAAACACACATGGCAGGAAATACACACGCATACAGTACCTAAAACTTATTAAATATATCTATGATTTAAAAAGAAATAGTACTACATTAACTACAAAGACAAAAAGCAATTAATAGGTCTTAAATACACAACATTATTTAAATATATACAATTGTATATGCCCCTCTTTAACCCATGTATACATTTTTAAAAGGCTATTGTGTTATTGCAATCCAAATGCATGGTTATGAAATACTTAGGAGATGTGGAGGTGACTGAGGTGACAGTGGTGGAACAAGTGCACACAGGGCCCCAGGGCAAAACACTGATAGGGTCCCCTAATATATCCTGATACTGATACGGCCTGCCAAGGTCACAACAGGGCCCCCACCACCAATACGAGCGAATAAATAAAATCTTGTCCATGTTCAGGTCAAATTCCCAATTAAAATAAAACTCCCCACCACTGACCATTTTCAATCTTCAATTGACACATGGGTCATCTCCTAGGCACCTGCCAAAAATCACAAGGTAGCCTCTTACTGTAGATGGAGTCGCCGGCGGGCCTATTCACTATTTGCTGAAAATACTTAACTACTACATCATAACACATTGCTATGACATTACCGAGAACAGATTAAGACATAGCCATTACAATTTTGGTGACAGTAAGGTTATAGCATAGGCTCTGTGCTAAGGGGTTAAAGGTCAGTTTCACACCACTGACTGTTGTCTGTTGTGTCCAGATGAGGCAAACTCCAGATGCTTCTGTTCAGCTCTTCTTCACAGTACTGTAGATGGCAGACTCATCCTCCTTTCTGCAAGACATGTAAATGGTTATTATGCTCAGAACTTTTGCAAGCATTATATACTGTATGACTAGTTTTGACCTCGTTATTTTGTTAGCTGTGTCTTAAAAAAAGGGTTTTGTTCTGTGACTTTGATATTCGTCACTGTTTCTGTAGCTGAGTATTTTTATTTTTTCTATCGTGGCAACAACTGGAGTGGAGGGCCCAAGACAGGAGAGGATGGAAGACTTTCGTCAATGGCCTATGTTCCTATGGGAATTTAAAGGCGTAAGTATGTAAGTAAGCCTGTGGCTTTGCATTTTCAATTGTGCTAAAAAAAATGTATCAGAATTGTCAACCTTACCCTGTTAGAGGTAAATGCACATACTAGATGCTGAATCTGGTTTTAAATGTTTTGTTACAGAGATGCTACGGCCAGTCTTAATGGGGTGAATACTGTTGAGAACCAATTTATGGACATGTTATATTACATGAAACAATATATTCAAGATTTTATACAAAACGTCCCTTTAGCAGTACCTCCACGACACTCACTGCATCATGTTCAGTACTGAGTATACTTTAACTTTCTCCCATCCCTTTGCTATTCAACTTTTTTAATGTTTGCTTCAAGTGTTGCATTAATTCCAACAGAACCTAATAGGATGAAAAAGATTTTGTTGCTTTCAGTCGATCATGTCACTTGCACTTGGGACCAGATATACAGTAGCTGGTTAGCAACAATGCTTTTGAGAAACGGGGTCCTGATCAGCCAAAAATAACTTTTGGTTTACAATTTGTTTTTACTTACTGAGTCCCGTCACTACAGGGCCTGCCGATGTCGACCGTGGCATAAAGCTTCTCTTCCTCCCTCTTCTTGGCAGCAGGAGGCTGTTGGGCTGGGGGGTTTGGAGACTCGTCCTCCTTTTTGGTCTTGAACTGGACACTGGCATACTGAACGTCCTCTTCAGCTCCTGCCTCCATCTTGGTAAATAGATGTACACATGCACAAACAGATACACACACACACACACACACACTTTCATGTATGGCTGAAGCATGGGAACACAGACATGCACACACACACACAAACACACAGCCACACAGTCACACACACACATACACACACACACACACACACACACACACACACACACACACACACACACACACAGTACCTTCTTTTTGGTCTTGAACTGGACACTGGCATACTGAACGTCCTCTTCAGCTCCTGCCTCCATCTTCTTAAATAGTAGACACACACAGAAACACACTTTCATGGCTAAATCATGGGAACACAGATATGCACGCCCTCGCGCGCGCACACACACACACACACACACACACACACACACACACACACACACACACACACACACACACACACACACACACACAGTACCTTCTTTTTTGCCTTGAAGTGGACACTGGCATACTGAATGTCCTCTTCAGCTCCTGCCTCCATCTTCTGTTTATGGTCATCTTTATCGTTCGAACCCGCCTTCTGTTTGGGGTCAGAGATGGTGTTTAGTAGATACTAGAGCCTTTAAAAATGCTTTGTGGAAATACTGACTAGGAACATAATATGCCAGAATCACCAAAAAGGAAAAGAGATAGAATACAAAATCTGCGAAATAAGAGGTTAAGAAGGAATTTTTCAGGACCCTTGCGGTGGGAACTGCCCTCACGAAAATCAACCATGGTTTTACTGTAGTAATCATGGTTTCTCTAAGTAATCTGAACCAACCATAGTAATACTATGGCTTATCCATGTTTTCTGTGGGTAAGCATGAAAACCATGGTTCCTGACTAACCATGGATCATGGATCCATGGATCAGTTTTCCTGTTTTTTTCAGCATGGTTTGTGTCTATGGTTTAAGCCAAATTTGATCTTTTCACATTTTTTTCTAAGTAATAAACTAGTTTGTTGTAGTATGGGCCAAATACAGCCATTTTTGCAGCTAAAAAAGATCCCCCTTTTCATGTATGAAAAGTGCAATTTTCCCAGTCATAATGAATAGTTAGAATTTGATGGTGGTGGTAAGTATTCATGAAAAAGGTAGCATTAGAGAAACGGTGGCATGAATTCTACACAGTGCACCTGAGCCAAGCTGAGCCAAGCTAATGCTAACGAGTTTGCGCAGCGCGCGCTGCTGACTGGGGGCGCGTCCGAAGACTAGGCAGGTCCAGAGGAACTCATCTCAGGTCAGAGAAGAACATACTTTATTATTGAAACACGGTGGACTGTTCCTTTAATTGTGGGTTTCATAGTCACCCAAAAGAACATTAGGACATGCATATGTCTCCGGTTCTCTGAAGGAGATTGAGAGAGACATCTCTCTTCATGGGTGTCCTCATCGTGTGGAACATCCACAGAAGTAATCACAGCTGAAGGCTAGGACCTGTTGCCACCGTTTTCCCGGGGGGTATAAAAGCGGTGTCGCGATTTAGCAGCCCAGCTGCGGTCCCTTTCAGAACTATCCCATTCGTCATCAGACTCTGCATCAGGGTTGATGTGATCCACCATGTCTTCGAGAAATGTAAACCTCTGCTTACGACTTTTCGCTGGCTGAATACAGCATGGTATGCAAGAGTCACCATTCAACGCATCTTGGGCGTGGGCTATGACGAGACATACAGAGCCCGCATCATAGGTGTCTGCTGCCACTGTCTTGAACCCGCAGTTCCTTGGACAGGGGCGAGCTTCAATCGGAGGTCGGTTACGGGTAGCCTTTCAACCACTCCTTTTTGGCACAGATTGGGGCCGTAATGAGAACTCTTGACCAGCAAACTTGACAGTTATCCAATCTGAGTGTCGTCTTGACAGCCGTGAGGCTAATAACAAGAAGCTAGCTGCAGCAAGGCTGCCTTCTGGTATTAGTTACCTTCAGCGTAAGCACTCGACCAAATTACCTCAGGAAAGTCCAAAACTAGACTGAGCAAATAAACCGCAGTTTAGACGGTCATTTTTGCGTAAAATGTCAAGACGACCGTAGGTAAACAGCTACAGTAATGTAAAATGTAA
>NC_085857.1:32794290-32939290 GCF_034702125.1 Engraulis encrasicolus
CTTTGGTGGATGGATTTGCAACAATCCTGTGTGCTAATTCTGTATGAAAAGTATGGTTCTTTTTTTCCAAGATGGCTGATATTTTTGTTTCTGCAATTAATTACGAGTAAGATTTCTATTCAATGATATAGATGAAGTTTAGTAAGCAAAGAGAGTAGTTGCATTGAACTATTGCAGAAGGAGGCATCAGAATTGTTGCTTTAGTTTTAAGCTCTACCCATTTTAATTCGCACAATGTTAAGCTAATATGCTTGCCCGTTTTTCAGTCCATCTCAGCCCGAATCTGGTTTGCTGTTTGGAGTGTTCACAGGTGATGTACTTTGTAGGTCTGTTAACCCTGTTCACTGACTAGCTACGTAAATGTGCAATAAGTAGGACAATGTGCAGCATGAGTTTGTTGTTTTGGAAAAAGCACCTGGAAATGTGACTTGAAAGACTGGAGAGTAGTGAGAGCCATACTGATTGTGTGCTACACAATAGTAAAAGCCCTCATCTCCAGACACCAACACTAAGCTACTGGTGTTCCCTGTAGCTTGAAGAGCAGGTCCACTATCAGTCTTCTTGAACCAGGTGTAGGTGTGAATTGGTGGATTGGCATCACTGTTGCAGGCTAAGGTGACTGAATCTTCTGATGATTTACTGGGGGGGCTGAGCACCAGTGATGTGTTCTTTGGGGGGTCTGAAATACACACAAAGGGAATCACATGCTGAATCACAATATGAAAGGAAATACATTGAAAACAAGCAAAATTTAGATAACGAAATGATGGATGACAGAAAAATGAAATGAAATAAAGGAATAGAATTATGATTCATAATGCAACATTACTTACAGAAAACATCAATGGGTAGCTCAGTAGAATCATTTAATCCAACTGAGTTTTCCACTCTGCAGTAGTAATGTCCAGTGTCCTCTGTGGTGATGTTGGGGATGTCATAGTTTTGTCCTGATCCGATGGCAGTTCCACCATTGTTGGTCTTGTACCAGGTGTAAGTGTGTACCGGTGGGTTGGCATCACTGCTGCAGGTCAGAGTCACTGAATCTCCCTCCTTTATGCTTCCGGTGGGGCTGATTAACACAAGTGTGTTCTTTGGAGGATCTTAATTTAAATCAGTAAAAGCAATACAGAGTAAATGGCAAATATCTGACAAGCACATTTCAATTCATTTTGTTGGCTAAAATCTTGAAATTAAAAGATAAAACATAACTCTGTGCCACTTACAGAAAACATTTACATGCAATAGTGTAGAGTTACTGTATCCAACAGTGTTCTCAGCTCTGCAGTAGTATTGGCCAGAGTCATCTTGTCTTGTCTTTGTTATGATGTATTCTTTTCCTGAACTGATACTTTCCATTCTGTTGATCTTGTACCAGGTGTAGGTGTGCACTGGTGGGTTGGCATCACTGCTGCAGGTCAGAGTCACTGAGTCCCCTTCAACTATGTCACCAGAAGGGCTGATCGATACAGAAGTGTTCTTTGGGGTGTCTGAACACATGGAATAAAAAGTACATAAGTTACATAAGAAGCTTACATAAGCAAGCATATAGGCCTACCGTACATAACATATCAAACAATCATAATTAGGCATTACTTACAGAGGACATCAATGAAGAGAAATGTAGAATTATTAAATCCAACTGAGTTTTCCACTTTACAGTAGTAATGTCCAGTGTCCTCTGTGGTGATGTTGGTGATTTCATAGTTTTGTCCTGATCCGATGGCAGTTCCACCCTTGGTGGTCTTGTACCAGGTGTAGTTGTGCACCGGTGGGTTGGCATCACTGCTGCAGGTCAGAGTCACTGAATCTCCCTCCTTTATGCTTCCGGTGGGGCTGATTAACACAAGTGTGTTCTTTGGAGGATCTTAATTTAAATCAGTAAAAGCAATACAGAGTAAATTGCAAATATCTGACAAGCACATTTCAATTCGTTTTGTTGGCTAAAATCTTGAAATTAAAAGATAAAACATAACTCTGTGCCACTTACAGAAAACATTTACATACAATAGTGTAGAGTTACTGTATCCAACAGTGTTCTCAGCTCTGCAGTAGTAATGGCCAGTGTCATTTGTGGTGATGTTGGGGATTTCATAGTTTTGACCTGATCCTACAGCACTTTCACTGCTGGTGGTCTTGTACCAGGTGTAAGTGTCTACCGGTGGGTTGGCATCACTGCTGCAGGTCAGAGTCACTGAATCCCCTTCTTTTACATTACCAGAGGGGACGATTGAGGCAGAAGTTCTCTTTGGAGAATCTATTTAAAATTAGTAAATACACACAACCATTACCGTACACCATTGCCAAAAACTTATGACAGTGGCATTTTTCAATCTGTCCATTTGTCACTGGTTAGAAAAATATGGGTGGGTGGCAATGAGAATAACACTGAAATGAAATAAGTCACGAAGTAAGAAACGATATGTGTGTTTACAAAACTTACAGAAAACAGTTAAATTAAGTGGCAGAGAGTCACTGTATCCAATTCTGTTTGTCCCTCTACAGTAGTATTGTCCAGTGTGCTCTGAGCTTATATTGTTGAAGTTGTAGGTCTGTCCTGATCCTAATTCATTTCCACCCTTGGTGGTCTTGTACCAGGTGTAAGTGTCTACCGGTGGGTTGGCATCACTGCTGCAGGTCAGAGTCACTGAATCCCCTTCAACTATGTCACCAGGAGGGCTGATTGACGCCAGTGTGTTCTTTGGGGAGTCTGAAAAGATGGAATAGATCATAATCTTTAAAGCTTAAAAAGCAAACCAAGACCTATAGCCTATAAAATAAGTGTGATGTAGCAGAACTTACAAAATACATCAATAGACACCATTGTAGAATTATTAAAGCCAACTGAGTTATTCACTCTACAATAGTATTGCCCAGTGTCCTCTGTGGTTATTTGGACAATCGTGTGGGTTTGTCCTGAACCAACGGGAGTTCCACCTTTGTTGACCTTATACCAAGTGTAGGTCATAACTGGTGGGTTGGCATCACTGATGCAGGTTAAAGTCACTGAATCCCCTTCCGTTGTGATTGCAGTGGGCTTGACTGACACAAGTGTGTTCTTTGGGGAGTCTGGACATATGGAATAAATAGTTATCTTTAAAGCTTAAACAAGCAAGCAAAGACCTATTGCGTATCGCAAGCATGATGTAGCTGAACTTGCAGAAGACATCAATGGATGGGTGTTGATCAATGCTGGCCCAAATGATTAACTAAAAAAGTGACAAATAAGGCAGCACCTTGCATAAACTCTTTTTATTGCCTATTGCTTGCATCTTACCATTACCATACACCATTGCCAAAGAGCTATGACAGTGAAATTTTTCAGTCTGTCCATTTTTCACTGTCTGTGTCATTGGTTAGAATAATAAAATGGCATGTGGTAATAACTCTGCCAAGGAAGCTGTTTGATAGAACCTTTGACTATGTTACACCCTATTATTAGACTGGAATGTCAAAATTCACCCCATCCCCCAATGGTGACGAATCTTTAAAAAAAAAAGGCCTACGGATCAACACCCAAATGTAATCGCTTGTTCCTTTTGTGATTTCCATCAACTCCACAAAGTTTCATAACATAATCAAAACCAAAACCAAAAACATAACCTCCTTGGCGGGGGTAATACAATAATTCAATGAAAGTATACGTGTTTTTGCTAAACTTACAGTAAACAGTCACATTAAGTGGCAGAGATTTTCTGAATCCAATTGTGTTTCTCCCTGTACAATAGTATTGTCCAGTGTGCTCTGAGCTTATCTTATTGAAGTTATAGGTCTGTCCCGATCCGATGGCATTTTCACCCTGGGTGGTCTTGTACCAGGTGTAGGTGTGCACAGGTGGGTTGGCATCACTGCTGCAGGTCAGAGTCACTGAATCCCCTTCAACTATGTCACCAGCTGGGCTGATCGATGCAGAGGTTTTCTTTGGAGGGTCTAAACATATGTTGTGATAATTAAAAGTTTACATGATCAGTTGTGATATTTAAAAGTTTACATGAAAAAGCAAGAACTGATTTTAGCAATGAGTCTCATTTCTGCAATATGATGCACTCACACTGGACAACCAGGGTCTTTGCAGGTGACTGATCATTCTCATGCCCCTGTACAGCACAGGAATAGCTGCCTGAGTCAGTGCTCCTCACTGGACTGATGGTAAATGCACCATGTTGATTGGCAACACGCCGGCCGTTCTTATACCAGATGAAGGTAGAGTGGCCACCAGGGTCACAGGAAGGTCTACAGGTCAGAGTCACACTCTGTCTCTCTTTCACTGTAAGGGGACTCATCTCTACCTGCAGAGCTGAACAGAACAAGTTATCATCATCATAATCATGGTCCCGTGTTTCCATGTTTACATGACAATCATAGCAACCTCTAACATAATGTCCATTCTTACTGTGTGTACTGTGTGTCTATTACATGTGGACTATTTGACAAAGATGACTTGATTACTTACTTTGAATTGAGATGGTGACACCTGGAATTCCAGACATTCGACCAGTGGGATCAGTAGTCAGGAATCTGAATCGATATTCACCTGCATCACTCTCTCTCAGATCTTCTAGTCTCAGGGCACAGTTGCTTTCTGTGTTTCCAAGAAACTTGGTGCGCGCTGCATACTGCAGTGTTTTACTAAAATCTACAGGATCTCCAGGATATTGTTTATGCCAGAATGTTTCAGTGACTTGAAGATTATTTGGATATGAGTAAGAACAGCCCAGGTCTACTGATGATCCATTCACAGCACAGATACTCTGATGAGTGTAGATCACACTCCAGCAATTTATAACACCTGAAACAGACAAGGACATCAGAAAAACAATGTCTAATTATATAATATTGTTACTCAGATGTTACTCATAGTATATGAATGTATTTGATTTTAATGAATGATATGAATTAGAGCCCAATAACCACTGCACTTACAGGCTGGGGGGGAAGGATGATTCTCAAGTCCTTTCAGAGCACAGGAGTAACTGCCTGCATCTGTCTTACTCACTGAGCTCAGAGTCAGAGTGTTGCCACTGATGGTCGGTTGGCTGGTCACAGGCTTATACCAAATGAAGGTGGTGTCACCACCAGGGTCACAGGAAGGTCTGCAGGTCAGAGTGACACTCTGTCCTACTGTCGCTGTAGTGGGACTCATATCTACCTGCAGAGCTGAACAGAACAAGTTGTCATCATCGTCATTGTCATCATCATCATCATCATCATCATCATCATCATCATCATCGTATCAATATCATGGTCCACATTAAAAGCTTATCTACTTACTTGAAACTGAGATAGTGACACCTGGAATTCCGGAGAATCTCCCATTGGGATCAGAAGTCAGAAACCTGAATCGATATTCTCCTGCATCACTCTCCTGCAGACCTTCTAGTCTCAGGCCACAGTTGCTTTTTTTGTTTCCAAGGTACTTGGTGCGATTTGCATAATCCAGTGTTTTACTGAAATCTACAGGATCTTCGGGATCCGGTGGTCTATGCCAGAATGCTTCAGTGACCTGAACATTATTTGGATATGAATAGGAACAGCCCATATCTACTGATGATCCTTTCACAGCACAGAGACTCTGAGGAGTGTAGGTCACACTCCAGCATTTTAGAACACCTGAAGCAAAGATGACATCATATGACCAAATCACTTACAGTCACAAGATTCCAAATTTCTGAAAATATGATTACTGTATAACCTATATAACACCTGGTATATCACAATGTTTCTAAATGTGTAACTTGGTATTTCACAATGTTTCTAATGTGTAAGGATCCACAGAGGTCTGTAAAATTAAGCTTAGGTAAATCCTACAAAATTTAGACGGCTGAGCAGCTACAACCACTGAACTTACAGACTGAGGGGGAAGGGTGATCCTCATGTCCCTTCAGAGCACAGGAGTAGAGCCCAGAGTTTGCCTTACTCACTGAGCTCAGAGTCAGTGTGTTGCTTCTGGGTTGGATGGTCACAGGTTGTCTGTTCTTGTACCAGATGTAGGTGGGGTTGGTGTTAGGAGGACATGAGGAGCGGCAGGTCAGAGTCACACTCTGTCCCTCTGTTACTGTCTCTACCTGCAGAGCTGCATAAGATAGTCTTTAAGTTATACATTCATGTTATAAAAGACAAAAATATTTCCTGCTTATTGATGTCCAAAGAAATGAAATTACCTGTGACAGACAGAGTGAATGCTGATTTACTAGTCCATTTTCCGTTTGATTTATCTGTTTCAAACCTAAACTTATACGCTCCTGTATCACTGTCTCTCACATCTGTAATTCTCAGAGTGCAGTTTTTCTCTTTGTCCCCCAGATATTCCAATCTGTCTATCTTATCTACATTACTGAAATTCTTCCATGGCTCAGTGTCATTTACAATCCAATAAGTATGTACAGGTGTATAACCTTGGAGGTATTTGTAGGAGCATCCAATATCAACTGATGAATTGAGAGGGACACATTTGTTTGGCGTTAAGGTCACTTTCCACTCTGGGTCAGAAACACCTTGGGAGACAAACACAAATAATTAGTTGTTTAAACTCAGCTGGAAAAACTGTATAGAAGCATTTAATATTGATAATTTCCGATTTTATACACTTGCACTCACACATCTTTTCTTTGTATAAAAATATCTAAATGCAGATTGTTGCAATATGCCATATCAAAGTAGTGATACAATGAACTGAGAAGAAAACCAGTACCACAATATCACAACAAACACATCTAGCATTTTGTGTTGTCATTTACCAGAGTCTTTGAACTGCCATACTACTTAACAAAAACAATCAAGAGGAAGCTGAACCCTCTGAAATAACAAAAAATCTGAAAAGTCTTTTCCATTCAGGGTCACTTCTGATAAATAAAAAAATATATAAAGATAGTTGACTTTACTGAAATGTAAATACTTTAATTCCAATTCCAACCTGGAGAGATGAGCAGAATCAACACCAAAATGGTGCTTTCTTCATGCATGGTTGCTCATTCCTGTTTATGAAAGCACAATCAAAAATGAATAAAGAAGGTTTATCAAATGTTCTTCAATGTATACTGTATATAAAACAGGTTTTATGAAGGAATTTTAGTTGTAATTCAACACACACACACACACACACACACACACACACACACACACACACACACACACACACACACACACACACACACACACACACACACACACACACACACACACACACACACACACACACACACACACACACTTAAAAGTGGTACTGCATTCTTTTTCTTTATTTCGTAACAATGTTACTGCTGCTGCACTGCACACATTGGTCTGCAGTGAAAGTTGAGAAAGCCCCATTTAGGGAGCCCAAAAGTGGGGATGAAAATGCACCACTGCATCCCCCTCTCCGGCACCTACAGGCAGAGCAGGCCCAAACAATTTACATTAACCCTACTACAAGCTGTTACCCTCAGTGACAGAGTTAATAAGGGTTTTCTCTTAAACTTTCCTATGACCTAGAAGCAAGCTTGATATGATATGTTTGCAGTACCGTTCTGATGCTGTGCTGGTGAACACTTCTGAAATGCTAGTAATACCCTACCCAGTTGTCAAGCTGTAAAATCAAACCAGGGGGGTGATCAGGGACTGATTATGATTATTGAGAGTTCGGGGGGTTCGCCCTGAGAAAGTTTGCAAATGAAGAGTTCAGAAGCAAAACCCCCTAACTCCATTTCTGAAGACCTGCACTTCTGTATTTTTAGAGAACCCTGGTGTTGGTTTGGTTTACATTCACGTACTTGATAATACATATAAATAGTTATATTACATAAATAAAATAAAAAATATGCAATTTTGATAGCTTTGTATTAAATAAAAATGAATTAAGATTATTTTCTGAAAAGGCACTTAGGGGGTTTTGCATCTAAACTCTTGAAATTCAGTTCATAAAGGTTTCAAAATATAACCCTGCCACAGTCTGACAATATTAATTACCAATGTTCTCGCTCTGCATATGACATTCACCTTCACTGAGAAACAGCAAGACCATATTTGTGTGACCATACAGTAAATGTCTGTATATGTTTGACCAATGTGGCATATGGCATCATATACCACAGGGATAAAAAGTAATGTGTCATGACGTGCTACAAACCTATTAAACTGAAATGCAGAGCATGGTCAACATGTGTTCAAGGTTGTCACAACCATGTAAGCAAACTAGGCCATCCTAACAACTGTATTTGTATTAAAATGATAGCAATACTTTGTGAGTGAGGTAAAACCTTCCTAAATTCAATGACTGAAACCTTCAATGATGCTGCTATCAAAAATCCCTTTTGAGGGGGCTCCTCTCCAATACTTCGGAGAGATAAAAGGTTCCCTTGTCCCTCTTTGTCTAGGGCCCCCAAATACCTTGAAACAGCCCTGCATGTGTTCACACCATGCATGCATGTCTATACATTCAACGTCTGTTCAAAGTCTGGAATCAGGAATAGGGCCTACATAGATCACAGTGCTGTTCACACAGGACCACGGAGGTGGCATATAACATATGCTGAAGATAATGACATTTGTTTAAGATTCAGGTACAAGAAAGTGCAAAATTTACCGGTCTACTTATTCTCAACCATTCACAAAGACAGCTCAATAGAAACCAGCAGGCAGCATTCACAGACAATTTAATGCAGGCCAGCTAACTTGGTGTCTAAGCCATTATAACATAAGAAGACATTACACGACACATGGCCATGACAAAATACAAATCTTTCTTTCTATATCTGTCTCAAATCAGAAAGTAAATCATAATGCATTGCTAGGTTGCATGTTTGACAATGCAGGGATGAAACAACATGTGGTATATATGGACTAATGTATGTGTGGTGACATAGCTGGGAAATGAGAGGAGCTGCATATCTGGTGGCATAGCTGGGTAAATGAGGGCGAGGGAAGAATAACAGAATAAAATAAAATGAAAATGGATGGGTTGTGTGGAGGAGAGGAATGTAATGCATAGGTATGTAGAGGAGTGTATATTGGAGTGTATATGAATAGATGTGTGTATATGTAGGCTATTCTGCCGTACAAAACAAGAACGCAGTATCTCAGATTTGGGCAAACTGAGAAAAAAGGCTTCAAAGTTTCCTATATGGCCCGACAACTGTGTTGTCGGTAAAGTGGTGGTGACACTTCTTTGTAATGTGTCATGAGCTCGCTCCTTGGCATCCTTCTTTGAGCTCTTGGCTCTTATCTCTCTCTGTCTCTGTCTCTCTCTGTCTCTCTCTCTCTCTCTCTCTCTGACCCCGTCTCTCTCTCTCTCTCTCTCTCTCTCTCTCTCTCTCTGACCCCGTCTCTCTCTCTCTCTCTCTCTCTCTCTCTCTCTCTGCCTTGCCCTCTCTCTCGCTCTCTCTCTCTCTCTCTCTGCCCGTCTGCCTTGCTCTCTCTCTCTCTCTGCCCGTCTGCCTTGCTCTCTCTGCCTGCCTGTCTCTCTCTCTGTGTCTCTGCCCCCCTGCCTTGCTCTCTCTGCCTGCCTGTCTTGTTCTCTCTCTCTGTCAGTCTGGTCTGTCTCTGTTGTTATGTGTGTCTGTCTCTGTTGTTATGTGTGTCTGTCTATCTGATTGTCTCTGTCTACCTTGATTCTCTCTACCTGTTAACTACCTTAATTACTTTCTATCATCTGCCACTCTACTCTCTGTTCTGTCCGATTGTCCTCACCTGTCTCTACTCATTGTCTCTCGTTAACCTTCCAGCTGTATCCCATCTCCCTCCTGATTACTCTGTGTATATCTAGTCCTGTCTTTGTGTTTGTCCTTGTCGGATCGTCTGCAAGTTCTGCTACCCGTGTGTGTCTTCGTCTTGTTCTCGTTCCTGGCCACCTGTCTGTTTCCCGAACCCGAACCCCTACCAGAACCTGCACCTGAACCCTCACCTGTCTATCCACCCAACCCGCTCTGCTGACTTCCAGTGATCGACCCGGACCTGCCTGACTCTCTTCTCTCCTGCCCCGGTAATCCTGATCTGCCTTCTGCTTTTCGACTACTCGTTTGAATATCCCTGAACGGTACTTCTGCCTTGATTAATTTGCCCTGTTGTGTGTGTGTGTTTCCCCCCAGGACTTCCGGCCCCTCCATCAGCTCCCAAGGACGATTCTCCGCCACTGGGGGGGCACACACACACAGGCACCTGGACACCTGGACTCCTGGACTCTTGGACTCATTCTCCCAAATCCCTTTACCCTTTCAATCAATAAACTCTCTTTAATGTGACGCACTTGGGTCCTCGTCTGTCTGAACCGTGACAGTATGCTTTTTTAGGATAGAAATTAAATGCACATAAGAAAACCTCTAAAAAAACAACATTTATGTGTCTTTTTGCCGCAAAAAATCGAGCAATCTGCGTTAGTTCTGGCAGACCACGTAGTCAACGCACCCTTTTGCCTATTGGCTGACGCCGACCCAACCCATACAACTCTCCACTAATCAGCTGCGCTTTGGTTATTCAGCTGCAGCTCGCAATTGGATGCTGACATATGGCGCACTTTATTTAAACTACCGAATTTGTTTTCCTGTCATTGCTTTTTGCTGCTTGTTTTGCTCCCACCACCTCGACTGCTCCACCAGACTAATCGTTGTCAAACAATGTAATGTTGTTGCTTGCTCTGTTCTAGGGGGTATTTTGCCTTTCCAGCTAAATGGAAGGCACACCACCTGAGGATGCTGCTGTTCCCTGTATTGGCTTACATGGAGCTCATAGAGAAGCCGGGGAGCTTCCTCTGAACAGAGCCATACCCCCAAACACAAATGTATGCATTCAGAAATAAAGCTTCTGAAATATATCTCTTGTTTCCCGTTTTGACTAGAGTGGATCTGACAGAAATGGAGTTAGTGCGTTCTTAGCTGGCATTACTTCCACAAAATGGAGTTACTGCAGGAGTTACTGCAAGAGTTACTGCGTTCTTGGCTAGTATTACTGTCTACTCCCAAACTATTCCCATTGGAAAGTGCAGCAGTAACTCACTGACTTACTGCGTTTTTGTTTTGTACAACGTAACCTTTAATTAAACACCCCAGTAACTTATTTTTTTGTGATTTTTGCACTTTCAACATTATTTTTCTCTAAAACGGGATGATGTTGGACCACAGTTTTTTGACACAAGACAAATGAGGTAGTTTAAAGCCCATTTCCGATCTAAACTCAATTTCGACCATTTTCGAGTTACTGCGTTCTTGTTTTGCACGGCAGTATTGTATGTGAATGTCTGAGGATGTTTATGTGTCTATGTGTGAAAATGGTGTCTGTGTATAGCAAATGAGATGTGTACTACAAGATCTAACATGATGGAAATGCACGGTTTGATGTGAAAATAAATATCCTTATGGGACAATAAAAAATCTAATCTAATGTAAAGTGCAGAGCAGTGACTTCACCGATGGCAAAGAATAAATATGGTAAAGCAGCCTATACAGACATTGCAGAATAGACCAGACAAATGGCACACAACTGCATCTACATGAAGACATGAAGACAAGGCAAAGCATAACTCACATAATACAGTCATTCCATAACAGATCCAACATCTGGCACACAACAGCATACTGGCACATAAACATGTGCTGCAACACAGGACAAAATATAATGTACATTCCAACATAGAAAGATTCATTGAACATCATTGTTGGTTTGTTGGTTCATTGTCTCTAGATTGCATGCAAACTAAAGACCAAAATGTAGGCCTACACCATTCACAAACACAATTTCAACATTCTGAATATTCAAGATAACCTAGTCGGTAACACTTTACTTTACGGATCGCTAATAAGGTGGTCATTTTGTGTTAATTTCATAGTTATTTCAGGATAATAATATTTCAGGATTCGTAACAACAGCAAAATAACCATACAGTTTCCAGTGCATTGTGTGTGTGTGTGTGTGTGTGTGTGTGTGTGTGTGTGTGTGTGTGTGTGTGTGTGTGTGTGTGTGTGTGTGTGTGTGTGTGTGTGTGTGTGTGTGTGTGTGTGTGTGTGTGTGTGTGTGTGTGTGTGTGTGTGTGTGTCAACAAAGTGTCACCGTGCTGCGAGTCATCAGGGTGTCACCACAATGCACTGGAAACTGTATGGTTATTTTGCTGTTTTTTACCCTGAAATAACTATGAAATAACTATGAAATTAACATGAAATTACCACTTTATTAGCGATCTGTAAAGTAAAGTGTTACCACCTAGTCTCTATTACAATGTAGCCTATATAAGACATTCACATACAGAACAAGGCAGACAAAGAATACATACTCTTGCTCTCTCTCTCTCTCTCTCTCTCTCTCTCTCTCTCTCTCTCTCTCTCTCTCTCTCTCTCTCTCTCACACACTCTCTCGCTTTCACACAGACACACACGCATGACATGTGCATCTGCGCCAACCAAAGACCGCTACAAACATCAACAAACCACGGATCAGCAGACCAAACACTTCATTGCAATTCATATACCAAATGTCACAAAATGCCAACTCACAATTCAAACCAAAATAGAACAATGTATTGCAACCCAAACAAAATGCCACAACATTTCACTTAAAACAAATAGACCAGTTACCATGTGAATCAACGCCCAACATTTTTAATCAAGTTATTTAAACATTTAGGATAATGGCAATCAACTAAGCATTGACCAAAAAAATCATACGTTGTAAAATATAATGTACAAAATGTTCAATGTAGGCTATTTGTTCAGTTTACACAATTGTCTTAATCTACTCTGTTCAAGAACTTGAGCACCAGCAACAAATTATTGGAATGTACAAGTTAGGCTATTAGTAGGATACTACAAGTATAAGCAATGCTAAACAACACCATGTGCAGTACGTAAAATATAACCATGTACTTACACGGTGAGTGACTGAGGTGTCTTCTTGACAACAGTGTGTGGTCTATGAATGACAGTCAGCAAAAGAGTTCAATAGTGTCACAGGGAAGGTTTTTTTTCCGTCACAGGGAAGTTAGAGACGAGCAGTTAGAGATACGTTCAAAAACGCCTCCCTTTCTCCTCGGCCCTTGCCTCTGTTCTTCAATTTCTCTTTGCAGCATACCTAAAGTAGCGGGAACGGGAGTACGGGCCTGCTGGTGGGCCTGTTCACTTATTGCTGAAAAGACTTAACTACATCATAACATCATTGCTATGACATTACAGAGTGCTTTAAGTGACAGATTAAGACTGGGCCATCACAATTTTGGTGACAGAGTTAGGTTATAACATAGGCTCTGCACAAAGGGGTTAATGGACCACTTAGTACTTTTTGAGTCTTAGTTTTTTCCAAAATGGGTTCAGTGTTTTTAAGTCATAAATGAGAGACCCTGGTAGTTTCTATGGCACCCTCCACAGGCTGCAACTTCCCTAAGTTGAACATTTAGGTGGAAACACTGTGGTAAAGTTTATAGCCTGTGCTATTATTCTGATACATTTTATTTGTTTTATTTTATTGGTATCATTGACAGTAGATATAATGGACGCCAAATCAATGTTCTTTCTTCTATCTACTGTCAATGATTGGTATAAATGTTTTTTTTTCATGTTTTGTTTTTGTGTGTTTGTGTTAGGGACTACAAACGAAAAATGAAAAACAGCTATTCATATTTACATGATGTATTTTTTTCACACACACACATTCATCAATATGAATGGGTCCTATCAAATCAACCTTCGCTTTGTCCAAGTGAGTTGAAGCATCCACTCCTTTAACCCATGGACGACTAAGGCACCTGCAAGAAAGGGTGCTGAATGCCTGAGACATTTTTAAGAAAAGCTGCCCTCAGCCTATAAAAACCTAAATATTTCAGCTTCTGAAGCACATAAAAATATGCACTAAGTTGCATTTAAACGCTAAGACCCTCGTCTTAAAAGGGACACTGTGCAGGAAATGGTCAAAAAACTTTTTTAAAGGTACTGCAACTATGCTGCTCATTGACACCGGGGTGCCTATTGCCAAATTTGATCTTTACATGAAAGTTTACTAAGTAATAAACAAATATTTTCTAGTATGGTCCAAGTAGAGTCATTTTTGCAGCTAAAAATTGCTATTTTTGGAAATTCAAAATGGCGGACCATGGAGAAGATCCCCCTTTTCATGTATGAAAAGTGCAATTTTTCCAGTCATAATGAATACTTAGAATTTGATGCTGGTGGTAAGTGTTCATGAAAAAGGGAAAATTTGTGAATGGGCAGCATGAATTCTGGAAATAAACAACTTAAAATATCACACAGTGTCCCTTTAATTAGAATGTGTTAATTTATCTAAAACAAACAGAGATTTTTAATAAAGTTGTCTCAAATCTCATGAGCCTGAATGTTGCGTAATGCAGCTCCAGGCTACAGGGCCAATGTTTCCCAATGCATCATCAGGCATCAATTGGTTAAATAGTTCCACTTTCTAATCTGTAGGGGACGACATTAGAGGAAGACTGCATAGTGTAGCTTTGGGTCGGGCCATGGGGAAGTTTGAGACACGACTGTCAAACTGTGTTTAAAAACACCTCTCTTTCTTTTTTTAAACTCTTCTATTCTTGAGAGTGTCTGTTTCACACTAACACCACCCTCTGCTTTTTCCACAATCTTGCATTTTTGTATTTCAAGTGACACCACACACCATTTCTGGAAATAAGCTAATTTTACATTGAGTTCAATCTTTCTCCTGTTCGTCCAGCCATTCTCTTGGTCTGATAATGGATCCTCCAGTTCTGAGATAGAAATGATCTAAATTGAATCTATGGGGAGCAGCTAGCTGATTCAACAGTGTGCTAGCTTGGACGTGGGATTCAAATTCCCAGACTGAGAAAATATCAGGAGGAAAGATAGAGAGAGGTGTACAATCAGTTTATTTCTAGAAAATAGTGTGGTGTCACTTCAAGCAGGAGGACAGGTTAACAGTAAGCAGTGTGTGGATAACGGAACTTAGTTATAGACTGGATACACCTGGAATCGCTGACTACTCTGGGAGAATACCGCCAGATTGCCAAAACCAATCTGTTAAGGGTGACATGTCTTTTTTTTAAACATAAATCGTTATCTCAGATGTCTAGTGCTTATTGTACCATAGTACTCCTCACTAAGGCCAGGTTAATGTACTACAGTCACAGTGCATTACTGATGGTGACACTTCTGCTGATATGAGCGTGTGTGGTTGTTGGTTGATGGTGACTCTGAGACATGATGCACACTCAGCGTCTCACACTCAGCATCTTCCACAAATTACTCCAGAAATCTCGCCATATCAGCATTAACCCCCTACAGTAAAACACAGTGTTATACATTTGTTGTTACTTCATGTGGCATGGCAATGGCCAAGTCATAGTGCAATACTAAAGGCCCTGTGTTATTTCCCAGTAGAGTAGTTCTAGTTAACATTTCAGTCACAATTACAGCAGAGAGAGTAGAGAGGGAGAGAGGTTCCATTGGCCGCGTTCTATTATTGCAAGGGGGGGGGGGGTCCCCCTTTAGGCAAACCTAAGAACTGTTCTATTCAATGCTAGGAGTATTATGACACGCCCCTTTAGGCAGACCGGAACGTGGTCAGGTTAGGTGCCCATAGCAACCTATTATATTGGCATATCTCTATATACTTAAAGAATCTCTGATTACAGCATTCCACTGGTGGAACGGGGTGCATTATGGGGCCATGACTCACTCTAGCAGGTGGACTAAGTGCAATGAGAGACATAACTTGGTAAAGATTCTGGAAATAAGGACACCAACAATAATAAGCTTCCTTTGCCAAAGATTTATTGAATTCATCAAAATATTGAACATATACATATAACTACATGTAGGATTAATCCATGTGATGTACTATGTGCGTGAAGTAGGCTACTTCAAATAAAAAGATAGAGACAATCAATAAAGACCACAATATGTAAAACAAAAAAAAGCAAACAAAAAACAACCCTACCCAAACTTAATCATTTCAAGAGTGAAAAAAAATTGGACATCGTTGGCTACCTGGTTTTAGTTCGCCCTACAGCACACGTAAAATCAATACGTAAAATCAGCTTAAAATGCATATTCATTAAACATGTACAAAAATACAAAACAGAAAACACCAAATTCAATTAGTCTTTTGACAATCTCTCTCTCTCTCTCTCTCTCTCTCTCTCTCTCTCTCTCTCTCTCTCTCTCTCTCTCTCTCTCTACCTCTCTCTCTCTACCTCTCTCTCTACTGCACATGTGAGGAACCCTTTTCATTTGAGGGGCCACTTCAAATGTTAAAGTCCTCCAAGGGCCGTGAACACAAACCAGGATTCTCCCTGCACTTTAGGCCTATATTGAACGCAACTAATATCTAATATAGTTTTTTTTTTTTTTTAATAATCGATAAAGAGCATAATACTACATATGTAAAATCAGGTTCAAATTCATATTCATAAAACATGTACAAAAATACAAAAAAGCTTTTTGAAAATCTCTCTCTCTCTCTCTCTCTCTCTCTCTCTCTCACTACCTCTCTCTGTCTCTGTCTCTGTCTCTCTCTCTCTCTTTCTTTCTCTCTCTCTCTCCCTCTCTCTCTCTCTCTCTCTCTCTCTGCAATTAATCTTTTTCATAAACGACCCCCGAGACATTCAGTAGGTTCCCCAGCCCTGGTATAGAGACAACTCAAACAACAATAGACAAAATAGAATCACACTGTTACTGAAATAGCTAATGGCAATTAAGCATACTGAATAGTATCTGTATAATAGTATGCTGTTTTTATTGTGGCTAATCACAATATGTGGAAAATAATAAATCTAAATAAATCATTAACTATTAAGCTGTGCTGAGCTGGTATGTATTCAGTTGCTACTCTTTTATCATATGTTTGATGAATTCAGGAGTGCAACTTGTTTGGCTTGTTAAAAAAATGAGTTGAAAATAAAAAGTTACTCCTCCACGACAGCATCTTCTCTCTTGCTTTCTTTCTTTTTTTCTTTCTTTCTCCTCCATTTCCCACGATCTACAGTGACATAGTGCGTAAGCAACGTGATGTTAGGACAACTCTTTGTTTAAACATATCACTTTTCAATTATAATAACACAGCTCAGTACCTCTGCAGTTATGTGCAGTTATGTCTAGTTTAAACTATTTTTTAGGCCATTTGTGACTTTATTAGATAGGGCAGAGAAGGGTCAAAAATAGGTTTGACTGCGTGACATACTAATAACATCAATAATGTAATGACATAAATTCTTAGAGTACTTTCAATATTGAAAATGATGCCAATGTCTATGTGGATCAATGGCCAGACATTGACATTAGCTCACTCATTTAATATGAAATATCAATATACATCCATGACTAGCCTGATTATCATCGACTTTCAAATCTCTGCGTCACTAGGAGGGCACGGCCTGGCTAATCCAAGACAGCCATATGGCGCTGTATTACATACAGTATTGGAGCAAATGTATAGATTTCATAATTTAGCTTTCAAATGAGTGTCACACTCACAACTACTTACTGGCGAGCATGTGGCATCTGACCACCACTACAGTCAACACAGAGTAGAGGGAGAGCAGCCACAAAGAACACACCAGCCGGGACAGAGAGATGCCGAGCAAGCCTCCTGAAATCAGGTAAATAGGCATATTTGACATACTATGTCTTGACATGTGTTCTTAAATATCACTCAATTCAATATATGAATATACAGTGGGTGCCGTGCATGCATTCATTTGTATACATACCAACATGACCGATGCATTCATTTCTAAACATTTTACATCATAAGTACNACACAAGATTACACAGTACAGCTGTACAGAACACACATGTATCAACATCAGTGTATAGCATAGTTATTCAGTCTTGAGTTGGCCTAAATATTTGACATGTAAGTGTAACTATTTTTTTTACCTTGGAACGTCACTTCAACGTTAGGAGAGTATTGAGAACCATACTGATTGTGTACTACACAATAGTAAAAGCCCTCGTCTCCAGACAGCAACACTAAGCGACTGATATTCCGTGTAGCATGCGGAAGAGCAGGTCCACTATCAGTCTTCTTGAACCAGGTGTAGGTGTGAACTGGTGGGTTGGCATCACTGTGGCAGGCTAGGGTCACCGAATCTTCTGACGATTTAGGAGGGCTGATCATCAGCAATGTGTTCTTTGGGGGGGTCGGTAACATACCCAGGGAATCACATGCTGAATCACATTGTTATGAAAAGAAATGCATTGAAAACAGGCTAAATTTGGATAATGAAATGGTGGATAATGGAAAAGATGATAAAGAAACGTGTATAATGAAAACGATACACAAACCTGAACCATTAATAATAGATGATACAGAATTATAGTCATTGGAGGAAACTAAAAATCTTCAATAAATGCTCAATGTAAAAACAAACAGAAAACAAAATAAAAATAAATGAAATATAGGAATAGAATGATGATTCATAATTCAACATTAGGCTACTTACAGAGAACATCAATGGACAACGCTGTAGAATTATTAAATCCAACTGAGTTTTCCACTTTACAGTAGTAATGGCCAGTGTCCTCTGTGGTGATGTTGGTGATGTCATAGTTTTGACCTGATACGATGGCAGTTTCACCGCTGTTGATCTTGTACCAGGTGTAGGTGTGCACTGGTGGGTTGGCATCACTGCTGCAGGTCAGAGTTACTGAATCCCCTTCAAATATGTCACCAGGAGGGCTGGTCGATGCAGAGGTTTTCTTTGGAGGGTCTAAACATATGAAATAAGTCATGACATTTAAAACTTTACAACATGAACAAGCAAGAACTAATTTTAATTTTAGTCTAATGGCTGCAATCTTTGGGGAATCTAATTTAAAATTAGCAAAAGGAAAGTGCTTTTTGGTATTAGCAAACCATATTTTATTAATGTCTGGATCAATAGCTGTGTTTTATAAAATGTTTATAAAAGTGCTGTGCTCGGTCAAATGATTCATTTTAAAAAATCGGCAAATGAGGCTGCACCCTGCATGAACTGTTTTTTACTGTCTATTGCATGCATGTTTTTTGGCATGTGTATTCTTCAGTGTGGAACAAAGCAACAGTGTAACCAAACTTAACCTAAATATCAACAGCCGATCCATTACCATACACCATTGCCAACAACCTATGACAGTGACATTTTTCAGTCAGTCCATTTATCACTGGTTGTCATTGGTTAGAAAAATACAGTGGCAAGTGGTAATGGTAATAACATTGAAATGAAACAATTCAATGAAAGGATAAGGATAAACTTGCAACTAGGGGTGGGCAAACAGGAAAATATTTAATCGCATTAACTCAATGACTTTCTGTGATTAATCGCATAGCACGCGAAACCCAAAAATGAATTAAAAAATAATTTAAAAAAAACAATAAATTAAATAAAAATATTTTATAAATTAATAAAATAAAATAATTAATAATTTGCATATATACTGTGTAACCTCTGTATGTAATATAGGCTCTTTCACAATGGAAATGTAGGCTAGGGATTTGCCAACCAGTCAGACTAAATTATAGAGTAGGCCTAGGCTATATGCCTATCCAATGAAGGCCTACTAATGAAACAATTTTCATACAATTATTACACTAGGCTATTTAAGACTGAACTGAAACTGAGATATTAGAAACTCAAATCCGGATAGTCAACATGGTCCTACAAGAAAAATAAAACTTGTCACTAGAAATGAACAGGCAACAGGCAGGTGTGTGTCTGTGAGAAAGCCTCTCCTTCTCTTTCTGTCAAAGACTCCCTTCTTCTCCCTCATCTGTCGATATTACTTAAGGTGTTTCAGCGACTAGAAACTAATCGACTGGCTGTTGGCACTGGCAGCAATTACATCTTTCAAAACAATAACGTTGACAACATGACTAACACTATCTTAAAACGCTGACGAGGTTGCCGATGTCTGGTAAATTTAGGGGCTCCGCAAAATCATACCATGTTGATGCAGCCTACTATGCACGTGTAGCGCCAGATGTAGAAACCAAAACGTTGCGTGAGGAATGTAATATCTCGTGGTCCACTTTTTGATCAGGGCTTTAGTTATCAGTTATGCACACTGTAAGTCCGCGTGACGTTATTGACAGCTGATAGGCGGCCAGCAATAGACTACCTTTATATGCCAACCATACAATAGACTTAACTTGCGAGCTGCAAAGGCGAGCCACATGCTGCTCGAGAGCTGCGCAATGAGGACTGTGTTGTGTCTGTTCAGATCGGTTAGATCTGTGTTCGATTAGATCTGTGTTCGAGCGCACTCTATTGGGCAACTGTTAATGTCTAGTCAGTTGAGGTGTTTCTGATAGAGTGATGATGCGTGCATAATCCGGTGTCCGTGTATATTTTTGATATACAACATTTTGGGGACAAGAATGTTGGACTTTTCTCTCCCACTTCCACCCTCGTTCCTTGCTTTTCCCGGTGAAGCCCCCATACCGTGGAATCGATGGCATCAGTCTTTCGAAAGAAACGTATATTGAGGCGGCTGGACTAGCAAACGTAAGTGCATCCAGGAAAGTAGCATTGCTGAAACACTGTTTAGGAGTGGAGGGACAAAGGGTGCTAGCCATCTTAAAGAAACACTATGCAACTTTTTCATAGTCATGAAATGGCTTGGTACTCAAGATTTTGCTTGACTGACCCGTTATGGCGAAAATGGCAATATTTCCATCACCGCCTAGTGCTCCTGCTCCGAAACAGCACTTGCAGTTTTGCCTGGCGGCACCGCGCCTTTTGTTGTTGTGGAATTTGTGGCCGCTAGGGGCGTCTAGATTTCTATGCTGTATGAGCGGAGCGAGACCTATTCCCCTTCGTTTGCTAACTAAGCAGCAGCAGCTTGCTGAAAGCTGGCTACTGGCTAGCTGATTGTAAAATATCACGCTGGCATGCAGTGAAAACAACGAATGAGACTGCAAATAAATCACGAGATAATTGAGATGAAAGGTTTGGACAGGCAAATAAATTGCTTGTGTGAACATTGGAAAAGGGCTTCAAACCGGAGAGAGCCGAACGCCAAAAGATGGGGATTTTATCATTCATTCACTACACTGGGATGTATGCATTAGCATTCTCAAAACCCACGCCACCTCGTTTAGTTTACGCACATGTAACCGGTGGTTATCCTGAACCTTTATTCTGACGGGGTAACGACACTCCCCTTTCCTTCAGGTGTGTAGCATAAATCATTGCGGTGGTAGCTAGCTAGCAAAGACGCTGTGTTTTTGATGCTGTCGAGTGTAGCGTGGGCACACCGCTCTCTCTGTCTCTCCGTTTGTGGTTGAGCCACCGTACAGGAAAGGTAGGCGTCCTTCTCGGTTGGTTTATTGCTCTTTTTGGTGCATTGTAATGTACTTAGATGTTGGTTACTGACACCATTTAACTTAATTGTAGCCCTGTCCATCGGCGGCTGGCGTGGGGTCGGCTGCTGTTCTGGGATGGTGTGCTGAGCTGGGCAAACTCAAGGTAAAAGATGCGTTCTGTACGCTTCTCTCGTGTGTGCGAACGTAGTCTCTGTTATGACTGATGTAGTGTTACTCTATCACAGTGTCGCTGGTGATGTGCTTCCACTTTGTGTCCTGTGTGGTTGACTGCTTGCATGCCGCTTCGAGAGAACCAGAGGTAATGCCGGCATTTTCTGTAAGAGTTTCGACGCTTAGCACTTGACTTGTGTAGGGAGTTGTGTGGGGTGGGAGTGGGGGTGCTCCGCAGGTGCGATGGCGGGACTGGCGGCGTGGTGCCTTTGATATCGCGCTGTGGTGTCGTGGTTGCACCTGTGGGAGCGCCCACATTTCCACAATACACAACTCCTGTTGAATCGAGTTATAAATGCCGTTCCTAATGGTAACTTTCTCGTTAAATGTACATAGGAGGAGTTGGTGCCTTCGACTACACTGATGCAGTGTCACTAGAGAAGGGGGGCATCACTGTTCTTTTCCCAACCTTTTGTTTTGTTTTGTCCTATTGTGTGAGTGATTCATCCTGTGCAACCTTTTCACTTTGACGTCCGAGACGAAGGGGCTTGTGTAAGTTTCACTCTAACATCCGAGACGAAGGGGCTCGTGTAAGTTTCTACTTAGTAACCGCCAAGACGGAGCTTGTGTATATGATTAGGGTATGAACACTGAAGTATTACTGGGAGACGTATCTTAAATCTCAGACTCCTTTTGGAACCTATACTTGCTGTAGGGGGAGACCAAAGACGTGTGTCTAACAGGCTTGTGTGTGTGTGTGGTGGCCATTACCAATTTTGCCCTTTTGGCAGTTTGTTTCTTTTGTTTGATTTACTAACTTTGTTTGCCGTGCAATTTTTGTTATTTGGTCTGCCCCTCGTGCAATTGCCAATTGCCATTAGCACTTTTGCATAAAGCACTTTTGCACAAGTTTGTATATTGAGATGACGTGCCTATAAATACTGTAAAAGGTTCATATTCTATTTTTTATATTTGACTGAGCCCGTGAGGCATATTTTCATATACAGAGACTCATTACGAAAAGAAAGAAAATAAAAAGAACTCTGAATTGTATGACAGTTGTATCTCTTGTTATTCACTAACCTGTTGCGGGGAAAGTCAAATCAAGTGTTTGATGGTTGGGTTCTCTCACCCTAACAAATGAGAGTGGCGTAGTCACTAAACATCTTAAAAACATCTTAAAAATATAAAAAATATTACGGTAAAGAGATAACGCAGGCCACACACATTTTACTTGATGTCAAAGGACACAATCAGTCGAGCGAGGCTAAAAATATATCTTGTTGCCGATGAAGAGGAGACAAAACGTGATCTCTAGCCGGCCTATGGATGTCTACTTTCACTTTCAACACCACACAAGATACAAACACGTCTTGTCACCTCGACTTCGAAATCTTTATTATGACAACAAAATAGCCTTTTGTTTCCTCGTTCTTTTAATGTACAGGTACTATTTAGTTACTGGAAATGTGAAATAAAGACGGGGATATCTGCCGGGAACAAGTGGATCAAATAATATCAATCTGAAGGAAGTGCAAACATGATTGCAGTTGTGTGAAGTGAATTACGAAGCAGCGAACTCATAAGCAAGGGGGAGAATCGCACATATGATAAAGCCCCTTAGAAGTGGAGAGAACTGAATGCAAGGAATGGAATCTGGCTAATTACAGAAGACGGAGAATTTTAATTCGCACATAATCTCAAAGCCAACATCTGTCTAATTTAGTTCAATGCACATTTTTGGCAGAACCACTAGAGGCCGCTATAAAGTTGTTTATATCGTTCATATCGTTGTTTATACATATATTTATGTCAAAGTTGCATAGGATATCTTTAAGCACCGATACCGTCACTGATTACGGCCTGTTCCCACTTTGACGGCCATTTGACGCTCATATATGCGACGCACCTCCCTTTGTTGACTGAATGCTTCTTGTCGGAGCACATGCAGGGGCGTGACAGAGTACACTGAACAGGAATATCTCTTTCTGTCTTTCTACACGTCTATATCGATTAAGCAAGCTAACCAGTAGGGGTGGTACGGTTCACAAATGTCACGGTTCGGTCCATATCACGGTTTCAAGGTCACGGTTTTCGGTTTTGTACGGTTCTGTTGTTTTTTTTTTTGTTTTTTTTTAAATAAAATGTATTATATAAAAATTTGAATGAAAATGTAAGCTTATCATGGGTATGTTGAATTTGACTTCATTTAACCCAACTAAAAGAGGAAAGATATCAATGATTTTAACATGCTTCCATTTATTTCACAAAAAGGGAGAACTAAGTCCTAACTTTTAAGTTGACAAATATTCAAATATTACATGCTATAACACATTTGACGTGTAAAAATAAAACAGCTACACTCCTGTAGGTAATGGGACCATTAGGTCAGTGTAGTATGACTATTTTGGTTAATGACACACTGAGAACGAATTGGACTTTTATTTTGATACCGCTTTCTGCGAGTTTTGCGCTTATGAATCAGTTGCTTCCTATCATGAAACTGCCGGCAGTGAGAAGCATAGAAGTAAAATCAGAAGTCAAATTCAATTTTAAGTGAACAAGTGATAGGGTTATGTTATGTTAAAATGTGAAAGTTAAGGTAACAAATAATTTTAAAAGATCGTTTTTTTAGAATGTTTCACAAAACTCCTGTGAAGCTGAGCCTTTTAAAACAGTCAAATTTTATTTTTGTTATAGTGTTAAACATCAATGTTAACTAGGCAACAGCACAAAGTCCCCTTCCGTCCATCAGAGTTTAACTAGCTACATATAATTAGGCCTACAGTTGATTGCAGTTAAGGACAGCACCGTGAATCTGATGGATATGTTCCATTATCTCGCATTTTGCCGTCCGGAATCCCCATTCAATGCCACGTGGATATAGCCTACACTGGGCTACTGTAACGTAAGTCATAGTCTACTTTGTTCTGCTAATCTGTCATTGTTTGTAAATTCATGTTCATTTAATTTAAAATAGTCAGCATAAAGGCTGGGAACAGTCACTTGCGCTGACGTGGAGAGAGAGGGGGGAGAGGGTGACGCGCCGACCTGCACTTGCTTGTAGGCTACTGTAGCCTAGTCAGCTGACGCATGCTGTTACATTAGGCTATGTCTTTCAGTTGGCTGATATAAATCAGTCTTTCCACACTCAATATCCTACGTAGTCTTTGTGTTTTATGCTTGTAAAAGTAGTAGGATTTTAATAGCGTCGTCCGCCGGTGGTCACTCTTTTTTTTTTTTTTTTTAAACCGTGGGCACCGTGCGGTTGCCCACTACCCCGTTCCGTGACATACAAACCGTACGGTCTCGGTTTGCAACGCAAACCGTACCATGCCTACTAACCAGCGATAGTAACGTCAAAGTCTGCCCTTACCTAACTGTGGACATGTGTTTACTTCACACATTTCATAGCCAAATGTACATAATCCTTTGAACATAAGCACAAAGACCTTGCACTTCATAGTTTCTTGTAGTGTATGAATCTTACATTAAAATGTATGATAACCCGTCATAAAACTTTTAAGCAGCAAAACATAGCCCTTGGTTTCATGGGAATTCCTCATGTACTCGACAATCATTGGATAACGCTCCGCGTTGGCCGCGAGTAATTAGCATAAAGTAGAAGGGAGCTGAACTTTTTGACGAGCGTCAACTGTCAAAGTAGCCGCACTGCGAATCCCAGAAGCCTTTGCGAGGACGTCGCCGTTTTCCATTGAAAATGAATTGAAGGCCTCGGCGTCAACGCGCTCGTCGGCAAAGTGGGAACGGGCCGTTATGATGCTACAGTAAAACTTCTGAAAGAACAGTTTGCCACGCCCCAGAGTGCCCTACTGAGAAGATTTATTTTAAGACAGCGACGACAGCTCCCAGGCGAGTCTGTGCACCAATACGTCTCCAACCTGAGAGGCTTGGCTAGCCACTGCAAATTCGGCACGTTGTCTGAGGAGATGATACGTGACCAGTTGATCGAACACACAACAAATCCCAAAATTAGAGAAACGCTGTTGCTTGAATCAGACGACTTGAACCTGACCAAGGCAGTTAGCATTGCATTCCAAATTGAAAGTGCAGCTGAATGTGCAGCTAAATCAACACAAACAAAGTCCACACTAAGCAATGCCGTACACATCAGTACCCAAGCACACGAACCATTGTCCCAGCAGCAGCCACTTAGCGTGGTTGAGGAGGCAAAGACAGTCTTGCAGTAACTGTGGGTCCAACACACATGCCACCAGAGCATGGAATTGCCCTGCCCTTGACCAAACGTGCCGCAACTGTGGAAAGAAAAATCACTTTGCTAAAGTGTGCAGGTCAGCTCCCTCCAGACCAGATAACGCTACCCCCCGAGGCTCTTCCACTATAATCCATCATGTGGCTTCAGGCCCAATGCAATTCAAGTCCTGCACAGTCAAAGTGGGAGACACGTGTGTTCCCCTGCTTTTGGAGACAGGTGTCCTTGCTGAATGCCGCCACTTACCATAAGTTCTTCAGTCTGGTCCCCCTCTGTACACCCACTGCTCGCCTTCGTGGATATGGTGACTTAAAAATTGATCTTCTGGGCTCCATTACAGTGACTGTCAGTTATGGCACCAGGGTCTTGCCCGCTTTTGTGTTCAATGTGGCCCAGCATGGAGCAAATTTGATGGGACTTGATCTCTTCACAGCATTAGGATTCTCCCTCATCGACACGGGGGGTGCAGCCATCATGACGGTGACTGCAGGGCCACATCTGAAGTGGTCTTCTCTGTTTGAGGGGCTGGGCTGCCTCTCTGCATTCACCCATCGGCCACTCATCGACCCCACAGCCCCCTGTGATCCAGCCAATGCGACGTATCCCGCTGGCCCTGCGTGATGAAGTGACTACTGAGCTGCAGCGCCTGCTGGATGCTGTCGTTATCGAGCCCGTGGATGCCTTGCCATGGGTGTCAAATCTGGTCATAGTGAGGAAGAAATCAGGGGCCTTACGCGTCTGTGTCGACTTGCAAGCAGTCAACAAAGCAGTCATACCAGACAAATACCCATTACCCACATCAGAGGAGCTCACAACACAATTCCACGCCTCCACAGTCTTCTCTAAGCTTGACCTGAAAGAGAGCTACCTCCAGGTACCCCTACACTTGGAGAGTAGAAACCTGACAGCTTTTGTCACACACAGTGTTCCGATACACTAGAATGCCCTTCGGCCTCCGCCCCTTCATGCTTCCAAAAGGTCATGACCTCAGTGCTGGCTGGCATCCCAGGTGCAGTTACTTACCTGGATGACTTGGTGGTTCACGGCGCAACGACGGAGATCCATGACAGTCGCCTCCATAGCGTGTTCAAAGCCCTGGCCAAGCATAACCTCAACCTGAATGTCAACAAATGCATCTTTGCTGCAACTGTCATTGAATATGTGGGCCACGGATTGTCTGCAGAGGGCATCTCTCCCCTTGAGTATAATGTTGAGGCTATCCTCTCTGTCCCTGAGCCGACCTCACCTTCCCAGCTAGCCTCATTCCTGGGAATGACTGGGTACTACATTAAGTTTATGTCTCAATATTCAGCCACAACAGCGCCGCTACGTCAACTGCTACAGAAAGGCAAACCATGGGTCTGGTGTGCCAAGGCAGTATAAGCCCTTAAAGCCCAGTTTACATCACCCCCTTTGCACACTTTGATGCATCCAGCCGCACCCTGGTCACATGTGACGCGTCAGTCATGGCCATAGGGGCTGTATTATCACAGGTGCAGAATGGCATGGAGAGGCCAGTTGCATTTGCCTCCCGGGCCCTCACCCAAACCGAGCAACGTTACTCAGTCGGGGAGAGGGAGGCCCTTGCTTGCATGTGGGCATGTGAGAGATGGCACCTTTACCTATACGGTCGGAAATTTACACTGAGAACAGATCACCAAGCTTTGACAACCCTACTGGGTTCCACAGGCTCCGGCCACAAGCCCCTGAGACTGTACCGCTGGTTCGATCGTCTCCGTCAGTACAATTATAACCTGCAGTTTACACCAGGTCGTGAAAACGTTGTGGCAGACCTTCTCTCTCGTTCCTGCCCCCGCCCAGACCCCAGGCCCTGCCATCTATCACATTGAAAGCGAGCTTTGCCACATGCTTAACTCCCCACTTGAGGCCACCATCACACCACAGGAGCTGAAAACTGCTTCAGAGCAAGATCCAGTCATCTCTCAGCTCTGCACCTACATACGACAAGGATGGCGAAGTTATGTTCCAGAGCAACTGTCAGCCTTTGCCCGTTTCAAGAACAAACTTTCTTGTTGGAATGACTCCTGTGTGGCACGCAGCCTCTGCGCTGTAATTCCAGCGACCCTCCAAGCATGTGTGCTGGCCATGGCACACAAAGGCCACCTGGGAATGGTGAAGCTGAAACAGAGGTGCCGTGATCTCTTGTGGTGGCCTGGCATTAACGACGAAATTGAGGCCTTGGTCAAAGACTGCCAACCATGCCTTGTTAGTGGCAAAACCGGCCGCCAACCACCTCCACCATTGCAACTTGTGGCCTGGCCTTCTCAGCCATGGGAACATCTGCAATTGGATATATGTGGCGAGATCCATAGTGCCCCTCACCATCAGCGCTTTTTGATAGTGGCCTATGATTTACACTCTAAGTGGTCAGTCACCTCCCAGGTTGTTGTGGATTTCCTGGAATCTCTCTTCTCGCGCTGGGGCCTGCCACAGACCATAACCACAGACAATGGCCAACAATTTGTGTCCTCAGAGTTCACATCATACCTGGTGAATAGGGGGATCCGCCATGTTCGCACAGCTCTGTACCACCCCCAGGCAAACGGTGGCGTAGAGCGCTTTCATCAATCCTTGAAGAATGGCATCAGAGCGCAGTGTGCCCAGGGTTGCTCATTCAAACAAGCCATACGTCTGACCCTGCTACACTACCGTGCCACCCATCACGTAACTATGGGTTTCCCCCCTGCCTCCTTCATGCTGGGTAGGGAGATGAACTTACCGCTTGACAGGATCCGTCCCACCTCTGCCCAGACCACACCCACATCAGTGGCGGCCTCGAGTCAAGTTGCCAGATATCAGTGCTGTTGGCTGGGTACGGGCTCGACGGCCGCACAGAGGGAACAAAATGGCATCCTTTTGGTCAAATCCGCAGCAGGTGGTCCGCCGCACGGGCCCAGCCACGTACCTCCTGGAGGATGGCACCCGCTGGCATGCCAGCTGCCTTAGGAAAGTGCCTGGACCTGCCACACCAGCACAACAGAGTGCCAAACCAGCACACCAGAGTAGGGCAATGTCACCTGTCAGAGCTGATTATGGAGACACTCCCCCACCATCACACCCACTGACACAGCCTGGAGGCACTCATACGCCACCACACCTACCGCCAGCACTGTCTCCAGCACAGCCAGTATCTCCTGTGCGTCTACCACAACTGGGCCCGCCTTCACCACAGGTGGCCCCGCCATCACCTGGGGGTTTACCACGACCAGTACGCTCCAGGGCACGGCCTGACTATTTGAAGGACTTTGTGTCTACCTTTCATGTTTGAGGTCAGCCCCCAGAGAGGGGAAAATGTTGTGTCTGTTCAGATCGGTTAGATCTGCGTTCTATTGTTAATGTCTTTGAGCGCACTCTATTGTACAACTGTTAATGTCTAGTCAGTTGAGATGTTTCTGATAAAGTGATGATGCGTGCATAATCCGGTGTCCGTGTATATTTTTGATATACAACAGACTGTAGAACTGTGTATGTCCATTCAGAAGTTGACGTCCTTCTGGCTATGCCTGTTTAGCCTACTTTTCTAGACCATCTTCTTCTCTGTCAGACTCAGCACAGCAGTCACTGGAAGCAACAACAGGAGCGTGCTGACGCTTTTAAAATAAAAGCCACGAATGACGGTCATAAAAGGCAAAAAAAACCCATAGGAATAACCCTGCTGCATTAAGCGTTAACAAAATTGTCGGGCGATACTGACCTCAATAGTTAACGCACCGTTAACATGTTAACGTTGCCCAGCCCTACTTACAACCCTTTGATCTAAAACCCATCTCCTTAACCTACAGGCTACAGCTGCCTGGGGAATAACACTGAAATGAAATAAGTCGATGAAATAACGATATGTGTGTTTACAAAACTTACAGAAAACAGTTAAATTAAGTGGCAGAGAGTCACTGTATCCAATTCTGTTTGTCCCTCTACAGTAGTATTGTCCAGTGTGCTCTGAGCTTATATTGTTGAAGTTGTAGGTCTGTCCTGATCCGATGGCATTTACACCCTGGGTGGTCTTGTACCAGGTGTAAGTGTGTACCGGTGGGTTGGCATCACTGCTGCAGGTCAGAGTCACTGAATCCCCTTCCACTACCTTACCAGCTGGGCTGATCGATACAGAGGTTTTCTTTGGAGGGTCTAAACATATGAAATAAGTCATGATATTTAAAAGTTAAAAAGAACTAGCAAGAACTGATTTTAACAACGAGTCTCATGTCTGCAATATGATGCACTCACACTGGACAACCAGGGTCTTTGCAGGTGACTGATAATGCTCATGTCCCTGTACAGCACAGGAATAACTGCCTGAGTCAGTGCTCTTCACTGGACTGATGGTAAATGTCTTGTGTTGGTTGGCGATGTGCTGGCGGTTCCTATACCAGATGAAGGTAGAGTGGCCACCAGGGTCACAGGAAGGTCTACAGGTCAGAGTCACACTCTGTCCCTCTGTTACTGTGGCTGGACTCATCACTACCTGCAGAGCTGAATCATCATCTTCATCTTCATCGTCATCATCATCATCTTCGTCAAATTCATCATCCTGATCATCATTATCCTCCTCATCAATCATGCGCCTGTATTCGAGTTTGCATTACAAGCACACTTCTAATAGTACAGCACAGTACTTCTAATATAATTTTGGATTCTCCTGTATGTTTGTCTAGCATAACCTGGTCATACAATACCCTTATAGTAATTCATTACTATCTATTTCATATATTAACCATACTTTGTAGGCCTACTTAATAGAATTTCTAGAATCAAACATTTGGTCACAACAATGTAAAAAACAATTACTAGTGCAAGGTATGAATGTGGTTCAAAGTGTAAAATGTGCTCCCGCCTCCCTCGTCCCTCGCCCATTAGCTGATTAGGCAGTGCAACAAGACAAAACTCCTCCCATAACACTCTGAAACGCTTATGTATGGCAAGGTAAAGCTACGTATGCCTAATACACTACATGGGTTCTAAATGTTTGTTTTGACCTGGCTGCGCAAAACTAGCTGTACACAACTCAACCTCTGATTGTTGGAAGCCGCTGTCGGTCAAAAAATTAGCTCACATGGTTGGCTTCCAGTTTCTTGCACGTCCTCACAACACCGTATTTACAAACAAGGTGAATCCATGTATACGGTCTAGTGCATGTGAAATAGATGACAATAAAGCTTTGATTACTTACTAGTAACTGAGATAGTGACAGCAGGAACTCCAGACATTCGGCCCTTGGGATCAGCAGTCAGAAACATGAATATATATTCTCCTGCATCACTCTCTCGCAAATCTTCTATTCTCAGGCTACTGTTGCTTTCTTTGTACACTAGACGGTTTGCATATTCTGGCTTTGTACTAAGATCTACAAAATCAGTTTGTTTGTGCCAGAATGTTTTAGTGACAGCATCATTATTTGGATATGAGTAAGTGCAGCCCAGGTCTACTGATGATCCTTTTACAGCACAGATACTCTGAAGAGTGTAGGTCACACTCCAGCAGTTTACACCTGAAACAGAGATGAACATCAGACGACAAATTTCAAATTCCATAACATTAATACTATTACATTTTACCCATAGTATGTGAAGTAATTAATTGATTTTAATGAATGACATGAATTAAAGCCTAATAACCACTGAACTTACAGACTGAGGGGGAAGGGTGATCCTCATGTCCCAGCAGAGCACAGTAGTAACGGCCAGAGTTTGCCTTACTCACTGGGCTCAGGGTCAGTGTGTTGCTTCTGGGTTGGCTGGTCACAGGTTGTCTGTTATGGTACCAGATGTACGTGGGATTTGTTTTAGGAGGACATGAGGAGTCGCAGGTCAGAGTCACACTCTGTCCCTCTGTTACTGTGGCTGGACTCATCACTACCTGCAGAGCTGACATAAGATAGTCTGTAAGTTATCTATTCATCTTATAAAAGACAAAAACATTTCCTGCTTCTTGATAAACAAAGAAATGAAATTACCTGTGACAGACAGTGTGAATGGTGATTTACTAGCCCATCTCCCGTCTGATTTATCTGTTTGAAACCTAAACCTATAAGCTCCTGCATCACTGTTTCTCACATCTGTAATCCTCAGAGTGCAGTTTTTGTTTTTGTCCCCTAGATATCCCAATCTCTCTATCGTATTTACATTACTGAAATCCTTCCAGTTCAATGGCTCAGTGTCATTTACAATCCAATACGTTTTCACAGGTCTGTAACCAATGGGGTATTCGTAGGAGCATCCAATATCAACCAATGAATTCAGAGGGGCACATTTGTTTGGCGTTAAGGTCACTTTCCACTCTGGGTCAGAAACACCTTGGGAGACAAACACAAATAATTAGTTGTTTAAACTCAGCTGGAAAAACTGTATAGAAGCATTTAATATTGATAATTTCCGATTTTATACACTTGCACTCACACATCTTTTCTTTGTATAAAAATATCTAAATGCAGATTGTTGCAATATGCCATATCAAAGTAGTGATACAATGAACTGAGAAGAAAACCAGTACCACAATATCACAACAAACACATCTAGCATTTTGTGTTGTCATTTACCAGAGTCTTTGAACTGCCATACTACTTAACAAAAACAATCAAGAGGAAGCTGAACCCTCTGAAATAACAAAAAATCTGAAAAGTCTTTTCCATTCAGGGTCACTTCTGATAAATAAAAAAATATATAAAGATAGTTGACTGAAATGTAAATATTGTAATTCCAATTCCAACCTGGAGAGATGAGCAGGAGGAACACCAGAATGGTGCTTTCTTCATGCATGGTTGCTCATTCCTGTTTATGAAAGCACAATCAAAAATGAATAAAGAAGGTTTATCAAATGTTCTTCAATGTATACTGTATATAAAACAGGTTTTATGAAGGAATTTTAGTTGTAATTCAACACACACACACACACACACACACACACACACACACACACACACACACACACACACACACACACACACACACACACACACACACACACACTTAAAAGTGGTACTGCATTCTTTTTCTTTATTTCGTAACAATGTTACTGCTGCTGCACTGCACACATTGGTCTGCAGTGAAAGTTGAGAAAGCCCCATTTAGGGAGCCCAAAAGTGGGGATGAAAATGCACCACTGCATCCCCCTCTCCGGCACCTACAGGCAGAGCAGGCCCAAACAATTTACATTAACCCTACTACAAGCTGTTACCCTCAGTGACAGAGTTAATAAGGGTTTTCTCTTAAACTTTCCTATGACCTAGAAGCAAGCTTGATATGATATGTTTGCAGTACCGTTCTGATGCTGTGCTGGTGAACACTTCTGAAATGCTAGTAATACCCTACCCAGTTGTCAAGCTGTAAAATCAAACCAGGGGGGTGATCAGGGACTGATTATGATTATTGAGAGTTCGGGGGGTTCGCCCTGAGAAAGTTTGCAAATACAGTTCATAAAGGTTTCAAAATATAACCCTGCCACAGTCTGACAATATTAATTACCAATGTTCTCGCTCTGCATATGACATTCACCTTCACTGAGAAACAGCAAGACCATATTTGTGTGACCATACAGTAAATGTCTGTATATGTTTGACCAATGTGGCATATGGCATCATATACCACAGGGATAAAAAGTAATGTGTCATGACGTGCTACAAACCTATTAAACTGAAATGCAGAGCATGGTCAACATGTGTTCAAGGTTGTCACAACCATGTAAGCAAACTAGGCCATTGCCCAAGCCCCCCGCAGCTGAAAGGGCCATCCTAACAACTGTATTTGTATTAAAATGATAGCAATACTTTGTGAGTGAGGTAAAACCTTCCTAAATTCAATGACTGAAACCTTCAATGATGCTGCTATCAAAAATCCCTTTTGAGGGGGCTCCTCTCCAATACTTCGGAGAGATAAAAGGTTCCCTTGTCCCTCTTTGTCTAGGGCCCCCAAATACCTTGAAACAGCCCTGCATGTGTTCACACCATGCATGCATGTCTATACATTCAACGTCTGTTCAAAGTCTGGAATCAGGAATAGGGCCTACATAGATCACAGTGCTGTTCACACAGGACCACGGAGGTGGCATATAACATATGCTGAAGATAATGACATTTGTTTAAGATTCAGGTACAAGAAAGTTCAAAACTTGACGGCCTACTTATTCTCAACCATTCACAAAGACAGCTCTAGAAACCAGCAGGCAGCATTCACAGACAATTTAATGCAGGCCAGCTAACTTGGTGTCTAAGCTATTATAACATAAGAAGACATTACACGACACATGGCCATGACAAAATACAAATCTTTCTTTCTATATCTGTCTCAAATCAGAAAGTAAATCATAATGCATTGCTAGGTTGCATGTTTGACAATGCAGGGATGTAACAACATGTGGTATGTGGACTAATGTATGTGCGGTGACATAGCTGGGAAATGAGAGAGCTGCATAGCTTGGTAAATGAGGAGGAGGGTAGAATAAAATAAAATAAAAATGGATTGGTTGTGTGGAGGAGAGGAATGTAATGGATAGGTATGTAGAGGAGTGTATATTGGAGTGTATATGAATAGATGTGTGTATATGTAGGCTATTCTGCCGTACAAAACAAGAACGCAGTATCTCAGATTTGGGCAAACTGAGAAAAAAGGCTTCAAAGTTTCCTATATGGCCCGACAACTGTGTTGTCGGTAAAGTGGTGGTGACACTTCTTTGTAATACTATTTTAGGATAGAAATTAAATGCACATAAGAAAACGCCGAAAAAACAACATTTTTGTGTCTTTTAGCTGCAAAAAAATGGAGTTACTGCGTTCTTAGCTGGTATTACTTCCACAAAATGGAGTTACTGCAGGAGTTACTGCAAGAGTTACTGCGTTAATGTCTACTCCCAAACTATTCCCATTGGAAAGTGCAGCAGTAACTCACTGACTTACTGCGTTTTTGTTTTGTACAACGTAACCTTTAATTAAACACCCCAGTAACTTATTTTTTTGTGATTTTTGCACTTTCAACATTATTTTTCTCTAAAACGGGATGATGTTGGACCACAGTTTTTTGACACAAGACAAATGAGGTAGTTTAAAGCCCATTTCCGATCTAAACTCAATTTCGACCATTTTCGAGTTACTGCGTTCTTGTTTTGCACGGCAGTATTGTATGTGAATGTCTGAGGATGTTTATGTGTCTATGTGTGAAAATGGTGTCTATGTGTATAGCAAATGAGATGTGTACTACAAGATCTAACATGATGGAACTGCACAGTCTGATGTGAAAATAAATATCCTTATGGGACAATAAAGAATCTAATCTAATGTAAAGTGCAGAGCAGTGACTTCACCGATGGCAAAGAATAAATATGGTAAAGCAGCCTATACAGACATTGCAGAATAGACCAGACAAATGGCACACAACTGCATCTACATGAAGACAGGGCAAAGCATAACTCACATAATACAGTCATTCCATAACAGATCCAACGTCTGGCACACAACAGCATACTGGCACATAAACATGTGCTGCAACACAGGACAAAATATAATGTACAATTCCGCATAGAAAGATTCATTGAACATCATTGGTTGGTTGGTTGGTTGATTCATTGTTTCTAGATTGCATGCAAACTTAAGACCAAAATGTACACCATTCACAAACACAATTTTAACACTCTAAATATTCAAGATAACCTAGTCGGTAACACTTTACTTTACGGATCGCTAATAAGCTGGTAATTTCATAGTTATTTCATAGTTATTTCAGGATAATAACTGTTTTTTTTGTAACAACAGCAAAATAACCATACAGTTTCCAGTGCATTGTGTGTGTGTGTGTGTGTGTGTGTGTGTGTGTGTGTGTGTGTGTGTGTGTGTGTGTGTGTGTGTGTGTGTGTGTGTGTGTGTGTGTGTTTGTGTGTGTGTGTGTGTGTGTGTGTGTGTGTGTGTGTGTGTGTGTGTGAACAAAGTGTCACAGTGCTGTGAGTCATCAGGGTGTCACCACAATGCACTGGAAACTGTATGGTTATTTTGCTGTTGTTACTAAAAACAAACAGTTATTATCCTGAAATAACTATGAAATAACTATGAAATTACCACCTTATTAGCGATCCGTAAAGTAAAGTGTTACCACCTAGTCTCTACTACAATGTAGCCTACACAAGACATTCACATACAGAACAAGGCAGACAAATAATAAATACTCTCTCTCTCTCTCTCTCTCTCTCTCTCTCTCTCTCTCTCTCTCTCTCTCTCTCTCTCTCTCTCTCTCTCTCTCTCTCTCTCTCTCTCTCTCTCTGTCACACAGACACAAACACATGGCATGCGCATCTGCGCCAACCAAAGACCGGTACAAATGTCTACAAACCACGGATCAGCAAAGACCAAGCACTTCATTGCAATTCATACCAAATGTCACAAAATGCCAACTCACAATTCAAACCAAAATAGAACAATGTATTGCAACCCAAACAAAATGCCACAACATTTCACTTAAAACAAATAGACTAGTTACTATGAGCATCAGCACCCAACATTTTTTATCAAGTAATTTAAACATTTAGGATAATGGCAATCAATTAAGCATTGACAAAAAGTAATACGTTCGTTGTGATATATAATGTACAAAATGTTCAATGTAGGCTATTTGTTCAGTTTACACAATTGTCTTAATCTACTCTGTTCAAGAACTTGAGCACCAGCAACAAATTATTGGAATGTACAAGTTAGGCTATTTGTAGGATATAAGCAATGCTAAACAACGCCATGTGCTGTATGTAAAATATAACCATGTACTTACACGGTGAGTGACTGATGTGTCTTCTTGACAACAGTGTGTGGTCTATGAATGACAGTCAGAAAAAGAGTGGCCCAGTTCAATAGTGTCACAGGGAAGGTTTTTTTTTCCGTAACAGGGAAGTTAGAGACGAGCAGTTAGAGATACGTTCAAAAACGCCTCCCTTTCTCCTCGGCCCATGCCTCTGTTCTTCAATTTGTCTTTGCAGCATACCTAAAGTAGCGGGAACGGGAGTACTGCCCAGGTAGCCTCTTTGAGCAGACGGGCCCGCTGGTGGGCCTGTTCACTTATTGCTGAAAAGACTTAATTACATCATAACAACATTGCTATGACATTACAGAGTGCTTTAAGTGACAGATTAAGACTGGGCCATCACAATTTTGGTGACAGAGTTAGGTTATAACATAGGCTCTGCACAAAGGGGTTAATGGACCACTTAGTACTTTTTGAGTCTTAGTTGTTTCCAAAATAGTTTCAGAGTTTTTAAGTCATAAATGAGAGACCCTGGCAGTTGCTATGGCACCCTCCACAGGTTGCAACTTCCTTAAGTTGAACATTTAGATGGAAACACTGTCGTAGAGTTTATAGCCTGTGTTATTATTCTGATACATTTTATTTGTTTTATTTTATTGGTATCATTGACAGTAGATATAATGGACGCCAAATCAATGTTCTTTCTTCTATCAACTGTCAATGATTGGTATAAATGTTTTTTTTTTTTCATGTTTTGTTTGTGTGTTAGTGTGTTTGTGTTAGGGACTACAGATGAAAAATTAAAAACAGCTATTCATATTTACATGATGTATTTTTTTTTCATATAAACATGTTCATCAATATGAATGGGTCCTATCAAATCAACCTTCGCTATGTCCAAGTGAGTTGAAGCATCCACTCCTTTAACCCATTGACGCCTAAGGCACCTGCAAGAAAGGGTGCTGAATGCCTGAGACATTTTTAAGAAAAGCTGCCCTCAGCCTATAAAAACCTAAATATTTCAGCTTCTGAAGCACATAAAAATATGCACTAAGTTGCATTTAAACGCTAAGACCCTTATCTTTAAAGGGACACTATGCAGGAAATGGACAAAAAAGGTACTGCAACTATGCTGCTCATTGAAACTGGGCTGCCTATTGCCAAATTTGGTCTTTACATGAAAGTTTATTGAGTAATAAACAAATATTTCCTAGTATGGTCCAAGTAGAATCATTTTTGCAGCAAAAAATTGCTATTTTTGGACATTCAAAATGGCGGACCATGGAGAAGATCCCCCTTTTCATGTATGAAAAGTGCAATTTTTCCAGTCATAATGAATACTTAGAATTTGATGCTGGTGGTAAGTATTCATGAAAAAGGTAAAATTAGTGAATGGGCAGCATGGATTCTGGAAATAAAAAACTAAAAATCTCACACAGTGTCCCTTTAATTAGAATGTGTTAATTTTTTAATAAAGTTGTCTCAAATCTCATGAGCCTGAATGTTGCGTAATGCAGCTCCAGGCTCCTGGGCCAATGTTTCCCAATGCAACATCAGGCATCAATTGGTTAAATAGTTCCACTCTGTAATCTATAGGGGACGACATTAGAGGAAGACTGCCTAGTGTTGCTTTAGGTCGGGCCATGGGGAAGTTTGAGACACTGCTGTCAAACTGTGTTTAAAAACACCTCTCTTTCTTTTTTTAAACTCTTCTATTCTTGAGAGTGTGGCTATCTGTTTCACACTAACACCACCCTCTGCTTTTTCCACAATCTCGCATTTTTGTATTTCAAGTGACACCACACCATTTCTGGAAATAAGCTCATTTTACATTGAGTTCAATCTTTCTCCTGTTCTTCCAGCCATTCTCTTGGTCTGAAAATGGATCCTCCAGTTCTGAGATAGAAATTATCTAAATTGAATATTAGGGGAGCAGCTAGCTGATTCAATTACAGTATGCTAGCTTGGAGGTGGGATTCAAATTCCCAGACTGAGAAAATATCATGCAGAAAGATAGAGAGAGGTGTAAAATCAGTTTATTTCCAGAAACTAGTGTGGTGTCACTTCAAGCAGGAGGACAGGTTAACAGTAAGCAGTGTGTGGATAACGGAACTTGGCTATAGACTGGATACACCTGGAATCGCTGACTACTCAGGGAGAATACCGCCAGATTGCCAAAACCAATCTGTTAAGGGTGACATGTCTTTTTTTTAAACATAAATCGTTATCTCAGATGTCTCGTGCTTATTGTACCATAATACTCCTCACTAAGGCCAGGACAGGTTAATGTACTACAGTCACAGTGCATTACTGATGGTGACACTTCTGCTGATGTGAGTGTGTGTGTGGTTGTTGGTTGATGGTGACTCTGAGACATGATGCACACTCAGCGTCTCACACTCTAACCTGACTCTCGCGCAGATGGATTGTCATCCATCTGGAATTTTGGTGGTAACCTTGCTGTTCTAGCTCGAACGTGATTGGAGAAATTAGGTAAGAGTGACGTACTACTTCAACCAATCACATCGAAACGGGCCGTGACGTAGTTTTCAGCGACGCGAGATAGAAGCCACAACAGAGCAGTTAGCATGTTGACAGTAGTCCCAGCCCAGCTAGCATGTGTATAGTGGATCATTGTTGGCGTTTGAACGGCAAGCCGCCTGTGGTATGCCACCTGTGTCCGACATCGGACCACTGACGGTTACAAAACACACAAGGCATCGGTGGATTTTGGTTGGCAATCCGACATAGTGCACGAGTACTACTCTGCAGGGTCCAAACAGCGGCATGCTACCTGACAATCCACCTACGTGAGAGCCAGGTTACATGCTACCAGACCCTAGCACCAAGGAGGACCGGCTTTGGTGCCAGCGTCGTTTGCATCAGATAAATCACAACAAAGATATGGTAAGTTAGATGTCTTGAAATGGCTATATTTTCTTTTAGTGAACACATCACGGGCATGGGTTTGTCCGTTTCTGACGGGGTGATAAATATTGCAGACAAAATGGACGTCTGCTTGCCTGCACAACCAATGTGACATATATTGATGAATAAAACTTAATCAAGTATGTGTATTTCGCTGAAAATGATTGACCAGCGATAAAATGTTATTCAGACAAAATTGCCAGTCATATGAAAACAATGCAGCCTCAACAGCATGCAGTTGCTACTAGCATTATTGGTTGTGTTCTGGTCACCGTTAGGCATGCCAATTTACCTATGATAATACAGTAAATCGTTTACAGTCCCATACGTTTTGTATATCCTACCATGAGAGAAATATACACCAGGATTGCATTAACTACTCCCGGTGTGCACGATTAACTTCGGGTCTGATTAACTTGGATGGCATAAAGAGCTGTTCACGTCAGACGAGACAGGATGGGGCGTCTTAAGTTCTATTATACACTTTGGAAACTGCATTACGGTTCGACGAGAGGACCATGCCGTCGCACTTTTGCCGTTGTTATTGTGCGCGATTGTATTCTCAAACACTTCAGCTGTGGTCAATTCAAATAGTCGATTCGTGAGTGTGCTAAGCACTTCGCTAAGTTGTAGGTGACCATCCCTAGTTGATCGGACGACCCAAAGTTAATCGTGCTCAACGTCATAAGCTGGGACACACACACACACACACACACACACACACACACACACACACACACACAGTGCCATTGTTAATTGATCAATGGTGATGTCTTTTCTCTCTCTCGCTCTCTCCATTATTAGGTGACCCAAGACCCACGGTTATATAAGGTATGTCTGATTTATTACATCCATTGCTAGGTCAAAGGCAAAGAGTACATTACTGAAGCAAGCAAAGCCGTATTGTTAAGGGGTGTAAAACCCATTTGTGTAAACAATTAGTTTTTTTTCATCAGGGTGGGGATGTGAAATGACTGAGAACCTATTATCAAGGTAAATAGGACCCTTGCTGACCTCACCTGTACCTGTGGCCTCGGAAGGTATCCAATGTTACAGGTTTGAATTCTTAGTAAGAGTAACTGAAAAGTATATGTGCTGTCCTGCACCACTATCCACCTAAACCTACATTAATTTCTCAAGAGACTGTACTCCTCATAACATTACAGTTGACAGACGCTTTTGATCAAAGTGATGTACAAGGGCAGTAATGCAACATGTGGGTGGAAAATACTCTGTACACAGAGTAAGTAGCATACCCTGTTGTTAATGAACTTTAAGTCACCTAGAAATATTTTAAAATGTGTTGCAATCAATTTCCGTGTTGTTTTTGTTCAAAACCTTGTATGTAGCCACAATTGTCACACATAACCTTCTGAAATGTTTGTCTAATATACTTCTATACTTCCTTTGTCTGTGTCTGACGCCAGGAGGTGTATGAAGAAACGACAGCATAGAGGACCCAGCACATCCCCTCACAGATTCCATGCCTTTCAAAATATTAGAACAAGATTTCAAGGCATTTTCCTTAAAGAACTTGCAACATTTCAGGAGTGCGTCACCATTTGGGTTTTCATTTTGTACAATACATCACCTAACACCAAGAACGCTACATTTTGTAAGCTATGTTTCTTGCATTGCCAGTAACCAATATTTAAAAGAAAAAAATGTGTATATATAAATTGATATCTTATGTCATTATTTACACTTTCATTACTGTACATTGAAAACAATTAGACAGTGTTTTCTTTTCACAATAAAATTGTATTTACATATGTTCCAATTACTTGTGTACACCATTATTTACACCATTTGTTCAATATTCGGTTCGATATTGTGACAAGATTCCACTTCTTTGTTCCTAATGGATGATGGTTAGATTCTGAACTAATGCTGTGTTACATGTTCCATTATGTCTATGAATCTGTCATTAGGGAGAGTCAGTCACAAAAAGCCTCGCTCACAACCAGTAGCATGAAGTACCTTAAAACCATAGGTTGTTTTGTAACTGATGTCAAATGTAAGGACTGTTGTTGACTGCTGCCTCATTAGGCTTTGTCCCAAACCCAGAGCAGACAGTCTCGTTAATGAAAGTGGCACATCTGGTATTTAAGTACACATGTTCTGTACAGCTGTCAGCAGACCATGATAACATTTCCAACTCTTCAGTAATGTCTAGATCTTGGTGGAGTAGTGTAGTGTAGATTCTATACACATGTGGTTGTACAGGCGCATTTTGAAACAGGCTCAACACAGAAGACCAAAGAAATGGAATTGTGGTAGGTGCAACACGTATGACCTGGCTGGCTCCAAACTTGTGGTGCGCATGCTCTGTGCCAGCCATTACTGAACTCACTGTCTTGTCTACCTAGAGTGTTCATTTGATGGTTTACAACAGTACAAGTGAGGGAAGAGCCTAATTTAATTTCCACTGTACATGTGTAGCAGCTGGATGACCGGGTCTGTGATGACAATCCCAGCAGACACTGCCAACTCCATGACTTGCCTACCTGAAAACAACACACAATGTTAAAATAGAATCGGCAAACAAGGCAACTGTAATTCTAAATACTCTATAGGCCTAGTATCTGCATTTTAATTCATACCTATTTAAGGCTAAGACCTGAACAGCAGTAGGCTACTATTACTTAGTTTTAAATTTACTGCTGACCGAAAGGGAGACTTGGGGTTGCCAGTAGCTGGTGAGTGACAGGCCTCACCCTGTTTTTATTCCAGTACCCTCTTGTGTAAATTCTGTTTCCACACGAAGTAGGTCTCTTAACCATGCAAAATCTGTGATTACTTTAGTCTTTACCATCGAAACAGGTTAACAACTAGGGCAGAAAGTGAAAAGGGGAAGCCCACAGACCTATACCAATATGCCATCCTGGTGAGTTTGAAGTCAGAATGTCGTCGTGAAATAAACATTCCATCTCTCACATGCTGACGTTTTGGGACATGCTGCATTGGCAGCGATCACGGGGATAGTACATTTAATTTAACACGAACTTTATAGCATAAACAAATTTGTCTGAATGCGACATCTTGGCATACTATTATGATCAACAGCACTCAGTCACCATAGCATGCGAGGTCTGGAAATGAGGCTTGTACAATATTGAATTACCGGCACTATGGGGGCATTCACAGTTGTAGCCTACCATGTCAGTCATTGTTTCACACACATCAAAAACACGTTAGAAACAACCAAGAGGTTTTCACTCACCATTTATATGTGGCATGGACCTCTCGACTAAAATCCCCACTTAAAGTTGGTCTTGTAAACAGTTGAAGACTGAACATCGCTGCGCTCTGCTCATTCTCCTTCAGTGGATCATTGGAGGAAGAGCGAGAACGTTCTTGCCACCAACTAATTCCTTGTTTTCTGTTCCTCTCTCAAAGAATGAATGTTTGGTAGTTTTGATAACACTTGAAATCGCGGAGTTCATACAGTATGCAGGCCGCCATTGATGTGCTAGCCACACACTGACTGAGGGGTGTGCTAGCAGCAGTACAGTGATGTCGCGCAAGATGCTACATCATACCCGTCAACGCCTCACTCCACGATGATTGACATTGACATTGTCCAATGGTCGGGGCACGTTTATTTTCTACTCGAGGACTTCGGGCTCGACAAGGCTGAACCAGACCCCTGTGCGAGCTCACGAAGTGTAACGAAGATGCACGAAGCACTAGGGGTCTCGCGAGAGCCAGGCTACTCACACTCAGCATCTTCCTCAAATTACTCCAGAAATCTCGCCATATCAGCATTAACCCCTCACAGTAAAACACAGTGTTAAAGATTTGTTGTTACTTCATGTGGCATGGCAATGGCCAAGTCATAGTGCAATACTAAAGGCCCTATGTTATTTCACACATTGGCATATCTCTATAAACTTAAAGAATCTCTGATTACAGCGTTCCACTGGTGGAACGGGGTGCATTATGGGGCCATGACTGACTCTAGCAGGTGGACTAAGTGCAATGACAAACAGAACTTTGTTAAGATTCTGGAAATAAGGACACCAACAGTATTAAGCTTCCTTTGCCAAAGATTTATTGAATTCATCAAAATATTGAACAGATGGATATGAATAGTCTATGTAGGATTAATCCATGTGACTATGTGCATGTGAAGGCTACTTCAAATAAAAAGATAGACAATCGGTAAAGAGCACAATAATAAAAATCAGCTTCAAATTCACATTAATAAAACATGTACAAAAATACAAAATAGAAAATACCAAATTAATTTAGCCTTTTGAAAAAAACTCTCTCTCTCTCTCTCTCTCTCTCTCTCTCTCTCTCTCTCTCTCTCTCTCTCTCTCTGCAATAAACATTTTTTTTATTTGAGGGGCCACTTCAAATTTTATACAGTCCTCCAGGGGCCATACTATGAACACAAACTAGAATTCCAAGCCGGATTATAGGCCTGAAGGCAACCTTTTAAAGCAGACCCCCACCTCAACTAGGTCCCCAGAAAATATAACTGAATTGTATTGCATCATTTCTTTACAAAATATGTCATATTTCACGTGATACATGACATTGAGTAGTCAATGGGAAAGCGGTTAGGGCATTAGATTTGTAGCCCAAAGTTTACCGGTTTGACTCCCGACCCGGTTAGTGGGGGAAATAATTAACCACTACTCTCTCCCATCCTCTTCCATGACTACCGTCCCACTGCACTGCTCCCTTGGGGTGCCATTGGGAGCTGCCCCCTGGCACGGGTGAGGCATAAATTAAATTTCGTTGTGTGCAGTGTGCAGTGTTCACTTTAATCCACATCAGTCACCTGCTCACTCTCAGCAGTTGTGCCCAAAGACTGCAGAGAACAAGACAAGTCAATGGGGCACCTAAGTCACGCCCTCTACTTCCTGGTTCATGGGGCAGGGGGAGTCAAAAAATAATCACTGGGCTTGAAAATTAGTGTTTTTTTGGCACCAATCAAAACCTTGGACCTCCACCTATGCACCACAAATCCAAAAATCACTCATTTTCAAGCCCAGTTATCATTTTTTGACTCCCTCTGCCCCATGAACCAGGAAGTAGAGGGCGTGACTTAGGTGCCCCATTACGTCGTAAATGCGTAATTTCTTCTTTTACTTTCAAATGTAATGACAACATGGGAACGTGCTTGGGTGTTGAACAGGTAACACCGGGCATTTTTCACAGTTGTCACTAATTAGCCCCCAGTCATTGCCAACAATGTAGTTATTTTCCACCCATAAAGTGCCAATATAAAACACCTTATGACAAACATTGTTGCAATTTTGATTCAATCTGATTTTATTCACACTTTGAAACAGTGTGTATTACAGTAGGCCTATATGTTAAGATGTTAACAAAATTAGACTGCTTCAGAGTTTTCACTTGGCTAAATAACAAACATTACTATACTAACACATGCCTTAGCATATCATTCGCCACGTGTAGATAGGTAACAGATAGCAGATAATAGTGTGTGACGTTCTGTCTGATTCTCTCACATGGAGAAGAGCAGGTGCCCAGAGAAGGTGGTGTGATGGTTTTCGTTATCAAACACTCGAGCACCAGGATACAGCTTGACGTAGACCTCATCTCCCACCTCCAGCAGCAGAGAGGCTCCATTTGAGGAACTCATACCGGTACCACCCTGTTGCGAATAGGCATAAGCAATAGCAACCTGCCCTTTATTCTTCCACAGAGTGATTGAACTAGGTATGGATGAATGACCATGTCCATACATAAACACAACAAAGAAGTAAACTCCTCTGATTGGAGCTCTGAAGACCCCTGTAACACAAAGATGTTGATACAACGAAAGGAAATGTAAAACAGTAGCACTCACGTTCTTGAAACAAATGTAACGTTGCTTGTTAATTTCCGGTTCCGTTTTGAACTTATAGAATTCCGGCAAGACACACAAGATCAGTAGAATATCTCCATCCATTATCTTTCAAAAACTCATTCTTTGGATTACCTGAAATTGCACTGTAGGCATCACCAACGTTGGTGATGACGTTTCTGAACCCCAGAGGAGTATCCACGGCAGAGGGTCCAACCTCTGCATAACCTTCTTTCAGCAGAATGGTAGAGAAAGACACCCTGCTCTGTTCCCTCTCCCTCCTCATATCTAATATCACACACACACACACACACACACACACACACACACACACACACACACACACACACACACACACACACACACACACACACACACACACACACACACACACACACACACAAAGGTATGAATCAAACAAAAGGTAAAGCATAAAACTCAATGCAGCATAAGGAAATGATTTGGAAATGATAATATCATACCCTCATTTTCAGTCTTTAGTTGACTGATCAGACTCTCACTGGTTGTTAGTCTGCTCTCCACAGCCTCCAGCTGTGTCCTGGTGTGTGTGAGCTCCACTTTCTGGTCTTCTACAGTCTTCTCACTGGCTCTCAGTCTGCTCTCCAAGGCCTCCAGTTGTGTCTTGGTGTGTCTGAGTTCCACTCTCTGCTCCACTATCAAAGCATTCATCTCTCTCAGCACCGTGTGGATGTCAGGCTGGTAGGTTTGTTGGGAGGATGCCGTGAGTGCAGCTCCAGTTCTCTGTGCTGCTGCACCTGTGACCTCATCAGGTGTCAGCTTGATGTCGTTGTGACTGATGTCCTCTGCTCTGAGTTGTGTGTGAGCCACGCAGCAGCACAGCAGCATCAGCAGAGCTACACAGGTCTTCATGGTGAAACTGTACGATTCGTCTCTCTTCTGGTTCTAAATCTACTGATTCTTGTTCACTTAAATAATATACACTGGTTACATATTACCTACATGTCCTCCTTGTCACAATAAGGAAAAAAATGTTTTGCTCGGCAGTGAGATATGAGTGTGGGACTAATGACACACTGACACTGCAATGACCCTGAACTTGGTGCTATCAAAAATAGGGCGTCACACACCGATTACAACTCACGTGCAAATCTTGTTCTGCACCTGTAACCTCATCAGGTGTCATCCTGTTATTGTTGTCTCTGATGTCCTCTGATCCAGGGGTTCCCAAACTTTACCATGGCAAGGCCCCCCATATAGGCCTACCGTTAAATTCCAGCCAAGTCCCCCCTTACATGGGCCATGCTATGCTATTTTTTTCTGTGCACCAACTTTCACGACCAAGTGTGTGTAAATGTGTGTAATGGGATATATAAATAACTAGGCCTATAATGTTAGTTGCCATAGATTATTATGCAGTTTTTACCTAATGGGAATATTGTTTAGCTGATTGTGGTTTATTTTGGTGCACATCAATTCATCAATTATTTATTTTGATGTGCTATACTTTTTCTGCCTACCTTCCCCCTTGCGGCCCCCCAGGGCTCCCTGGCCCCCACTTTGAAAACCACTGCTCTGCTCTGATATCATTTGCTCTGTTATTTCTACCACAGAGCTGCATCAGCAGAGTGCCACAGGTCTTCATGGTGAAACTGTAGGATTTGTCTCTCTTCTGGTTCCATTGAAATATAATAAGCTGGTTTCATATGGCCTACCATAAGTCTTCCTTGATATAATCAGAAACAAACATGGTCATAAAGGATACACACGTGAGTTGCAAGTTACTATGTGCCGTGGTCCTTTATGATAGGGACCTAAATGCTAGTGATGTGTGTGTGTGTGTGTGTGTGTGTGTGTGTGTGTGTGTGTGTGTGTGTGTGTGTGTGTGTGTGTGTGTGTGTGTGTGTGTGTGTGTGTGTGTGTGTGTGTGTGTGTGTGTGTGTGTGTGTGTGCGTGTGCGTGCGTGTGAACAGCAGTGGTTATACCATTTTTGGGGCCCTATAGACACAGTATTGCTGGTATTTTCCATGGTGAGGTTGAATGTTGGGGGGGGGCACATATAGTAGAGGAGATTTTGTGTGTGTGTGTGTGTGTGTGTGTGTGTGTGTGTGTGTGTGTGTGTGTGTGTGTGTGTGTGTGTGTGTGTGTGAGAGAGAGAGAGAGCTATGTCAATGTGTGTGTGAGGGTGTGTGTGTGTGTGTGTGTGTGTGTGTGTGTGTGTGTGTGCGCGCGTGTGCGTGTGTGCGTGTGAACAGCAGTGGTTATACCATTTTTGGGGTCCTATGGACACAGTATTGCTGGTATTTTCCATGTTGAGGTTGAATGTTGGGCGGGGGGGGGGCGGGGCACATATAATAGAGGAGATTTTGTATGTGTGTGTGTGTGTGTGTGTGTGTGTGTGTGTGTGTGTGTGTGTGTGTGTGTGTGTGTGTGTGTGTGTGTGTGTGTGTGAGAGAGAGAGAGTGATTGTGTGTGTGTGTGTGTGTGTGTGCGTGTGCGTGTGCTTGCGCGTGCGTGCGTGCGTGTGAACAGCAGTGGTTATACCATTTTTGGGGCCCTATAGACACAGTATTGCTGGTATTTTCCATGGTGAGGTTGAATGTTGGGGGGGGGCATATAGTAGAGGAGATTTTGTATGTGTGTGTGTGTGTGTGTGTGTGTGTGTGTGTGTGTGTGTGTGTGTGTGTGTGTGTGTGTGTGTGTGTGTGTGTGTGTGTGTGATTTTGTTCTGACCCACTTCCCCATACTTGCCCCCAGGTTATATTGGACAAATGCAGCACTGTCAATTGGCAATCCAGTGCCAATAGAAGCACTGAAAATATCTTTCAAAAGAGGCTTAATTGCATATTTTGCAAACATGAAATTATGTCAGATAGAAGTCGACACACACCCACACACACAAATGTACCACACTACCATGATACACGTGAACATCCACATACCCCATGCCACATGATCACATTGCACACACATAAATACGCATAGGCCTACTTTCATACTCAAAACATGATCATTCTTAAGTTTAATTACATATACAAGAGACGGGCTCAATTGAAACACTTTCGACATAAACATGTTTTTCAAAGGTCACATAATGGACAAAACCATTTCATCAATTGATAAACAACATAGTGTACTTGTCCGTTCCCTTAGCTGTTGTCATGTGATGCCCAAGTTAATTAAGTCATGGTGCATTTCCAAAGACCCTGTGTTATATCACAATATGTAGTACTATGGTAGTTACTTTTCAATGGCAAGTGGTACGGCTTGCAGTATGGGGCTACTTAGTATAGCGTTTTTATATACTGCTTATCTTGAGACCTAATGACACTGTACAGCCATAACATTTCCATTATAATTGCACACACACTATCAGATTGTACACATTCTGGATTAGTTTATGTTCTATTTTGGGTTCTGTAGGCAGTATCAGAATTTCAGTTCTTTGCTGCTTACTTGTTAAATCTTTGTCTTTTACATGTTGGGATACATTGTAATACATGAGGGTCCCCTACTAAACTGTATGACAGTGGTTTTCAAAGTGGGGGTTTGGGGACTCCTGGGGGGCTGCGAGGAGATGCCAGGGGGGCGCGGCAGGTTGGCTGGAAAAAATATCAAAATAAAATTAACGATTTCATATGACTTCAGTTGCCAAAATGAACCAAAATAATCTAAACGATCTCAGTGGAAAGCTTTTCTTCTTTTCAATGTTTATACATGTATTGTGTTTTCTGTAGTACTTCAATGGGTTTAGGAATGCACCAATTTAATGGAGTGGTGAAAACGTTCATCTCATATTTGAGGAGGCCTTGAAGTTGGTGCACATACTGGCAACCTTAAGTGTGTTTGCTTCCAGCCAAAAGGGTGCTCCACTTGAACAGTAAAGTATTTCAAATATAACCGTCACCTTCAGCACATCCACGGATGACACAGCTCTAGCTAAGTATTCCTTAAGGTTTGTGCTTTCAATTTACACATATTTTCCATCATATATACCTTTGTGGTGGTACAGTAAAATTAACCATGTAATCTAAAATAGTCATTCCTGTAACTCAACTTACCCTAGTTGGGTCGTTACAATAGTCTCTGGGTTACCATCCCCAGGAAAATTATATTTACACTTCATAATCCTATATTCAATTGTTAGAGTACTGGTGGAAATCTGTTTGATATTGTCTTTAGTAAAGCTTTTAGAACTACAGCTTATGTGATCATATGTTCAGGTACCATTCTGATTCCTGTTTCATTGCAGTAATATCTTAGCTAATGAGTTGATCTCTTAAGTCAGGGGTGTCAAACTCAAATTGACTGAGGGCCAAAATCAAAATCTGCAACGAAGTCGCGGGCCGAACTCAACATTTATTTTTAAAAATGGACTAAAATTGTGTGTACATGCACTTCATATTCATAGTTAAATTTCACACACACTCTTTCCTATCATATTTGTTAGTTAAAATGTGTCTGCACATCCTGCGACACAGCAAATTTCATGTTCAAGTCATGTTACGCTATACATTAAGGTGTATGTGGGCCAACTGTAATAGATATTTTAAATGATCTCACGGGCCGAATAAAATGGCTTCGCAGGCCAAATTTGGCCCCCGGGCCTGAGTTTGACATCCTTGTCTTAAGTAAATGATAAAGCAAGTTAGTGGTGCTGTGGTGTTGGTGGGGCACTTAAAATGAACATATATATACAAACCCCAACTCCATAGAAGTTGGGACGCAAGGTTTATTGTGAATAATAACAAAATACTGCCATTTCAAAAAGTCTGGGTCTGACATTAGTTGTTAAAAACAAAACAAAGGACAACACTTAACAGTTAATAGCATTAACCGATGAGATGATTTTATATAAAAACAGTGTTGATTCCTATCTTGGACATGATTTCAACAGCTTAAATGGTAGGTGTATTCCTTGTCATGTTTTGCAATGTTTTCCTTTCTGTAGTGCTTACAGTGTGGCAGGTCTTGACCAAAAGCCAGTCATTTTATGTCCTGCTGGTCCTTATGTTGGAGTTAAACTTAAAACATAGTAGAGAATTCAATTTCTCCTTACTATGTGGCAGTAATCGAAGATCTCCCTTCAAAATATAAAGCACGAGTGCCAAAGCCGCCGCCTCGCCATTAATTTCGTATAACCGGTCACATCGTCAGCCGTTATCCCTTACTTATTTCATTCAGTACTGTATTTAATTCTACAGGTGAGTTAGAACAGCTTAACCAATGTACTACTGCACCCCCATGCCATCATGGAGGCTGACTTTTGAAGTTAGCACTAACACAAGTTGCATGATCAATTTTCACTGTAGTACAGGATGTGCAAGAAAAAAGAATTGACTTCTGCAACCAAATTAAAGTTTCCCATGTCCTCTGGGTCTATTTCAAGTGAGCTTGGGTGGATAGGGGAGTATTAAACCCCTCTATCATTTACCCACATGAAGTGTCCTTAATATGGTCAAGTTTTCACTAGCTGTAATTCTCGGAGTGCTAGAGTGAGACTACAGCCAATATATATTTCATGATGTTATGAACCTATACAATGATTTTAATGACAAAAATATGTCTTATATACACTCAATCACGGTAAATCAAGGGAATTCAAAACTTAATGTAATAACTATGGTAATTGTTCCCTCTGCATCTTTAATTCTGAGTGACTCAGCCTCTCTGTGATTGTCTTATACCTGGACACTCAAATTGTACATCAGTCCAATTCATTTTGAAATGTTCTTTCTTTTTGTTTTATCTTGTTTGGATGTTTTTAACATTTCACTGATCCCCGTCCCAACTTATTTGAGACGAGTTGCAGTTATCAAATTAGAAATGAGTACATATGTCCCCTAAAACAATATTTTTTCTCGGTTTTAACACTTGATATGTTGTCTTTTCACTATTCTCCATCTAAGGAATGTATTGAATGTTTTGAAAATGATAGCATTTTGATTTTATTCTCAGTTTACCAAATGTCCCAACTTCACCGGAGTTGGGGTTTGTAAGTTGGTCTTTACTGAAATTCACGAGAGTGAAAGAATTTACAGACATTACTTTATTTCATCACCACCAAATTCTAACGAGATATACAGGTAGAAACAATCAATTTTCAGCTCTTCCATCAGATCAATGGGGAGTGTATAAGGCACTGGAACACTAGTGGAGTAGAGTAGAGTAGAGTACATTTTTAAAGTATTTTTTGGGGGGCTTTTTGGGCTTTATTATTACAGGACAGTGTGAGAGTAGACAGAAAACGATTGGGAGAGAGAGATGGGGCAGGGCTGGGAAATGACCCCGGCGGGATTCGATGTAAGCCCAAATGTGGGGGGCTTAGCACGCTGCGCCACAGTGCCCCCCTGAATAGAGTAGGCCTACTTTTAATAGTGCTTTTTAAAGTGCTTCAGTTGTTTGCGACGAAGGTCAGTGTAAGATTGTTTCTATATGATATTGTGTCTTGCAAGCGTTGAAACATCTGAACTTGCAATTACAGTTTAGAGAAATACGCTACATTGTAATAATTAATGTTAATATTATTACAGGTTTGAATGTGTGCGACTCCTCCTCATTGGCAGGTGTAGCATGGGAAGATGTCTTGGAACATGTCCAGAAAAAGACAACTGTTAATTCTGTTCAGCTTTTCTATTGGAGGTCTGTATCTGCAAAGCAACCTTCTACAAATACCGCAGTGCGTTTGTGGGAACTGCCACCACAGCAATGACCCCTGGTTCTCTACCCGTTTTAATACATCATATCACCCACTGATGACCAGAAACACCAGTGTTGTGAGTGCAGAGACGTTTCAGTGGTGGAAGGTGAGGCCTTAACTCCTGGCAGTATTTTGGTTACTATTCTTTTTTAAAAAGTATTTTTTGCGCTTTTTCAGCTTTATTATTATAGGACAGTATGAGAGTAGACAGGAAATGATTGGGAGAGAGAGATGGGGCAGGGCCGAACTCAAACTGGAGTCCCCTTGGTCAATGTAAGCCTTAATGTGGGAGGCTTAGCACGCTGCACCACATCGCCTTCATTTTGGTGACTATTCTATGTGCTTGATTAGAAGTATAGTGGCAGCCTAACCGGGCAAATACACAGGCCGCGACAAGAGCTAGGCGAGTGACGGAAGTAATTGACTTTGTATTGAGTCGCGCAACAAAAGCGATTCTGGAGACTAGAGGCGATTCGCACACAGAGAGCGACAATTTGTAGTTGAACTCTTGGCTATGTTATGCTAATGAGCTATGACGCGGTTCAGCGACAGGCCGCGACAGCCAGTGACTGTATAGAGCAGTGGTTCTCAACTGGGACAGTCTTGGGATCCACCATTTTCCACTCTCATTCGGTCGCGACTCACATTTTTTAGCGTTCAAGTCAATTCAATGTAATTCTCAAAATATAACCACAATAGGCCTGTTTAATGACATTATTATTATTTCTTATCCATTTATTATAAATAATATATATTTATTATACATTTATTTTATATCTATTATTTATTTATTTATTGTTATTATTATTAGGCCTGCTACTGCTACTACTACTACTACTACTACTAATAATAATAATAGGCTTATACATAGGCCTACTTGTGTTCTGCATCTGCATGGTCATTTTAACATTATCCTACATTTTAAAAAGTGGGCTGTGTATTGCAGCATGTATCTGAGGAACACCTAGCCTGTGTCTTGACATTAAAAATCATCCTTTCAATATGTGGGAAATGTAGCCTTTTCTGGTTTATTATGAATAGCAGTAGGCCTGTGAACGCAGCAATTAACAGAACACTGCGATTATTATCACGTATGCCTATTTATTTATCCTTTATTTAGCCAGGATTGTCCCATTGAGACTACAGTCTCTTCTGCCAGGGAGTCCTGGTCAAAATGGCAGCAAACATATAGTTACAGACACAGACAAACACATAGACAAAAAGGAAAATAAATGTACAAAAAACACATTAAAAAGAATAAGTTTACATAAAAAGTAGCCTATGTGCTGCATAGTCAGAAACAATGACACTCCTCTGTGTATACTGTATTAATTTTCCTCTTAAAAGTCTCTAATGAGGGCAGAGAGTCCATACATAATATCTTCTGCAACTCATTCCATAGATATGGGGCATAAAAAGAAAAGCCTGTTTTCCCTAATTCAGTGCGAGGAGTACAAGACTGTAGTAGTAACTTGTGTGAAGAGCGTGTGCCATAAGATAAAGTACAAAAAGTCAATAAATTACAGATATAATAGGGAAGTTTGCCCAACAGTGCCTTCGCAATAAAAAGTAACATATGCAATTTACGCCTTAAATACAAGGATGGCCATTGGACTTTAGAGTACAGATCACAATGGTGGGTTCTTGAGGGGGCACCTGTTACAAATCGCAATGCTGAATGATAAACTGCATCCAGCTTTTTGAGGAGACATAAGGGCGCATGCATATAAATTGTATCCCCATAATCCAACACTGAGAGAAAAGTACTTTGAACCAGCCTTTTTCTTGCTAGAAATGAAAAACATTTTTTCAAACGAAAATAAAAACCAACCTTAGGTCTTAGCTTTTTTAAAAGATTATTTATGTGTACCTCAAATGTGAGCTTTTGGTCTAGCCAAATACCAAGATATTTATAAGAACTAACCCGCTCCAGGAAGGTACCATCAAGTGTTTCTAAGTTACCATCAGGACAAGATCTTGAGCGTGTGAAAATCATATACTTCGTTTTATTTTTATTTAGTGCTAATTTCAATTGCAGTAATGCATTTTGAATAGATATGAAGGAAGTTTGTAAAGAGGCCAAAGCATCTTGCACTGAGGTACCAACGGTGTATAAAATGGAATCATCAGCATACAGATGCACTTTGGCTGGGTTCCCTTATCTATATCATGAATATACAGAGAAAACAGGATTGGGCCAAGAACTGACCCTTGCGGGACACCTGCTTTTATGGTAAGTAGGGCTGATTGAAGGTTCTCTAATGCAACACACTGTGTCCTGCCAATTAGATAATTTGAAAACCATTGTAACACTGGACTACTAAAACCTATTGCCTTAAGTCTATGCAACAGTATTTTGAAATCAACAGTATCAAATGCCTTGGAAAGGTCAACAAAGAGTGCACAACATGATTTTTTTTGTGTCCAGGGCAGAAATAAAATAATTTAAAACAGATGTTACAGCAGTTAAAGTGATATGACCTTGTCTGAAGCCTGACTGAGTTGAACTCAAAATATTACTTTCAGCTAGGTAGTGTTTTATTTGCTCACTGACAAGAGATTCAAACACTTTAGCTAGAGTTGACAACCTAGAAATTGGTCGGTAGTTATCTAAGATAGACGGGTCACCCCCTTTTAAAAGTGGCAGTACTTGAGCTGATTTCCAAGTTTGTGGGATACATCCACTTGTTAAACTAAGGTTAAAAATAGTAGCAATTGCGTCTGAAATTAAAAAAGCAGCAGTTTTATAAAAGAAAGGTTCGATTTCATCAGGCCCTGCTGATTTTTTACAATCCAAGTTTGTAAGGCCTATGTAAGGCCAAGTTTGTAAGGCCTATGCCTAGCTTGCACAACAAGGAGCACCTTTAGGCTAATGGGAGAGTTGGGGGTGTGTGTTTTTTTTTAAAACTAATTACAAGGGCTTCAAAATCCGGTAGGATGGTAGACGGAGCATATCGTTCAGTTCAGTGTCCAACCTGGACGCTGTCTTGATTTGAGTTGTGGTGTGAAGAAGCCACTTTCACAAAGATAGTGTGCTGAAATATTTTTTAATAGCCCGTCTCGTGGAAACGTGGAATACTCAGCTGTGACATGGCACCAGAATCGACACAAAGTGACTTTGCCGAATGCTGCTATCATTGACACAGTCACGCAGTTCGATCAGCTGTTTCTCTTCCTCAGCGCAGCGCGTTATATCGTCGGTTTCAAAAGGATTGCGCTACCCATTCTTTGCTCTGTGCGCTCTCCAGGAAGTAGACGAGTCATTAATTAAACCGTAGTTTGTTGAGATGTGCAGAGATGGTGTTCTTCAGAGCATTTTTTATCCAATATTATCCACACGAAGTAGGCCCTATCTCTTGACAAGCGTTGGGGAAAATGTCAAACCTGTCTTTGTTTACCCTGGTTCCCACAATGCGAGCTTTCTTTTCAACGCACTGTCTTCAACACTCGACTGACTGGTTGTACGCTTGCCTGGTTAGCACCAGACCTAATCACAAGTGAGATTAAGAGATGTGTCTTTCAGATCGAAACGATTGTGTAGAACTAAAGGCAGTATGGGAGTTCCCAGGCTAGTTGCACGCTACTATCTATCTCGCATAAACATTCTGATTGTATGACGACAGATGACATCTAGTCAGAGACGGTTCTGATGGAGTTCAATCGCCCGGATGTTTTTTGTTTTTTTTTGCGAATCAATAAATTACGATTTTTTTTTCTCCCTCCGCGACCCACTTTTGGGTCGCGACCCACCAGTTGAGAAACACTGGTATAGAGGTCAGTGACCACAGCCACTGAATGCTTGTGTTCAGCTTGTAATGGATATACTCTACTCCAGAGGTCCCCAAACTAAGGCCCGGGGGCCGGATGCGGCCCGCCATGCCCCTTTGACCGGCCCTCCACCTCTCTGCACCTCACCATTTGAACTGGCCCAAAGAAGCAATCCTCACAGAGGAAAAAAAAAAGATAAAATATATATATTTTAAGTGTTTTATTTTGTTCATCAACAGGACTTCTTACAGTTTAATTTTCACTAACCTAGTGTGAATAACCAGAAGTTTCTTGTCTTTATAGTTTCTCATCTCACTGTAAATAGGCCTACCATTTCTATTGTATCACACATATACTGTCAATCGCCATATTTTTCTAACCTTTCCTTGCTATTTGTACATGGTTATTAGAAATTAAAAGCAATACCTGTGGTATTTCAAGTCGAACAACATGTGAAGTACTAACTTCTTTTGCAAATCACTTGTAACTATTTTGTGCTAGAAATTATGGCGATAACAGGCAGTGGGCTAGACACATGATTGATCCCGGCCCCTGATCACAGTCAGGAACGATAATGTGGCCCCCAGAGAAAAAAGTTTGGGGACCCCTGCTGTACTCGCTTCAATCGCTGGTATCGTTTGCTGCTGCACAGAAGCGATTCTCTGTCGCTTCAATCGCGTCGCGGCCTGTGTGTTTGCCCGGTAAGTCTCCGTGTAGACCAGATAGGCTACGACCTACAGTGTACGACCCAGGTAGCTAAGGTCGCTGAAGAAGTTTCGCCTTTGTTGCGTCAACATTTTCTTTTTTTAGAGATTTTTTTTGGTCTTTTTTACTTTATTTATGGTAGTACAGTGAAGATGGTGACAGGAATCGAGAGGGGAGAGACAGACAGGGAAGGGCCGTCAAAGGACCTGGGCCGGGAATCAAACCCATGTCGGCCGCATAGTAGACGAGTGCGCTACCGTTAGGCCACGGTAGGGCCATCCTCCAACATTCTATGGTAGTATTTTGGTGACTTTTATATGTGCTCCATTAGAAGTATAGTGGCAGCCTAACGCTAGGGACAGATAGCAGGCAAAACGAGCGAGGCGAAGAGAAGCGAAAGTCATTGCCCCATTCTAACAGCTCAACCGTAATCAGGTCATCGCTGCGAATCAAAAGCTTTACTCGCTCTGGATCGAAATAGTTTACTTGGAAGCTACTGGAGTTGTTCTTCGGGCGTGAAAATGCATTTAGACCCGCAATTTAAACTCGGAGAGTCAGAGCGCACCTGTGACAAAAAAGGCTTTATCTCAGTTCGAATGTTGAAAATCGCTATTTTTACCTAAACCAGTGCTCGCTTACAGTGGAATACCTCCGGAATGGAAAATATACAGACAGCTGATTTTTTGGGCTTTCGAACAAGCCCTAACATGTGTCTGTGGGTTGAAGACAAAATATTTGGTGGCTGTTTAAAAAATGACAAAAAATGATGAAATTGGCTGGGAGTCTACAGCTATATTCCAAAAAACGGCTGGTATTGAATGTGTTAATCTCTGAAATTCGCTCTGCTCGCTCAGCATAGCAATGTGAACGACTCAGTGCTGGCATTAGAAGTGAACAAGCTCTTCCACATTTTTTCTATTGCAGGGGTACTCAATTAAAAGTCCCCGAGGGCCAGTTTTTCAAAATTCCTCCCAATAAAGGGCCGGGCCGGGCTAACACGACACGACCCCCACCAAAAAAAAAATATTTAAAAAAAAATAAAAAATGATAAGGCCTTTGTAATCACAAAACACACGCTCTCACACCCACAGCAGATATTTAGTTTCCAGTGACAGGATGGGAGAACATTTCTCTCATAAAGGGCCTGCATTTTTCTGGAGCACTGTGGGGTGAGGTGCCTGCCTTGCTGTCATTGCCACCCACCCTTCAGTATTTTTTTTTTAAATGACATAAGATTATCTTTTTTAAATGACATAAGATTAGCCTATATTTGCAGACTACATTCATAAACATTTATTTCTTAGTGAGAAAACCAATAAGCCTGAAGATAACACTTTTCAAACAAATGTTGCTTATTATGACTTTGTTTATGCAGCTCTCACATGCATAATGAGAATCAGATGCAATAATGGACCCAACAAAGAGGACACATAGATAGGAGGACACCAGGTTTTGCCAACAAGAAAATGGCACATTGATGCAATGTTGATTAAATGCAACAGCCAATAATAAATCATCAAGTTGCTCATAACTTTGTTTGAAATCTTATGAGGGGCTTAGCTTTCCAAACGAACTATTTGGGGACTGTTTAAAAGTGTGAAAAGTTTATCAAGCAATTCGTTTTTAAGTAGGCTACCCCTAGTTAGCTGCCAGCAGAGCTCAAACACAATTTGCCTTCATTTGTGTTAGCAACTAGCTACAGCTAGTGCTAAACCAATTCGAAGTCCTAACACACTGTATGCAATGAAATGTGGACCATTACTTTCAAAAACGAGGCAAAGAGAACTTTGTAAATAATTTATTTACAAGTTCTACCGTACTTCCCTTCAGTAGTCTACCTCACAACAGCCTCTGCCACCCTCATAGTCACTTCTGTTTGGAGCCTGCAGGGAGAAACTGATTGAGGGGGCGGAGACACGGCACGCATCTTCCTAGCGTCTGTGGCGCGATTTCAAAATAAGAGCCGGCAGCGCGATCGGACCAAAAAAAAAAAAAATTTTTTTTTTTTTTTTTTTTTAATTTTTCAAAATTATTCGAGGGCCACAAATAGATGCCCCGCGGGCCACAAGTGGCCCGCGGGCCGCTATTTGAGTATGGGGGTCCTATTGCAATACCTCTACTTTCCTGTCAGCTTTTACTGCAGCTGGGCCATTTGACAGGCCTATTCACTCTTTGCTGAAAACAATGAACATCATAACAACATTGCTATGACAATAGCAATCGATCAAGCCTTGGTTTAAACCACTTTGATGACAATAAGGTTATAACAGAGGCTCTGCGTTAAAGGTGCAATGTGTAAGATTGTCATCAAAAAATGTGACATGGTGCACCTTTAATGAGTTAACCAAAATGATGTATTGGTGATTTAACAGCGGCTGCAGAATACACGTTCAGGATGGGAGGAGTACAAAAAAGTTGTGGATGAAATTTTCCAAATGATCCCGGACAAGGAGATGTACAGGGATGCTGCTCTTGAACGCTGCAGAGTGTGTTCAGTAGTTGGCAACTCTGGGAACCTCATTAACTCTCATTATGGTCCTATGATTGATGACGGCGATTTTGTCTTGAGGTAAGTGTGCCCTGCGGTTGGGGTCAATACATTACTGTACAAAGGCCTGGAGTCATTCATCAGAGGTAGTGTGAGGGGTGGACCGATCGGGGGTATATTAATTACCTATGACTAATTAATTTATAGGCATAGATGCAGTTGTACCGCCTGACTCCTGAGGCCAAAAAACGTCATTGACCCATTTATGTTCCCACGGCCCATTGGTCCCACAGCCCATTGGTCCCACATTGCTAAGACTTTTATGTTTTATCAAAATTAGGCCCAATGGTACCACAGCCCATTGGTCCCACATCACTGAGACTTTTTAATTGATTTTTAGGCCCATTGGTCCCACAGCCCATTGGTCCCAGAGCCCATGGGTCTCACATCATAAAGACTTATAACATTATTCTGTAGGTCCATTGGTTCCACATTCCTGCTGCTTTGTGTTGCCACATTTCTAAGAAATGATTCACATTTAGTCCCGGGAATGTTCCTCAACTACTTTAAGAACACTATATCCTATGAATATATTTTATTTTATGGCAGCTTACTTACCGGGGCAAGAATGACACTGTTCAAGTGTGCCACCCCTGACTGTGATGATATTATATGGGCCACTTTTTATTGTGTACAGCCAATTTGAGTAGCCATGAAGGACATCGTTATTGTAATTATTAGTAGTAGCAGTGCAGTTGTAGGTGCCTTTCTACTTTTGGAAATGAAGCTAAAACACTGAGCTGAGGAAATTGTATATATAAAAAAAGGTTAGCATGTGTAGGCCACACTGTAAAGGGTTAAATGTCTTTACACCTTTTTTGTTATTAGTTTACTCAGAAATGTGGGAATATTGAGTTGTGGAACATATAGGCCTAAGCTGGGGGACCATTGGGCTGTGGGACCAATGGGCCTAAAAAATAATGTTAAAAGTCTTTGTGATGTGGGACCACTGTGCTGTGGGACTAATGGTCTGTGGGACCAATGGCCCTAAAAATTAAAATAAAAAAGCTACGTGGAACCAATGGGCTGTGGGACCAATGGGCCTAAAAAATGAAAAAAAGTCTTAGTGACGTGGGACCACTGTGCTGTGGGACTAATGGTCTATGGGACCAATGGGCCTAAAAATTAAAATAAAAAAGCTACGTGGAACCAATGGGCTGTGGGACCAATGTGGGACCAATGGGCCGTGGGACCAGTGGGCTGTGGGGTACGCTCCCTACCAAATAACATAGGTACGCTCCCTACCAAATAACAGATGGATATTTAGTTATCTGACCAAAGTACAGTGAATTTTGCTGCCAAAGATGTCTATGACTGGTAATTTCCGGTAGCAGACACGAGGAAGATCCACCTATTCATGTGAAAAGTGTTGCCTGGCTCTTGCCCAACCTGTAGTTCCACGCTGCTACTAGGTCTGGGAACATGTACGTGTAGCAGGATTCCATTTCTCTGGTCAAAAAATAATTGGAGCATTTATTGCTTCAATATCAACAAATTCCTTTACAAAATGTTTTCGGTTTCCCAGACCTCTGTGTGTGTTGAGCGCCACCTAGAGCTCTAGAGTTACACACACACACACACACACACACACACACACAGGGTCTGGTAGGAGCCACGCTATGAAAACTGTACATCTCTTATTGAATACTTACAAATTGATGGTGGTTGTAAATGTTAATGAGAAAGATACCAATTGTGAATGGGCACCATAAGTTCTGCATATACAGTAAAAACCTGTAAAAAAAATCACATACTTAATCTACCTTTAAAAAGGCATTGTATACTTAATTGTATCATACTGTCCTTTTGGTCAAGCAGATTGTCTTTTATACACTTTGCTCTCAACATTTGACACACATTTTTTGTACAAATAGAATAAATCGAGGTCCCACCAAAGGCTTTGAGCAGGATGTTGGAAACAAAACTACTCATCGCATTATTTACCCTGAAAGTGCCATTGACATCGACAACTCCACTCACATGGTCTTTTTTGCCTTCAAGATGGTGGATCTGAAATGGTTGGTTAGTTTATTCAAACAGTAAGTACATTCATAAATATAGGTCAGTATGCAAGTTGTGGAAAAAAATGAGTGATAAAAAAAGAATGATATACTTTATAAATGTAGGCTACAGGATTTCATTGTAAATTGTTGTTTGGATATCAAAATCAGAAGGGAACAAATCTCCCTTTACGCCTCACAAATCACATCCTAAAAGAATGCAAATATGTTGTCACTGGTTTAAGCCCATGCCGCATTGTCCAGAAGGATTTCAAATTCACGTTTTTGTCTTAAGTGTCCAGTTGCACTTAGGCACATGTACTACAGAACTTCTTTCTTCATTTCTTTGTTAATTTTCACAGACAAAACAAGCTTGTGAAAAAAACAATCAAAGCAAACATGAGCTTGGTGAGTAATCTCTTATACTGTATTACACACCTGAAAGTTTTTTTATGATAATCAAAACACATGAAGTTGTATTGTTGTATTGTTGTTGTTGTACTGTTGTATTAGGGCTGCTTTAACCCTTAAATTTAAAAGGTTGGCGTGGCTCAGTGGGCTAGTGTAACATAGCCTTCTAACTAGAGGTGTGTCGTTCACGAACGAGCCGGTTCTTTTGAACGGCTCCCTGAAGTGAACGATGGGAACCGGATCACAGCTGGGGGAGCCACTCGACTGTTATTTCGTTCATTTTTCATTCATTTTAAGCACGTGACCTCGACCAGAGTAATCCAATTTGGGGAAAAAACACAATTGTTGGCCTTAAAGAGTGGCAAAAACGGGCTTTAGAAGAAGGAGAATAATCAGTTGTTGTTTGAATCACCTTGAGGTGGAGTCAAAATATTACACTCTAAACACTGAATAAATAATTAAAAAAGAGCCAAAAGAGCCAGTTTTTTGAACGGCTCTTTGAAAGGAACGAGCCACTAAGATCCAGATCCCGTCAAAGAGCCATAAATCCCATCTCTACTTCTAACGGTGCATGTACACCGCAAGCGCGGACGTCCACTGAACGTCCACTGAACGTGTCTGTATCAGTCCGAAACGGTTAGAATACATGCAAACAGATCATGCCTGGACATGTCCGCGATGCTCCTTGAGAAGAGAACTCAAGTCTATTTTCCTGCGCGGATGTCCGCGTTCAATGAGCGGGCTTCATTGAAAATGAATGGCTTCTGCCTGCGGCTAGAGCGCTGACTGTGCAGTGTGCAGGGCAGCTCGCAAATCTCTCTGACTCGCAATGCTCCCGGACACGTTAGCGAACATGAATATCTTGGTGTGTACGTACTGTAAGCCATTGCATCAGGGATCCAGGCATAGGCAGCGCTACAGCAAGACTCTTGGGGAAGCTTAAAATAAAATAAAATAAAAAAAGAGGGGGGGGGGGTGCAAACGTCATCGGAGAAACTGTGGTGGTAGGAGGGTCTGGGGGCACTGTATCAGTCGCCACGCGAGGCCCTAACCGCGACTTTTGATATATTATCTGCATGACATTATATGATGTTGAAACAAAATGATGAACAAATAAAACGGAACATTTCCATGCGCAACTATGGGTCTTCATGCTCGTGCGCCAATGGAACTCTCAAAGGCGACAGGCACACACGCTATTTGCCAGACCATGGACTATTATCTCCCAAATATGTCTCGAGCAATCAAATCATACACCCGACTGTCCACACCTTTGTTTCTATTGACATTTTCATGCGCTAAGTCACTCTACCTCAGACCGGTATCAAAACTCGCAATCAAAATCGCAAAACTAATGATGAGGCAAAATGCGCACACACGGGGGGAAGACAGGAAAGCCAGCTGATTGACCATACCATGCCCAAAAATATCATATGGGGCTCTCATATCCAACAGGCTGTCTTCAGATGTCAGTTTTGCAGCCCAAATAATGCAAATATGCTATAATTTTGAATTTCTAGTTGAAGTAGCTTGTAATGTAGTTCGCTACATTTCCAGATGGTTGTAACTAGCTTAATAATTCTATAGGATGTAGCTTCTCTAGTGGAGCTAAATGTTAGCTTACTAGGTTCTACAAATAAGTAGCTTGCGCAGCCAGACACTGCTCTCGCTGCCTCGCACTGTACACTGTCCACTCCAGGCACACGCAGATGCCCAACAAACACAAGCGAATATACACACATCACATTACATATGGTAACTAAACCACCCTGGCAGGCCACCATGAATTCAGGAAAGGTGTGCATTTTGAAAGTGGTGTTCGCTTGGTGACAGGATAGCACAGGTGTTTTTTGCTTTGTGATGGCTAGTTAAACGGAAGACAGACAACTACATCGATAACAACATTGCCACCAAATAGTAAACTTAGCGCTTCGGCGAGCACATCAAGGGGAAAAACAGATTTCCTACCTTATTCTGTCCTGTCAATTCCTGTTACTTGAAGATAGAGGCAAAATATCCATTTAGATTCGCCAAATAGGCTATCCATTTGATAGGCCTAGATGTAGTGTGGTTGAATAACGAATGCTAAAGAGGAAAATGTCAACATTGTGACCTATGGCTGGTGGAAAAAAACCCTGAATGATCTATAAATGAAATGTAGTGGAATCCCAATTTATTCTAGAGGTCATTGCTTTATCAAGATATTAAACATTCCAGATTTCATTTCATATCATAAGCCACGAGCCCGCCTCACCGCCTGGCTCTGTTGAAGCCAGTAGAACTGACACCTGATTGGTTGACCGCAGCATGACATCGCCGCAACGAGGCTAGATCTACTGACAAGGTGGATAGGCACTTCAGCAGGAAACCCTCGTTCTGTTTCTTTGTGTGTGCCTGCGACACTCAATCGCTGGATATTGAAAAAAACGTGATTTTAATTTTTCATTTTATTTATTTCTTATGACAAGTTTGGGGAAGCTAAGCTTCCCCTAGCCTCTTAATAGCGCCGCCCATGGATCCAGGTTTGATTCTGCCCAAGGTCATTTCTTGACCCTTCGCATCTCTCTCTCCCACTCATTTCCTGTCACCATTTTCAATATTACTTACTCAATAATGGCTAAATAGCCTGAAACCAAATATTATTAAATAAAACCATAGGCATTGATCATTTATTTGTCGTTGTGGTGTGTTTTCGTCATAGGTGATGGTTGCAAGCCCTCGTTTCATGAAGTATGTCCATCACCAGTGGCTGCAGAAACATGGTCGATATCCATCTACTGGATTCATGACTCTCATTATGGCTCTTCATATCTGTGACAAGGTGAGTTCACCCTTCTACACCACACTCCATTAATTAATGGGGGGAAAGCGCTATTCAGACATACCGCTATTCAGACATACCGCTGTTCAGACACCAGATATGCCGTAGGGTTAGGGTCAGAGTCAGGGTCAGGGTTAGGGTTATGATGACGGCATGTACTCACCCTAAACTGAAAAACCTGAGCAACGTAGCACAAACCACATAAATTGCCAATCACCATTTCTATTTCACATACGTAATTTTATAGGTTAATGGTGCGCACATCCAAGACGCAGGTGCATGACAAAAGGTCAGAATACTGTGACAATAAAGATGAATGTCCGCACACTGCTCCCCTGTTGTTGTTTTTTTTTCAAGTAAGTGTGAAGAGCGACTAGCACAAAAGCGCTCACTTGAAATAAAAAAAAAGGAACAGGGGAGCAGTGTGCGGACATTCATCTTTATTTTCACATATGTAATTTTGTACATTTTACAAACAACTGAAGTACATGAAATTAACTGAGCATAAAAATACCCTCACACTCACACAATTGTTGTACAGTAAAATCCAGCCTAGTTTTCTACGGTACACAGCAAAAATACCAGTGTGAAATTAACACCCAGGGTGTTAAATTTAACACTGCTTTGGTGTGTGTATATGTGAATGGGCAGCATGAATTCTGGAAATAAACAACAAAAAATCTCACACAGTGTCCTTTTATGAATATCAGGACATGATTTCATCAACACCAATCTGCTTTGTTTTAACACCAGCATCAACAACACCCTTAGACAGGTCATCAGCTGGGAAAATTAGGCCTTTTGTCCTACCGCACTTTTCTCTGTGGATTACTGACCAGAAGCCCTATTGGAAGAAATTTAAACATGGGGCCACGTCAATTTTTGCTCAGAATTCAATATGGCCGCCATTTTCCAAAATGACTTGTTTTCATGCATTATTACATTGTACTACAAGGTGATATTCATGAATGATGAACTACTTTCAGCACTATTCTGTCCTAATTCCTTACATACATGTTTACAAAGGCTGACTAAACTAACAGAAATGAAAATAAAGTTGGCCACCTTGCAAAATCCAAAGGAAAGTGCTGAAAATAATGATTGAAATGCACATACAGAGTCTATGGCTGCGAAAATTAGGCCTATTGTCCTGTCAGGGTTTTCACAGTGGATTACAGACCAGAAGGCCAATTGAAAAAGATTCACCAGCTGGTTGCCATCTCAAATGTGCCCCAAAATTCAAAATGTTCTCTGTTTTTCAGAATTGCAGAGTTTCATACATTTTTCTCAGTACTATAAGACCATAATTATCAATAAAGATAACCTATTTTCAGTGAAATCTCCTATCTACAGACGTGAGTACAAAGGTTGGCAACAGAAAGATGTACATTTCCTATAGACAATATCCTAAGGATTGTTGTCAGAAAATGATTGAATTACACATACAAAGTTGACTGCTGAAAAAAGGCTATTGATCTGCCAAACTTTTCACATTAGATTTCTGACCAAAAGTTTTTCAGGCCTACATTTTTTTGCATAAAGCAAGGGTGCGTGCGTGCGTGCGTGCGTGCGTGCGTGCGTGCGTGCGTGCGTGCGTGCGTGCGTGCGTGCGTGCGTGCGTGCGTGCGTGCGTACCCCCACTCATCCCCTCATTCATCCCCCTGCTCCTCCACATCATTCGGTCCTCCCCCCCCCCCCCCCTACACACACACACCCTGTCTACTGTGTCTATGTCAGTGTATGTAAAGAAGCACACTGGCCACACACACTTGAGAAAAGCGCACTCAGGCACACGTACACACAAATACAAACGCACGCACACACACACACGCACACACAAGCGCGCGCACACACACACACACACACACACACACACACACACAAGCGCACACACACACACACACACACACAAGCGCGCGCACACACACACACACACACACACACAGTTTGGCAGGACGATATGCCTTTTTTTCAGCAGTCCACTGTGTTTGTGAAATTCAATCATTTGACAACATTCCTTTGGATATTTCAAAGTGGCAAGATACAGGGGGTGGACAAAATAACTGAGACACCTTTCATTTTAGTGTTGGAAGTTAATGGCTCAAGTGGAAAGTTCAATTAGCAGGGTCATTGAATTGAATTTTGCAATGCACACAACATTATGGGTGACATGTCAGAGTTCAAAAAGGAGAAATTCTGTGTAACTGTTGCATCTTTGACCGAGACAGCAAGTCTTTGTGATGTATCAAGAGCCAGTATCCAAGGTGATGTCTGCATACCACCAAGAAGGATGAACCACATCCAACAGGATTAACTGTGGACGCAAGAGGAACTAAATGACACTAAAATGACAGGTGTCTCAGTTATTTTGTCCACACCCTGTATATATATTCATGCCTTTTTCTAGACAACCTTTATACTCACGTCTGTAAGGAGATAGGACAATTTAACTGAAAAATAGGTCATCTTTATTGGTAATTATGGCCTTACAGTATTGAGAAAAATGTGTGAAAGTCTGCCATTCTGAAAAACAGAGAACATTTTGAATTTTGGAGCACATAGATGGCCCCAAGTTTTCATCTTTTTCAATAGGCCTTCTGGTCTGTAATTCACTGTGAAAACCCTGACAGGACAATAGGCCTAATTTTCGCAGCCATAGACTCTGTATGTGTATTTCAAACATTATTTTCAGCACTTTCCTTTGGATATTGCAAGGTGGCCAACTTTATTTTCATTTATTTTAGTTTAGTCAACCTTTGTAAACATGTATGTAAGGAAATGGGACAGAATAGTGCTGAAAGTAGTTCGTCGTTCATGCATATCACCTTATAGTACAATGTAATAATGCATGAAAACAAGTCATTTTGGAAAATGGCGGCCATATTGAATTCTGAGCAAAAATTGACGTGGCCCCATGATTTAATTTCTTCCAATAGGGCTTCTGGTCAGTAATCCACAGAGAAAAGTGCGGTAGGACGAAAGGCCTAATTTTCCCAGCTGATGACCTGTCTATACCTGATTTAACATCCTTAATTTAACAACAACACCACACTCAGTGTTGTTTTAAATCAATATGGTGTTAAAATACACCAACACACTCTGTTTTAACACCAACACTGAATATTTAACATTCCCATATTTGCTGTGTAGTGCTTACTTACTCATTAACTTGTGAACTAGACAAGGCAAGGGGCATTAATGTAGCATGATGTTAGGTTGTGAAACTGATGATCTTCGTGTGTCAGGTCCGAGTGTTTGGATTTGGAGCTGACAAGAATGGCAACTGGAATCACTACTTTGAGAGGATACCGCCAGCTTACAGAACAGGCATACACGGAGGGAACTTCGAGTATGACACCCTCAAGGAACTTCAGAAAAGGAACAAACTTGAACTGTATGGATGACCTCTGAAAACAGAGTTACGGTGCATTCAAGTCTTACTTATGTTATTTGCCAGTGGGGGATTTTTTGTGTGAGTGTACTGTATGTGTGAAAGTGTTGTCCTGTTCAGTGTTCTGTTTTTGTCGTATGTTTTTGTACTGTACTGTTTGTCCTGGGGACCTCCTCTAAAACAAGATATCTTATCTGAAGGGGCTATCCCCCTAAACAAATACATTGAAATTATTCAGGACTATTATTTGTATTTGTGTGTGTGTGCGTGTTTGTATGTGTGCGTGCATGTGTCTGTCTGTCTGTCTGCCTGCCTCCCGGCCTGAGCGTGTGCCTGTGTACATATGTGTGTGTGTGTGTGTGTGTGTGTGTGTGTGTGTGTGTGTGTGTGTGTGTGTGTGTGTGTGTGTGTGTGTGTGTGAGAGAGAGAGAGAGAATGTGGGCAATTTCCCATGAACTCTGAATAACCGATGCCTTCCTGGCAGCCTTCAGAGCTGGTGTGTCAATGTGAGAATGCATTTGTGTATTTGAAAGCACTTTGAGTCAACTGTATAACTGTGCTATGTACAGGTAGATAATTGATTTTGATAATTGATTCAAATGTGATTTAAATGTGATGATTCAAAGTTATTTACTGGATTCAATGTAATTTGATGACAACACTTTGCACAGGATATAGCTTAATGTAAACTGTATATTTACAAAAAAGATGTGTATAAATGCCATGAGTATAGCCTTAATTAATTATGGGAGACCAGCAATGACAAATAATCAAACATGATCATGATGAAACAATTTTGCAATCATAATAATTATATCTATTGTAAAGAACACAGCTTTGAGTCAGCTTAAATTAAAGCAAGGAATTTTCTTAATTTGTTAAATTCTTTCATCAATTTGTAGTAGGCTATGCCTTCCATGCAGCAATTGTTTTTTTTTTTAACAGCATACAATATTTATCTCATCATCCAAGGTATGATAGATAATATCATGCCCAGACAGTTTCACTTGACTTATCATTTCCAAATACCTTTGCATGTGCGTTGTTTTCAAAACGTCACAGTATCACTGTACCATGTAAAGATCGCTCTGATTCACTGTACCATGTAAAGATCGCTCTGATTCAAAGATTCAAGATCTTTATTGTCTAATATGTTGCCATATTAGAAATTTGTCTTTTGCTTGAAGGCGTGTGCGTGTGTGTGTGTGTGTGTGTGTGTGTGTGTGTGTGTGTGTGTGTGTGTGTGTGTGTGTGTGTGCGTGTGTGTGTGTGTGTGTGTAGTCCAGTCTAGTAGGCTAGGGGTGAGCGGGTAGCCAGTTCAGTTCCATGGAAGAGGCACGGTGATGTCATAGATATGATAATTTTGCACGAGATCGAGATGTTGTAGAGACGGCATTATTGAAGTGCGGCCATTAAAAACATGCACTTTTGCAGCTGGTGGGTTGCTGGTGCGACCATTCAAAAAATGCACTTTTGCCGCTGGTGCGTTTTCATGGCCAGCGACTCAACAAAATCACTGCAATCCGGTGTTAGGGAATAGTCAGGGTGTCCGCGGAGTCTAAAAAAGTCTAAAAAAGTCTAAAATTACACATTATCCATTTTAGGCCTAATAAAGTCTAAAATATAGGGATTTTTTGCACTTTAGTCTAAAATTGAGTTTGAGTAATTTAAGACCTACGTTTCAATGCAAAATATCGACAAAGGATTAATGTTTATTTGTTCTGTTTGCTTTGATTTTACGTCCTTTTACACGCCGCTTTTTTCTGGTATTGTGGCAGTTATGGTCTGTGTAGTTCTACATGACATGTTGCTGTTTGCAACGTACAATAATAAAACTACAGATCTGATGCGGAAATGTGTACTGTAGCTCCTCCTCCCCTTCCACCGCGCAGTCTGACCATTGAGAGTAAATAGAAATGAATCTGACCAAAGATTCTCTATTCTGACTACTAGCCCACGTTAGTGGTGTTATATCTAGACATTGTTTATATCTAGACGTTGTAAAAACGATATTGGCGTTGCGGTGGCCATACATTAGATAAATAGGCTACTTGACTGTCTTAAACACCTGGAAGAAGTTAACTAATGAGGGAAGTCAGTCACCACCTCATTGAAAAAGAACGGATTTCTATTTGGAAGGAAAGGTGTCGATTTAAAACAGAAGACAAATGTGACAGTGCAAGCCAAGGGAATATGTCAGCACCAGTGTGAATCGTTGCAGGTAAGAAGTGATGTTTAGTCCTTCCGGTGGTGATGGAATAGTCAGGTGTTGGCCGTGGCTTAGCGTAGCCTCAAAGTTGGCGAAGCTTGATTGTGTCTGTGCGAGCGAAAGAGAGTAGCGACGGTGTGTGTGTGGCTAATCTGAGTGAGTTAACAGTCGAATTCCCATGGAAATGCCTTTGTTGTAGGCCTATTCTGTTTGATGCCTTGGTATTTTGTACTGGTTCTGTGGTAGCAATTTGCAAACTGGTGGGCATTTGAGCTGTTACGGTCATGTCCATGCACAAACGTTTCGTGTGTGTGCTGTCACATGCACTTCTCATTAGCTCTAGGTCCGTCAATGTTTGAAAGACCTCAGGAGTGAAAGCACATGAAACATATTGTGCAATGGATAAGATATAGTTTTTATAACACAGTTTTGCGTTTTCTTTGCCTGCTGCTTCTGAATTGATCACCATTTAGCTTCACGTTATGCTGCTTGAAAATATGTTACGCCTACGCTACGTCTAGATCAAACGAGCGCTAGATTTTGAATACCGTAGCCAGCTGCGCGCACACCGACTCTTGCGTCGTGGCAGAATCTTTCTCCTGTCGCGCTCACTCTCGCTTGCGTGAGACCTCTGGTACAACCCCCCTAAAACGAATAAGGCACGAATCTTTGGATTGAGTGGCAAGGGCTGAGTTGGTCAAAATTTCGAACTACCGGCATTTTGTTATTAGTATTAACTGCCGTAAGACCTTCTCTTGGACACCTCCAATAGATGAAACAAATAAACGTAATTTTATGGCAGCATTTCATGGCAGTAGTGGTGTTGGCTCATGTTCTGTTCTATGTTGGTTAGGTCCTCTTGATATAGGCTTGCACATATGGCATTCTTATTCGCATTTAAAAAACTCAGTCAGTGCGATTGCTGGCTTTGATCACTCGAAATTGTGAAAGCGAACATTGCATCTTCTCACTGGCCATTTATGATCAGATCTCTTTATGCTTATAATATGCACTATTGCATTCATTCAGATGCACAGGTGTGTGTGTGTGTGTGTGTAGTGTGTGCAGGGCCACTGACGGCTTTTACCGGGCCCGGGACTAAATCATCTGAAAGGGCCCCCCTCTCAAGAAATACAATACAATTGGGTCCCAATTCTGGGGGCCCTCTTTCTCAGAGCCCGGGTCAACTGTCCCCTTTGCCCCCCCCCTGTCGGCTTGTGTGTGTGTGTGTGTGTTTTGTGTGTGTGCGCGAGCGTGTCAATTGACCACAATCTTGTTTTTTTTTTCCTTAATTTTTTTAATACTCCGCGAAGGTCTAAAATTTTGCCCATGATGGTCTAAAAAAGGTCTAAAAAAGTCTAAAATTTCACTTGTTAAAACCTGCAGACACCCTGGAATAGAGAACACACAGACAGCACTTGTGGCATGAGCACCACAACTCACGAACTGTAACAGCTCCCTGTCCGTCTCCCGTCCACCTCGCAAAGGCCGCAAACCCTGATAGGAGTTCTTCGCATGATTTCGTGTTTATTTCTACATGTAGCATATTTTTTTTAAACGGAACACATGAGCCGACAAGTGCACCGTAAATCAATTGTTCCAGATGTAAACTGAGAAGGGGCCTAGACAGAGAAACAGGACCAACTTCTGGGACCCAGGTACAACCCCCAAAAAACAAACAAACAAACAAACACACACACACACACACACACACACACACACACACACACACACACACATAAACTATCCTAGGCTTACTACCAGCCCTGCCACAAATTTACTGAATGGTTTTGCAATTATTTATAAATATTTATATACATAATTGCAGTTTTTTGCAATTAATTAATATAATTTAACACCAAAAGCCAAAATACAACCCAAAGCGTAACTTATATCTTAGTGACTGCCTACCGCTCAGACCAAGAAAGATTAAAATGACCGTCATCAATTAAGATCAAAATACCCACCTGGTTCAATCGCTAACAAGCTTTTGTCCATTCCTCAGCGACATTCGCAAAACTCTTTATACAGTTAACACACCAAGGGCTTGCCCTATACTGTTGACACATTACATTGTGTTTGTGTGAGCGAGAGAGAGAGAGAGCGAGTGTGTGTATGTTTTTGGATTTTGCTTAATGTTTACTGCAATGTGCGAAGATGTGTATTAGGTCTTTATATCTTGTGTCTATGTATCTATAAGCTGTCAGACACCTTAATTTCTCTCGGGATTAATAAAAGTACTCTACTCTACTCTTCTACTTGCCTTTTTCACAGAATTAGCAGTCAATAGATGCATTTATATAATGGTAACAATTCTTTACACAAAGGATAATCACTGCAACAAAACTGTATTTTTTATGACTAATTTTCAAATGCTTACACACAGTGTGTCCAACGTTTAAATACAACATACAAAATCATATTAGAGAAAAATACCTTTGCATGACATTACTGTAACAGGACTAAAGTGAACGGATTATTAGCAAATGAAAAAACACCCTCCAATTTCAGTTGTCTAGTTCTGTTGACAGCTTTTGACAGCAGCTGCTACAGTAAAAAGTGAAAATGTAAAATTGTCTCACAAAATACACTGAAAAAGCATATGCTTTACACCTGGATAGAATTGTATGTTTATGAGGAGAGTGTCTATTCCTAACAATATTTTGTAATTCATCTTCATGTAAAATGATTGTCTTGTTTTTAGAAAAAAAATCTATGTAGCTTTTTTAATGACAAAAATAGCCAGGGTTTTGAAATCTTGCGCACTTTGACTGACTTTTGGTGTGCCTTGTGAAATGAAAACAAGTGTTATTTATTGACAGACGTAGTCTATCAGATTTTGAGCCGGTGTTCTGTCGAAATGGGCTGCTTCGTCGAGACGAGCTACCAGTATCTTAATTCGACAGTGGCGTCTATCGATTTACGCTGCCTCGTCGAGATGACATACCTTGATTTTCCGTGGACGTTTCAAATAGGGTTCGTATCGTGTAGTTTTTTATTTATTTATTTTAGCTAGCCAGGGGTGACCGGGGTGTGTAACCTAATTTCCTTAGTGCCTTTTGATGTGTTGTGCCATTTGCCATTGGGACGTTATATAACAACGTTTAATAACGACAATTAATAACTTGTCGTTTTCTTTTTCCCCAATGAGAACGATTGAGCTAGTGAATTGTTAAGAGACTGAGTTGAGGCCGCAAGGACTCGGACAAAACCCAAAAAACAGACGGCTTAAATAACAGATAGGGTACCTTTTCGTGGTTTCCCCCCGTCATGGAGGCATTTTAATCAGAATTGCAATGTAGCCTAATGCGTTCCTGTTGGTTTGAGAGCGACGTGGGCCTGTATCGCTGAAGTTGTTTGCTTGATTATAAGGGGTCGGTTTGAAACACAAAGCGCACACCACCATTGCTCTATTCAGCTCGGCCACCCCTTGTGGCAGGCCGCGCACCTGGCACCACTTGGGAAAACCTGTTTTGATGTTCTGATATAGCCAATAGCCTACTAGTTACCGTCACTGTAACTTTAATAATAATCTAAATCTTCCAATATCTGGGCTACTTCGCTTGCAATGGCCATGCTACTAATAAAACTAGAGATAGGAGCAGTAGCCTAAGATACGTTGAATAACAGGCCCTCTTACTTGACCATGTCTATGCAATGTCCTTGATGAATTAAACCATACCAATGCATAACAGGAAGACACAAACTCAGCAACAGTTTATATTTATTCTGAATGAATTAATGAATGGATGAATGAATAGGCATACATACATACATACATACATAAATAAATAAATAAATAAATAAATAAATAAATAAATACATAAATAAATACATAAATAAATAAATACTACTATAACACCCCACCTACAACTTCTCACACAACAAAAGACTCACTCAAAAAAATAAAAGTGAACGATGAAAGATAAAACAAATGAAAACACTTAACCAACAAAACAACAATTAAAAGGGCCGCCAAAGGGTAGTTGAACAGCGGGGGTTCTTCAAGAGGGCAAAAACCTCTTCTGTCACGGCATTCTTGGAGGAAAGACTCCATGTCCTCTTGCTTGTCAAAGCCAAATGACAAAAGGTCCCTTGCCTCTTGGTCCTCTTCCTCTTCTTCCAGGCCATTCAAAACTTCTTGTTGTTGCTCTGCGTCCAGGGTTGGAAATGCTGGTTCGGCCACCTTTGACTTAAAAATGGTGGGGTTGCTGCGGACCCACTTAACAGCCTGGCGAAGGTCTGCTACAATTGGAGGCTCCTCCTACAACAAGAATTTACCACTAGTTACCACTTAAGTAGGGGTCTGCAATTGAGTTTGGAACCATGTAGCAAGCACAGATTTGGGCTGAATGTCGGCACTGTCGGCTGAGTGTCAGCTCGGCTGGACCACTGGTTACCGTGACTCAGCCAACACTTCATGGAACACTGAAAATAACTGTCATTTCATGCATTAACTGAGCCAACACTCAGCCGACACTGAAAATAACTGTCAGTCTCATGCAGTAACTGAGCCAACACTGAGCCGTCACTGAAAATAACTGTCGGCATACGGTAATAGGGCCATTATTGGGCCGTGGTCCGCGGACAAAGCCAGAATTGGGCCAACTGTCAGCACTCGCGAAAAAGAATCGGGCCAACAGTGGGCCAGATAAAATTTGCTACCTGGGGAGGCAGGCCATATTTTTTTCTGACAATGGCATCACGGGCCATAGCCATGCTTTTCTACTGGGGAAAAGTTATTTAACTCTTTTAATGTATTTAACAACGTCAGACAGACTTTCTTTATGTCAGAAAGCCGACGACAGCACAGAGTGCATCTGAAAATATAGTCTTTCAAATAATAAACAACATCACTTTGCGGGCCAGATATAATTCATGGCGGGTCAGTTTCAGCCCCCAGGCCACTAACTGTCTGCCACTGAGTGCAATACCATATTAAAGGTGCACTGTGTTATACTTTTGGAAATGTCTTCCCTTTATGTGAGTGGGAGCCTCCACTGGGAGGAAAAGTGTCTTTATGGCGGATGCTACATTAACACACCTGTGTAGGCGCTCCCTCACACTCTGCTGAAGTATTCTGCAGCACACAGTCAGCGCAGCTTGGGGAATCACCACTAGAGGGAAAGACAAAATAACAGTAGAGTACAGAGGTAGAGTAGTTAGAGTCCTACGTTTAATCACTAAACCATACAAAAACAAAATGCCAAAGAAAATGTTAAAGCCACTGGTAATGGTTCTTACAGTTTTCGTCGCTTGCTGTTGTGTGTATTTGCTGGCAGGCTCCTTTTGTAGGGCTTAATGTGGTCCACACTCTGTTTCGTTTTTAGAGTCACACCGGCCTGGTTTGTCAGGGTAACCTGTTTCCCAATGATTTCCTTGATCATGTAAGGCCCTGAGAAATTGGGCTCCATGGCCCCTCCTTTGCGCCCCTTCTTCCTCATGTTAAAGAGGAGAACCTCCTGCCCAGCTGAGTATACCACATTGCGATGTTTTTTAAGCACCCGTTTGCTGTAAGCCTTGCACTGTTTTTCCTGTGCCTTCTCCATGTTCTCGTCTGCGTTTTTTTTTTTTTTCCTGCATGGTGTCCTGTTGCTTTTCTACATTGGAGCGGTATTCATCTTGGTTGGGGAACAGGATTGTTGGAAGCTGGAAAAGTAAATAAAAATACCAAAAAACAAACCTGTATTACCAACCGAACCTTACGACCGATAAACACACCAGTGGATGACAACAGTACAAACATATACTCACTGGCAAATCAACTGGCAGTTCAGAGGGGAAAACTGCCTCCCTCCCATACATTAACATGAATGCGGAGTGCTTGGTGGAGGTGCGCACTTTGGAGCGCAGTGAAAACAGCGCTGCATCCAGATAAATATTCCAATTATCTTGTTTTTCATTTACCAATTTTGTAAGAGCCCTAAGAAGTGAAAATACATCCAGAAATTAGGTAGACATTATGTACTAGAATACCACTCGCATGTAAACTGTGATTAGTACCGACAAATAAGTCCTAGGCACAGTTCACAAAAGGTCAGGGTCAAGGATGTAAATACAGTAAACAACTTGCCGTTTAATATTGTCGTTGGTCTTCTCGTCCAACCCATTTGTCTGTGGGTGGTAGGCAGCTGTAACACTACGTTCTATTCCCAAAAGGGCACATAGTTTGTGATTGAGCTGAAACACAAATTTCAAACTAATCAAAACACGTAAGACTAAAACATATGGACAATTTCTGAATACTATTTCAAATATTAAATACTTTACGTGTTCACTTGCCTCATTCACAAACTCCCTTCCCTGGTCGGAGAGAATTCGTCTTGGGCAGCCGTGTCTGTATATGATAGCCCTAACCCTAACCCTAACCTTAACCCTAACCTTAAATCGCTGGTAAATTGATTACCATGTGAAGTACAGAGAGGGCGTCAAACTAGTGGGTCCCTTGGTCCCACAGCCCATTGAACTGTTTGTGATGTGGGACCAATGGACTGTGGGACCAATGGACTGTGGGACCAACGGACCTAAAATTAGATTAAAAAATCTTAGTGATGTGGGACCAATGGGCTGTGGGACCAATGGGCTGTGGGACCATTGGGCCTAATTTTGAAAAAACGCCAAAGTCTTAGCAATGTGGGACCAATGGGCTGTGGGACCAATGGGCCGTGGGAACATTGGGCTGACCCCCATATATGCTCAGCCACTTCTGCTGCTGTTTTACTCTTCAGAGCATAGGCCTCCACCCACTTCGAATAGTAGTCAGTGGCGGTAAGTATGTACAGAAACCCTTCGCTTGTTCTTGGGAGTGGACCAGTCAGGTCTATTCCCACCAACTCCCACACTGCAGACACCTACAAAAGCCAAACAACTATGTCTCAGAAACCTGACAACCAGTCATTGTACTGTTGACCACCACAGTAACAGTACTATAGCACTTCTGGCAACATCACAGTCCTATTTACCTTTATGCTCTGCATGGGTTGCACGACTGCCAGAGATGGCCCACTTGTCTGACACTTGTGACATTCAGAAACCTGCAAGAAAACAACTGTTATCTGTCATATCAAACAACTTAAGTACAAGAAGGCATGCAGGCTACACAAATAAAAATGAATGGCTCTGGTAAATGCAAACAGGGCTCTAAATTAAAACCTGCAAACCCGCCAAATGCCAGCGAATTTTCAGGGAGGGTTGTGTGGGGATATAAAGGTTTGTGGTGTTGGGTGTATGCATTTGGTTGGTACCAGGGCTCTAAATTAACAAAAGCCAATTAGCCAAATGCTGTTGAATTTTAAGCTTGGCTGGTAGAAAAGACCAACTTACTAGCCACTGTGATCCATCTCTGTGCAGTTGACTAGTGAGATTAACATCTACTAGCCATTTTGACTGGTGGTGGAAAAACTTAATTTATTGCTCTGACAGCATGACACAGGAGAAATAAATATAACACATACCCATCTGTCTATGTCAACAGACATCCCAACCCAGTAAAACCGGGCACAAATGGCCTTCCTTGTTTTTATTATCCCCGAGTGTCCACCGAGTGGCGACGAGTGGAACTCTGTGAAGAGGGCCTTAGCATTTTGCCATGAATTCACAGCCCTCCTGTTGTCACGATACATGAGATGTCCATCTGCAGGGAGCAATCACAGTGATAAGTTCAGCACTTCTGAGGCATTGTTTTGTGTGTCACCAGTTTAGTTCTAACTCACCAGAAAAAAAGCCCATTCTTTTTTAATTGGGTTTCATTTTCTGGTGAGTTAAAATGTCCATACCACCAAAGCACCAAAATGTGGCATGGATATCGTGGGGCATATTGAAGAGTAAAGTGTGGGTCACCAGATCAACAAAAACACCTGACAGCAATGCCTCTGTCGAATTTCTGTCTTTTTTTCAGAGGAAAATTGTGATTTTTATTACAATATTCTAATAATCCATGAAAGTTAAACATTATTGATGGAATTATGGACATAACTTACATCAACTTTTTCACGATATTCTAAATATGGCCAGGATCTGTATAATTTACCAACTTACCCTTCACTGAGAATTTCGTTGAATATTGCTTCAAAGTCAATTTCTCAGTCTTTGTGAAGCCTGCTGGGTAGTCGCCCGTTGTGAGGAACTGCAATACCTCAGTCAGTCTCTCTGCTTTTGCCTTCAGACAAATACACACACGCGCACGCGCGCACACACACACACACGCACACACGTCCAGGAATGATACAGTCGTTTCCAGTGTTGGGCAAGTTACTCAAAAACTGTAATGCATTAGGCTACTGATTACATGTTATAGTCTTTTCTAAATAATCCCTTACACTACAATATTACTAGCCTGGTGAACCAGCGCCACCCGCTGGACGGCAAAATGTTTTGTCTACGGGTGGGTCTGGCCTCGCATAATTATTCAATGAAGCCAGAATGCCATGAATCTGGCAAACCATTTACAATGCAAAGATGTGTTTTGAATCAAAGCGGGCAGGGTTTTGAGGGAAGGTTGTTCTCATCAACAATCTTCGGATGTATTATGCATCGAGGCCAGACTAAATTAGACATCCACATTTAGTCTGGTTTATCAGGCTACACTATTACTATATTTACAAAGTTAGGCATTACACTACTTTGGCATTACTTTAGTTACTTTCACCAAGAGGTAGGACTAAATATGATTTATTACAGTGTAATCAAGCCCATGAGTGATGACTTTTTCACCTCCCATCCATTAGGTGTTTTTGGCAGCATACAGACTAACAATTACCAGGTTCAGGTAGTTCTGACCCACCGCAGTGAATACCATTAAAATCTCGGGTCATTGTAATGTACCTTAAGTTATTTAGCATTGTAATTTGTAACTAAGTAAAAATTAGACTGTTGCCCTTGCAATGCCTTTCATTACTGCATTACAGCAAAAAGTAATGCATTACAATAATTAATTAGGCCTACATTTGTACTGCATTGACTGCCCAGCACTGGCCGTTTCAAATTTGGTATGTGAAAAGGGGTCGAGGGCGCATTTTTACAGCTCAACCAGTTTGCGATTTTGATAAGCACTTCTATTTTGCAAATTGCAAGCAAGGAAGGGGGAATCCCCCTATCCAGGCTACGCCCTCCTAGTGACGCAACACCTTCTCGGTACCTACGAAAGGCAAGGATCCCCCTGCCCTGTACAGACACAGTGTAACGAGACACAAACACATTGTATCTATTAAATCGATCATTGCTGCTTTCTGGAGTTGCTGGTAGTCTTTTGAAAATGTGTACTGAAATTTGGGATTATGTTAAGTTGTTACAGTTTGATTCGTGAGGAAAACGAACTATCAAGTCAAGGAAATGTCAATGTAAAAGCGGGTATCATGCTAACGTTGTTGGCAAAATCCCTAACGTATTGCTTGACACGATAAATGATGGTTTTAGTTACTAACACTCAGTCAGGCATCATGGCTGATATTAGCTGAACATGACACGACAATATACAATTATTAAGACGGACGCCGTGTATTCAAATTGAGCCGAATCCACTATCTTTGCTATAATGTTTAGCAAAATTCTGTTGTTGTCATAGAGACCTCTTGGTAACTCGCCGTAATGACACCGTAAAACATTGTTTTAGAGTTCAAAATCGAACCTTGTTGTTAATAACCATTATAGACAACACACTACCAAAAATTGATGATATCCTCATTTTCAAGCTCATTGAAACAAAATGATTGTGCTTTGAAATACAATGACTTGATGCTGGTTAACAACGTTGGCACCTAGCAACCCATTACGTTGGCGGATCTTTAACTGACAGTCTCTGACATAGCCTGTAGCCAACGTTATGGTCTGAGTCACTACACAGGGATCAATATAACATCACAAGTAACAGTGTTAACTTACTTGAAATTGCGCTAATTGCTCCTGCTCATCCATCTCCATCAGACCAAACTTTGTATCAAACTGCGGTAGCTCAAATCGATGGTCAATCCTCCGGGAAATGCGATTCGTGGTGATGCGCATGCGCAGTATTGAAAAGGAGCTCATCTCGACTGGGAGCTCGTATCGACAGAACACCGGATTTCTACTGTTTTAGTAAAGTTAGTGTGTACAGAAAATGATATGCTCTATTTTGAAATTAATACTTTATATATTTCATATATTATATTTAACAGTATGTGTTTTTGAGAAGGAAATTAACCTTTTGGCCAATTGTGTTTGGTAGGTGGAAGTCTGTGTTAAGTATCCAAAGTATGGGTAAGTGCAGGGTGCGATTTGTAGGGGGGGATGGGGGGGATTGTCCCCCCTTCTGGTATGATATCGGCTCTTTTTGTACATGATTTTATCACAGTTCAATGTAATTCCATTGATATTGCTTAAAATCTCAAACATATCCCCCCTCCTGGTTTTCAGACAAATCGCACCCTGGGTAAGTGCTTGTTAGCATCTCTAAAAAACTGTCACTAAATTAATTCGTTTTTGTATAGGCTATTATCTCCACTTGTTTCATAACATCAACTGCTGTACTTCGGCTAAGATTGAAATCAGTATACTACAGCAAAGCCCTAAGAAGGTTGGCAGCCCTTATGACTGATGAATTCAGATGTATTTCAACAGACTTCAGACAAGGTCTCTGCCGCGATAAGGTGACAGCCCTTATCACTGATTAGTACAGCGATAGGGGGCCTATACTGGCAGACAATTTCCTCTTCCACATACAAGGATTCAAGGATTCAAGGATTCAAGGATATTTATTTGTCATGTAGGCCTACAGAGAGACACTTTCGTGTCACTTGTAATGAAATGCATGGCCGGTGGGCAAAACAAGTGTGCAGAAGAAGGGTGGAGAAGAAATAAAATAAAAAATAAAAATAAAAGGTGTGTGTGTGTGTGTGTGTGTGTATGTGTGTGTGTTCAATCAAAGTAATTAGGAGGAATTCTGTAAGCAAATGGCATGAGGAAAAAAGCTCTTTCTCAGTCTTTCAGTTCTAGCTCTGTGACAGCACAGTCGCCTTCCAGATTTCAGTTTTTTAAGTAGTCCATATCCTGGGTGTGGCTGGTCTTTGAGAATGGTCGATGGTCAATCCTCCGGGAAATGCGATTCGTGGTGATGCGCATGCGCAGTATTGAAAAGGAGCTCATCTCGACTGGGAGCTCGTATCGACAGAACACCGGATTTCTACTGTTTTAGTAAAGTTAGTGTGTACAGAAAATGATATGCTCTATTTTGAAATGAATACTTCATTTATTTCATATATTATATTTAACAGTCGGCCTATGTGTTTTTGAGAAGGAAATTAACCTTTTGGCCAATTGTGTTTGGTAGGTGGTAGTCTGTGTTAAGTATCCAAAGTATGGGTAAGTGCAGGGTGCGATTTGTAGGGGGGGATGGGGGGGATTGTCCCCCTTCTGGTATGATATCGGCTCTTTTTGTACATGATTTTATCACAGTTCAATGTAATTCCATTGATATTGCTTAAAATCTCAAACATATCCCCCCTCCTGGTTTTCAGACAAATCGCACCCTGGGTAAGTGCTTGTTAGCATCTGTAAAAAACTGTCACTAAATTAATTCGTTTTTGTATAGGCTATTATCTCCACTTGTTACATAACATCAACTGCTGTACTGCGGGTAAGACTGAAATCAGTATATTACAGTAAAGCCCTAAGAAGGTTGGCAACCCTTATGACGGATGAATTCAGATGTATTTCAACAGACTTCAGACCAGGTCTCTGCCGTGATAAGGTGACAGCCCTTATCACTGATTAATACAGCGATAGGGGGCCTACTGGCAGACAATTGCCTCTTCCACATACAAGGATTCAAGGATTCAAGGATATATTCATGTAGGCCTACATAGAGACACTTTCGTGTCACTTGTAATGAAATGCATGGCCGTTGCAAAACAAGTGTGCAGAAGAAGGGTGAAGAAGAAATAAAATAAAAAATAAAAATAAAAGGTATGTGTGTGTGTTCAACCAAAGTAATTAGGAGGAATTCTGTAAGCATTCAGTTCTAGCTCTGTGACAGCACAGTCGCCTTCCAGATTTCAGTTTTTTAAGTAGTCCATATCCTGGGTGTGGCTGGTCTTTGAGAATGTTATGGGCCCTAGATAACACTCTCTTTGTGAATATGTCTTTCACGGCAGGCAGAGGTTGGCGAATACAGCGCTCAGCAGAGCGCACTATCCTTTGTAGTTCTTTCTTTATACAAGGTTTGTGTGCGTCATTTCATTCTCTCTCTCTCTCTCTCTCTCTCTCTCTCTCTCTCTCTCTCTCTCTCTCTCTCTCTCTCTCTCTCTCTTTCTCCAATGCTGTTGCTTAACATGTTGGCTAAGACATGTGTTCAATGAAGGCTAGAACAAAAAAAGATGTCTCCAGAATATTTAATTAATATTAAAACATTTTAGGTGTTACAATGATTTTATGATGAAAAACAAACAGACGCACAACCCACAAACAACCCACACGCACAATACACACACATAAACTATGCTAGGCTTACTACCAGCCCTGCCACAAATTTACTGAATGTCAAACGCATTCTAATCTCATATCATATAACTCGAATTCCAGGACAAAGTGATGGTGAAGTTCTGAAAATAGGCATGTTTCAAAATTACTCTGTTTCCATTTTGTCACTGTAAATAATATTGCAAAACATATTGTGTTCTAGTATTCCCACTGTACCTGTCAGTAAAAACAGATTCCTACTTCCTACTTGAATCCTCTTAAATGTAAACAACACATAAGTACAGTATTGATCAGTGAATCGCACGATTTCCATGCATATACCTCTAGGCTCCCTGGAAAACTGATTTGTGGAAAAAAGGTTTGCAGACTCCTTTGGATTTTTTTCTTTTCAGTTGTTTTTTTCTTTTTATTCATTCATTGGCAATCAAGATGACGTTTTGGCCTCTCGGTCTTCCTCAGATTGACTGACAAACACAGGCTTGACACATTGTCTACAACCTTCAGGAATGAATAAAAAGAAAAAATAACTTAAAGAAGAAAAAAACAAAGGCGCGTGCAAACCTTTTTTCCACAAATATATATTTTTGTTCAGCACTTGGGATTGTGCACAGGTAACTCTCCACTAGTCCCTGGAAAACTGAAACATTAAAGTCTATGTAGTTTTTGTAATGTCAACAATACCAAATATTGGAAACTTGGTGTACTTTAATTGACTCCATTTACTGTAGTGAAGTGAAAACAAATACTCTTTTTAAAGGGTAACTTCTGCTAATTTCAACATGCAGTTGTAATGCTCACACTGCCATGGACTTGTCAGTACCTGAGATATTTTTCCTTTTTCTTTCGCCTTTTCCGAGATCCTGGTCGTTGAAATGGGGGAAGGTGTCTGTTTACAATTCAAAAGTACATCTTGATGTATTCCCCAAAACATCCGAAAGGTTATGCAACATCAGCAGACAACTAGCAAACAGCGATACCTTTTGAGAAAATGTTTGGAGTAGCTCTAGGCCTATGTTAAGATTTTTGAAAATGTAAACAAATCTGCCCCCATTAGAATAGCTCATATATCGGAAAGGGCTGAGCCAAAAAAAATGCAGCATCTCCCTGTACTGACAAGTCAAGAGTAGCGTGACCAATACAACAGAATATTGAAATTGGCAGGAGAGCTCCTTTAACTGTCTAAATAAGATAACAACAGACATTTTTCAGATATTATCAACTACCCCCATAAGGAAACAGTAGTGCCTTTGTTGTAATGCCATCATGTCATTCACCAAGGGAGTGGTGGAAGATTTGCCATCGGCAGTTCCAAAGTATCAGTGTCATAATAATCACATTAGACACACACACACACACACACACACAGAGACAGACACAGACACAGACACAGACACAGACACACACACACACACACACACACAGAGAGAGAGAGAGGGGGGGGGGAGAGAGAGAGAGAGAGAGAGATAGGTATGCAGCTAACTAATGGAGAATGACAACTGCTGTGACAAAATGCATGTATAGGAACATTTATATATCATTGCCATGGTGTCTCCCTGTGAAAAATAGCGGCTAAATTTGTCATAAACAGCCAAGTAGATAATGTAGGTCAAGTTATGCAGCCACCCAATGTGTGCTAGTGTGAACGTCAATTTTTGTGTTCCATGGTTTATATGTTTGTCTGCTTGTAATACAAGCCTTGTATGTCACTGTGTCTCATGTCTGGTGCCAGCGAGTGCAATGCAAGTACAATTGCCCCACGGGGAAAAAGAAAGCTGTAACTAACTAAAATGGCTGATCTCCCGGTTTTGCGCAGCCTTCAAAAGGTTCCCGACATAACTTTTCCTTGAGGAATTGATCATATTGATTGTTCGATTGTTGATTGTTCGTATTGAGGAATTGATAAAATAACCATTTTTGGCATCTTTAAAGCACACAATTCCACTGGACTGTGCAAGCCAACTTTCTAGAATAAGTACATATAACCTTGCCATGCTAACACAAACGTATGGCGTACAGGTTTACTTTGAACCACAGAGGCTAGCATAAAACCATGTGACCAGAGATCCAAATATAGCACAACTCTGTTCTATATATGGCTCTGATGCAGCCCAGTCTCAGATGATCTCGTTATGTACTCATGTGTTGTTCAACTAGCCTAATTATCATCGTCTTTCAAATCTCTTCGAGACTTGGTTTGACCAAGAGCATAATAATTAACATTTCCCAAATGGCATGGTCGACCTGCGTCCCTTGGTTTGCTAATGGTTGTATGCTTCCCGACAAAGTGGTAGGAGTTCCTGATTTTTCGGGAGCTCAGAAACGATATTGTATTGCTCTTGGCCTGACTAGGAGCAACGCTGAAGGTGTTGCGTCACTAGGAGGGCATGGCCTGGCTATTGTTCAACAACTTCATTGCCCTGTCCGTACCTTGTCCTTGTAAGTGCTGTCTCCACATTCTTCCCCTTAATAGAGACCAAAGGTGGGCCGGATTTTCTATAGCCGACCATCATTTTCTTGGTTTTGGTGGTGTTCAACTGCAGCGGATTCGTCTGACGCCGTCCTACAAAATCCTCCACTAGACCCCTCCCTTCCATCCTTGATACATTGCAGTGTCGTCAGAGATTTTCTGAACATGGGATCTCTCACACTTGAATTGATAAAGTCAGTGGTGTACAGGAGTGCTTCCCAACCAGAGGTATGTATTGCTAGGGGTACGCGTCTCGAGCACACGGCAGCGGTGATGAGGAAAAATATAATAACAACAAATTAATGCAAGTCACATTGGGCTAGAGCAGGGGTGTCAAACTCAGGCCCGGGGGCCAAATCTGGCCCGCGGAGCCATTTTATTCGGCCGGCGAGATCATTTCCAATATGTATTACAGTTGGCCTTGACCCACATACACCATTAATGTATGGTGTAAAAAGACTGAACAAGAAATTTGGTGTGTCACATGATGTGCAGATACATTTCAGCTATCATATATGATGGGAAAGAGGGTGTGTGAAATTTAACTCTGAGTATGAAGCGCATGTACTCATAATTTAAGTCCAGATTTTAAAATAAATGTTGGGTTCGGCCCGCGACCTTGTTCCAGATTTTAATTTTGGCCCTCAGTCAATTTGAGTTTGACACCCCTGGGCTAGAGAGATATAAACCATACCACAAGTTAAGGGGTTTTCATGATATGAAAAGGGCGTAGGGGTTACACAAGAGAAAAAAAGTATGGGTAACACTGGTACTATACAAACTGATGTCACTCTGTGAAACAGGCTGCATCCCCGTTGTCCTTACAAGCTCAGCAGTCAATTGTAAAAGGATGAGGACATTCCCTGCATTGCTAAAACTGGTTATTAAACGGGTTGAGCTTTGATTGTCATGGATCCCACACCGTACCTCCATGGTTCACGTGCGCGGAGACAGGCACAGGGATGAGGGCAGCGCAAGCCAGAGAGGTTCACGGGGCGTTCAGTTGTCCTCTGTCACGTAGGCTACCCACATCCCTGTCGCGTACGACTACCATTTTTGAAACATGGGTCTGTTCTAAAGATAGAAAAGGAGAAATGGTCATTGGAAACCTTATGATATATCCATTTTTATAGCCTCACTGAAGCCATCAGCTGTTAGGTTGTTTGGGCTCATCTTTACTGGGAAAGTGTTAACAATTGCTTTGTTTCATTTCACTCTCTTTCTCTCTCCCTCTCTCCCTCTCTCTCTCTCTCTCTCTCTCTCTCTCTCTCTCTCTCTCTCTCTCTCTCATGCTTTTCATTTTAGAAACCCAGATTAACCCAGACCTTTGGGCAACATGGTAGGGGGTAGGGGTGTAAATCACAGCCTCCATGACAATGTGATTCGATATCAATTTCTTAAGGCAGCGATTCGACTATTTTCAATAGGACTTAGGCTGCTTAAGAATGTCCCATGATAAGATATGATCCGATTCGATTTTTTCCAATTACTTTTCCACTTCTATTATGTTGTGGAGCTAGGGCATTGGACAGGGGCCAGCGATTCAATTATTTTCTATACTTAAAAATGCCCCACAATACGATACGATTAGATTAGATCATCGCCCGTAGGATAAATGCATCGATACATTCCGATTGTTATTTACATCCAATGTAGGGGGCCTACATCTACAAACTCATGCTTCACGGGACTGAGTGACATGATCACTAAAACTAAAATATAACTAAAATGGCAAATTTGAAAGTGATTCAGTCATTCAGTTGACACATTTCATGCTGTTTTAATACAGTTCATAATGCATTTATATAATGCTTACATTTTCTTTACACACAGGATAACCACAGCAACTAAATGATGTAGGTCCTATCTTTTATGCACAGTACACAGTGCAAAAATGTAAATACAATTGAATACAAATTGAATTCTCTTGAGTGTAAAAACAAGTAAGTACAGTATTGTTCCCTACAAAGATATTTAGTGTAGTGAATAGCAAGATTTCCATGCACATAGGCTACCTGGAAAACTGAAACATAACGTTCTATGCAGTTGTTGTATTGTCAACAATATAAAATATTTTGAAACTTGGTTTACCTTGATTGACCCCATGGACTGTGGAAAGGGCCTGGGGCCCCTAGGCTATAGACAGGGCCGGTTCTGGCTTATTTGGTGCCCTAGGCGAGTTTGAGTTCTGGCGCCTATACCTTACAGAACAAAAGTGTAATACCGGTAGTAAGCTTAACTAAATAGCATCAAGAACAATAACTGTTTTGCATCAAATGGATTTCTGGTTCTTTTGGACAGCCGACCAACACATCAGATTGAGTCGCATGAAAGTACCTTCACTGTGTGGTGTCTTGGATGTAATGGTGGTGGTGCCCCCAACCCCAGATGAGAGGGAGGTTATCAATGTGTTTGAATTGTAAAATGGAATTGAAATGCCAGGAGAGTGGTACAGTACATTTGCATGTCAAATGCATGTGTAGACAATAGGCCTACCAAGGAGGTCTGCATTGATAGCCTATCTACACTACCTACAGCGTCACAAAGTATGGCAGCATAACAATTTTAATAAGCTACACATTTGTGCTGTCTATGATTCCAAACCAATTTCATTTCTGTACTGGAAATAGTGGTGCATTTGTGAGTAGGAGAATGAGAAGGGGGCTATCTATGTGTTTGAACTGGAGGGACAGGGTGAGAGAAAGGGAGAAAAGCTGTCACGCTTTTGAATTTCATAATATACAAAATATAGTAAATAGCCTGACTTGTCTGCAATACTACATCACTCAGCATGAAAACATGCTGTGCATGGTTCTGTTACATGATTAATGTAGGCCTATATGTCATTCTGGTCTGGAAACAATGTTTTTTTTAAGCTTACAACAAGCAGGTAATTCATTCAAGTGGATGGAAGGAGATATGGCAGCTAAACTTGTTTTAAACATGGCACCAGTCTTACTTTACATTACTGGTCAACCTAAGCAAGTATTATGATGTCAGGTGGGTGTTAGTGAGTAGGCTACTAACAGCTACTTTACTGGATTTCATTGCTTGGCATACTTGGCTAATGTTAGCATGCTAACTAGCGATTTCTCAGATCAAAAGCAAAGCTCTTTTTCCCTCTAATTCCAAACAGTAGCCTCATAACTATTAGGCTTTACATTATCACAAACGGTTGCTGATTAAATCACATACTTCCAAAACACCCTCTGCAACTCCTGCATCATGCAATGACTGGTTTAATGAGAACATAACAATTCTCCACCCAGCAGAGCAGCATTGCTGTTCGCGCTTGCCCTCTGTCTCTAGAATGAGTCTCCAAATTCAAAATAGATCGCACTCGTCCCGCCCCCTTTCTCAGGATTGTCTGTTTATTGGTTCACAGACTTCCCAGAGACAGTTGAAAGCGATGTTACTATTGGGTGAGGGGCGGTGAGGGGCGCTTTGCCGTGAGGAGCGCTTTCGATTGCGACTTCATAAAAAAACCCTCTATATTGCAAAATTACGCATCGTAGAGCGCCATTTCGGCGCTCCTTCTTCACATTGCGCTCTAGGCGACCGCCTAGCCGGCCTATGCTTATAACCGGCCCTGGCTACGGGTTGCTGTGGGGCCCCCCCGAAAGGCAAATTTCAAGACAAATATACATTGATGGTGTCATAATTACGAGGTAGGAATTAAGGATAACTCGTTCTCTAACTGTACTTAATACAATAGATTAATTTTCCAGAATTGCATCTTGTCACAATTTTGCCATTTTTCACTTTTGGGCAATCATAGGCCCCCTGGCAGGTGGGGGCCCCTAGGCTGCAGCCATATCTAGCCTGTGCATTAATCCGGCCCTGCCCTTGTTGCAATGCCACCATGTCATCAGGGGCGGTTCTAAGGGGTGGCAGGGGGTGGCATTTTCCCCCCCAGAAATATGATTTGCCACCCCAATTAAGAGCCCTGGTTGTGACCAATAGCCTTAATGCTTGACATCATTTCAGACATAGAACTTTAGGTTGCAGGGTTTCACTTTAAGGGATTCACTGTATCACATAAGTGTGTGTGTCCATTATATAGCGTTTATAATTTTCCCTTAGTGTAGGAGCATGCCCCCCTGAAATATACTTCGCCACCCCTTTGCCACCCCAAGTATAAATGTCTGGAACCGCCCCTGCATGTCATTCACCCAGGCAGTGGTGGAAGATTTACCATTGTCAGTTACAAATTGCCGGTGTCATATTAATCACACACACACACACACACACAGAGGTATGCAGCTAATGGAGTGGGCTAATGGACTAATGGAGAATGACAACTACTTTACCCATGCATTGAAATAATAAATAAAAAAATAACAATAAAACAATAATACTAATACTGTTAATAATTATAATAATAACAAAAGTAATTATTTTAGTTTAGTTTAGTTTATTTAGTTCAACAGGGACCATGCACAATACACATTGATTACAGAAGTAAAAAGATGGCTTGTGCCAGATTATAGCTATACAGCTAATTTCCATCTGCAGTTGTTGTCATTATTATTATTTATACAATTATTGACAGATCAGTCACATACAAGGTTGCCGTGAGCCGGGACGGGGGCATAAAATAAAATTCTATGCAGTTTTTGTATTGTCAACAATATCAAATATTTGGTAACACTTTCTATGAAGCCCATATCAATAGCGCATTATGAGCGCATTTATAACAAATTATATTTCACATTATAATTACTTACGACGCATCACGACTACAACGATGATATTTCATGATGCTTTATGTTAACAGTAATGAATAACCATGAATCTAGCTTATAATACTTTATAAATCCAAGGGTATTATGAGTGCTCATGACTGGATATAAACTACAGGCTGCCTGATGGGGCTTACAGTACATTATGATGCATTATAGATGTGCATCATACAGAACATTATAGATGCATCCATATGAACTTCACTTTACTTAGATCACACATTGACGACTTATGAGAGAGTGCAGATGATCTCATGGTTAATTTTAATTCAAGGATGACCCGTATTATGGATGTTATTGCCCCCGAAAAAATCAAAACAGTGGGACGTGAAAAAGCACCTTGGAGAAAGAATCCCACAGTTATATTGCTAAAGCAAGAATGCAGGAGGGCTGAAAGACAGTGGCATAAATCCAAACTTGAAGTCCACTACCAAATCTATAAACACACACTCTCGAAATACAACCAAGAAATTTCTAAAGCTAGACAATCTTTTTTCTCTGACATAATTAACAGAAATATTAATAATGCACGTGTCCTGTTTGGCACTGTGGAAAAGCTAGCAAGGCCCCCAAATCTAATGCCCTCTGAGTTCCTCTCAGTCAGCAAATGCAATGAGTTCGCATCCTTTTTCAAAGGAAAGATTGAAAAAATACGTGCAAACATACTCACACATGTGCAACCGACCCAAGATTCAGACCAGCTTGCTATGGTGAAGTTAAATCCTAACCTCATGAGAAATTTTCATTTAGTTGATGTGGACATTCTTAATAGAACGGTACAAAGTCTTAGCTCCTCTACATCTGACTTAGATATTTTACCAACAGCCTTCTTCAAATCCATCTTAAATCTAATATCATCAGATGTACTTCAGATCATCAACACCTCACTACAAACAGGCATATTCCCAGGCTGTCTGAAAGAAGCAGTTGTGAAACCCTTACTGAAAAAGAACAACCTGGATGCACTGGTACTAAACAACTATAGGCCCATATCCAATCTACCATTCATGGGTAAAATAATAGAGAAAATTGTTTTTAACCAATTAACTGCTTTTCTAATGTCTAATAGCTATTTTGATAAGTTTCAATCAGGTTTCCGTGCCTACCACAGCACTGAAACAGCTCTTATTAAAGTTATGAATGACATAAGATTGAATTCTGATGCTGGCAAATCATCCGTCTTGGTACTTCTTGATTTGAGTGCTGCTTTCGATACAGTTAATCATTCTATACTACTACATAGACTGGAACACTGGGTTGGCTTTACGGGCATAGTGATCGACTGGTTAAAATCGTACTTACAACAAAGAAGTTTTTTTTGTCGCCATTGGAAGACATACTTCATCACCAATGTCTCTGGATTGTGGGGTCCCCCAGGGCTCCATTCTGGGACCACTACTGTTCAATCTGTATATGTTGCCACTGGGACACATTATCGAGAATAACTCCATAAATTACCATAGCTATGCGGATGATACCCAGCTCTACTTATCTATGTCCCCAAATGACTATACCCCCCTTGAATCACTCTATCATTGCATGGACCAAATTAACAAATGGATGTCTCACAATTTCCTCCAGCTGAACACAGATAAAACTGAAGTAATTATATTTGGGAAAAGAGAGGAGAGACAAAAGATTGCTACTATCCTTGAAACGAAGGGACTGAAAGCAAGGGAAACAGTTAAAAATCTTGGGGTCTTCATTGACAGTGACCTAAACTTCAACAGTCACATGAAAGCTATTACTAAGTCTGCATTTTATCACATAAAAAACGTCTCTAAATTTAGGGGCCTGATGTCTAAACATGATCTGGAGAAGCTAATACATGCCTTTATTTCTAGTAAAGTTGATTACTGTAACAGTCTTTTTACTGGCCTCCCCAATAAAACCATTAAACAGCTTCAACTTGTACAAAACGCAGCTGCAAGGGTTCTTACAAAGACAAGGAAGTTCGACCACATTACTCCAATTTTAAGATCGCTGCATTGGCTCCCAGTAAGCTACAGAATTGATTTTAAGGCTATGCTACTTGTGTTTAAATCACTAAATGGAATGGGACCCACATATCTACTGGATATGTTTCAGCTGTATGCACCAACTAGGTCACTAAGGTCAACGGAGAAGAATTTGCTGGTGATTCCAAAAGTCAAAACAAAGTGTGGAGAGGCAGCCTTTAGCTTCTATGCTTCAAAGCTTTGGAACCAGCTTCCAGATGACATAAAAAATGCACCCACTATTGATAGCTTTAAATCTAGACTCAAGACAAAGCTGTTCTCAGATGCTTTCCCCTAGCTTAAATTACTTATTCTTATTATTTTTATTTTTTATTTAATTTGTTTTATTTTATTTTATTTTATTATTATTTTTACCTTATGTTTTATCTTAATGTTTTTAAATGCTTTTTGACTCTAATTCATTTCCTTCTTTCTTCCCTGTTTCCTTTCATTTACATTTGTTAACTTTGTGAAGCACATTGAGTTGCACCTGTGTATGAAATGCGCTATATAAATAAACTTGCCTTGCCTTACCTTATGATCCCGCATGGAACATTATAACATCTTATGAGCCCTCATGACAGTTTATCATCCAGGTCTGTGCATAGAGGGGTATAGGTACTCAAAATGTACTATAAGCCGTATCAGGCAGCCTGTAGTTTACAGTCATGAGCTCTCATGACACCCTTGGATTTATAAAGCATTATAAGCTAGATTCATAGTTATTTATAACTGTTAATATAAAGCATCATGAAGCATTATGAGTGTAGTCATAATACGTTGTAAGTAATTATAATGTGTGTTATAATTTGTTATGAATGCGCTTATAATGTTGGCTTTAAGTAAAGTGTTACCAAATATTGAAACTTGGTTTACCTTAATTGGCCCCATGGACTGTGGGAAGTGAAAACAAATGACAAATTCTGTTTAACTGAAAAAAAAACAGATAACTAAAGACGTTTTGTTTTTTCAGATATTATCAACTACCCCCATGAGGAAGCAGTAGCGCCTTTGTTGCAATGCCACCATGTCATTCACCAAGGGAGTGGTGGAAGATTTGCCATCGGAAGTTTCAAAGTATCAGTGTCATCTTAATCACATTAGACACACACACACACACACACATGCACAGACGCACGGACGCGCACACACACACACACACACACACACACACACACACACACACACACACAGAGAGACACACCCATGCACAGACGCACATACACACACACACACACACACACACACACACACACACACACAGACACAGACATACACATGCACAGACGCACATACGCACACACGCACGCACACACGCACACGCACACGCACACACACACACACACACACACACACACACGCACGCACACACACACACAGAGGTACAGTATGTAGCTATCCATGACTAATGGAGAATGACAACTACTTTACCCATGCATAGAAAAAATAAATAAAAAACAACAATGATAATAATAGCCTAACTAATAATAATACTAATAATGATAATAATGACAATAATAACAAGTATTATTATTGTTGTATTATTATTATTCATACAATTATTCACAGATTATTCACATACAAAGTTGGCGTGAGCCGGGACGGGGGCAACGTCAGCACAAGACGTTTACGAGTTGTTCAGTTGTCCTTTTCACATTGGGTGGTCTGCATGCGCCTCCTATCTTATCCCGGGAGCCTGCTCACAGCACGCTTAAGCCGCACAGAAAAAACTCGAGTTCTACCACAATGATGTAGGCCCTATCTTTTATGCACAGTGCAAAAATGTAAATACAATTGAATACAAATTGAATTCTCTTGAGTGTAAAAAACAAATTAGTACAGTATTGTTCCCAACAAAGATGTTTCGTGTAAACAGTAAATGATTTACCTGGAACACTGAAAAATAAAATTCTATGCAGTTTTTGTATAGTCAACAATATCAAATATTTTGAAACTTGGTTTACCTTAAATGGCCCCATGGACTGTGGCAAGTGAAAACAAATGACAAATTCTGTTTAACTGTAAAAATCAGATAGCTAAAGACGTTTCGTTTTTTCAGATATTATCAACTACCCCCATGAGGAAGCAGTAGCGCCTTTGTTGCAATGCCACCATGTCATTCACCAAGGGAGTGGTGGAAGATTTGCCATCGGAAGTTCCAAAGTATCAGTGTCATCTTAATCACATTAGACCCACACACACACACACAGACACACAGACACACACACACACACACACACACGCACACACACACACACACACACACACACACACACACACACACACACACACACACACACACACACACACACACACACACACACACACACGCACACACACACACACACACACACACACAGAGAGGTACAGTATGTAGCTATCCATGACTAATGGAGAATGACAACTACTTTACCCATGCATAGAAAAAATAAATAAAAAACAACAATAACTAGAAATGCATTCTCACAGAAAATGCTGGAAGCGGGCTTGCCTTTTGGGGCAGAGATGAAACAAAGTACTATTGAGAAAACAAAGCTAAAAGAAATCTTGGAAAAACTCCATCCACCCAGTCAGAAGTTATGGGCCAAACAATTCAGCCATCTTGGATTCAGCCATCTTGAAAGTGTTGTAGCTCTGCGTTTTGGGGATATACTAAATGACATACATGGTATTTTAAGTTGGCTAAGGAACACTGCATATGATATAATTTTGAAAATCAACATGGCTTCGAGCGGGATTAGAACTCACAACCTCCATATCTGTAATCCAACCCCTTTGCCATTGATATTAAATGACATACAATACATGATATTTGAAGTTGGCTAAGGAACACTGCATATGATATCATTTTGAAAATCAACATGGCTTCGACTGGGGTTCGAACCTCCAACCCCCATATCCCTAATTCAGCACATTTGCCATTCATACTAAATGACATACATGGCATTTTAAGTTGGCCAAGGAACACTGCATATGATATAATTTTGAAAGTCAACATGGCTTTGACTGGGATTCGAACCCCCAACCTCCATATCTGTAATCCAGCACATTTGCCATGCATACTAAATGACATACATGGCATTTTAAGCTGGCCAAGGAACACTGCATATGATGTAATTTTGAAAATCAACATGGCTTTGACTGGGTTTCGAACCCCCAACCTCAATATCTGTAATTCAGCACATTTGCCATCCATACTAAATGATATACATGGCATTTTAAGTCGGCCAAGGAACGCTGCATATGATATAATTTAGAAATTCAACATGGCTTCAGGTGGGTTTCGAACCCTCAACCTCCATATCTCTAATGCAGCGGCATGCATTACCACTAAGCCAAGCAGCTAATTGTCATGCATAGTCCAGCAAGACTATATTACATTGCATTGCAGAGCTCAACAATAGACTTCTAGAATGCTTGCTCGCACCTGCTCGTTAAGAATGGAATCTTGAGACAGTGACAGTTGAAATGGAATCCTTCACTGGCTGCACCTGTTGTGATTGACTGAAAGACAGTTAGTATTGAGCCTTTAACAGGGGAGAAAATGAGAATGAGTTTTTTGTCTTTACAACATCGTTGTAAAAAAACTAAAAGGAGTTGGCATGTGTCCTTTTCACAGATCGGAGTCATGCTTGTGATCTCTCTAACAGTCTTTGAATGAAGTTTATAGGTTAAAATTTTCAGGCACAAATGGACCTCCGTGTGGGACATGCGCTGATCTCTTGAAAAATGCACTTTTCGAAAGAATGGGATTCTCCATAGAGCCAGGCCTGTTTTTTTTACAAACCTGCCATTTAAAAAGTATTGGGAGTTGGGAGATGAAACTTTCACAATTTGGAGACATCCCATAGAGCTCGCTAACAACGCGTCAAATAAACTTCTAGGTGAAAGTGTTGATGTTTTATGACCGAAAAAGCCTCCTACACTCTAATCTCTAGAGTGGCGGAACTTTGGTTCATGAAGGTTCCACCATAGTTTTCAATGGAGACCCAGGCTTTAACAAAATCGCCAAAAACGGGAAAACGACAAGAGACACGGAGAAGCCTATAACGAGACGCGATCTCCAAGCCGAGCCGGTCGTTTTAGTGTTTGAACGGTGTCTCTATCTCGAAAGGCCTAGGAGGAGATCCATTTTCTATTTTTACTGTCCCCCTGCACAAGACCAATAATAAACTAGAAATGCATTCTCACAGAAAATGCTGGAAGCGGGCTTGCCTTTTGGGGCAGAGATGAAAAAAAGTACTATTGAGAAAACAAAGCTAAAAGAAATGTTGGGAAAAATCCATCCACCCAGTCAGAAGTTATGGGCCAAACAATTCAGCCATCTTGGATTCAGCCATCTTGAAAGTGCTGTAGCTCTGCGTTTTGGGGATATACTAAATGACATACATGGTATTTTAAGTTGGCTAAGGAACACTGCATATGATATAATTTTGAAAATCGACATGGCTTCGAGCGGGATTAGAACTCACAACCTCCATATCTGTAATCCAACCCCTTTGCCATTGATATTAAATGACATACGATACATGATATTTGAAGTTGGCTAAGGAACACTGCATATGATATCATTTTGGAAATCAACATGGCTTCGACTGGGGTTCGAACCTCCAACCCCCATATCCCTAATTCAGCACATTTGCCATTCATACTAAATGACATACATGGCATTTTAAGTTGGCCAAGGAACACTGCATATGATATACTTTTGAAAATCAACATGGCTTTGACTGGGATTCGAACCCCCAACCTCCATATCTGTAATCCAGCACATTTGCCATGCATACTAAATGACATACATGGCACTTTAAGTTGGCCAAGGAACACTGCATATGATGTAATTTTGAAAATCAACATGGCTTTGACTGGGTTTCGAACCCCCAACCTCAATATCTGTAATTCAGCACATTTGCCATCCATACTAAATGATATACATGTATGGCATTTTAAGTCGGCCAAGGAACGCTGCATATGATATAATTTAGAAAATCAACATTGCTTCATGTGGGTTTCGAACCCTCGACCTCCATATCTCTAATGCAGCGGCATGCATTACCACTAAGCCAAGCAGCTAATTGTCATGCATAGTCCAGCAAGACTATATTACATTGCATTGCAGAGCTGAACAATGGACTTCTAGAATGCTTGCTCGCACCTGCTCGTTAAGAATGGAATCTTGAGACAGTGACAGTTGAAATGGAATCCTTCACTGGCTGCACCTGTTGTGATTGACTGAAAGACAGTTAGTATTGAGCCTTTAACAGGGGAGAAAATGAGAATGAGTTTTTTGTCTTTACAACATCGTTGTAAAAAAACTAAAAGGAGTTGGCACGTGTCCTTTTCACAGATCGGAGTCATGCTTGTGATCTCTCTAACAGTCTTTGAATGAAGTTTATAGGTTAAATTTTTCAGGCACAAATGGACCTCCGTGTGGGACATGCGCTGATCTCTTGAAAAATGCCCTTTTCGAAAGACTGGGATTCTCCATAGAGCCAGGCCTGTTTTTTTTATAAACCTGCCATTTAAAAAGTATTGGGATTTGGGAGATGAAACTTTGACAATTTGGAGACATCCCATAGAGCTCGCTAACAACGCGTCAACTAAACTTCTAGGTGAAAGTGTTGATGTTTTATGACCGAAAAAGCCTCCTACACTCTAATCTCTAGAGTGGCGGAACCTTGGTTCATGGAGGTTCCACCACTGTTTCCAATGGGGACCCAGGCTTTCACTAAATCGCCAAAAACGGGAAAACGACAAGAGACACGGAGAAGCCTATAACGAAACGCGATCTCCAAGCCGAGCCGGTCGTTTTAGTGTTTGAACGGTGTCTCTATCTCGAAAGGCCTAGGAGGAGATCCATTTTCTATTTTTACTGTCCCTGTACAAGAGAACCAATAAACAGGACTTAGAGATTACTATAATCGGGCCTTGCTCTGCAAGAGCTCTGCTCTTGCTCCGCAAGCCCGCTTAATAATAGCCTAACTAATAATAATACTAATAATGATAATAATGACAATAATAACAAGTATTATTATTGTTGTATTATTATTCGTCATATAATTATTCACAGATCATTCACATACAAAGTTGGCGTGAGCCGGGACGGGGGCAGCATGAGCGTTTACAAGCTGTTCAGTCCTTTTCTTTACTTTTTTGGTCTTTTTCGACTTTATATTCGACTCGGAGAGAGACGGGGAGGGGTCGGCAAAGGACCCAGGCCGGGAATCAAACCCGGGTCAGCCACATGGTAGACGAAGAGTGCCCTACCGGTTGGTCACAGCAGGGCCTCAGTTGTCCTTTTCACATTGGGTGGTCTGCATTCGTGTCCTATCCACGGGATTCAGCATCCATTCCCTGCCTTTCCAGCCCATACATTCCAATGGGAGCCTGCTCACAGCACGCTCACGCCCGCACAGAAAATACTCGAGTGCTATTTTGAAGTTGCAACGCGCACTTATTTGGACTCCGGCTCGGGGGCCTGTCCATGGATGAATTGCAGAATATTGTTCTCCTCGATAGGAGATGTCAAACTGTCAGCGTTTTCACACCTGGGGTGCGTTGCTGGAATGTTAGCATGAGTTGACCGTTTTACTTTGCAAGTTTCTACTAAATAGGCCTACGTGTATTTCTCGAAGCCCAGAGAAGTATGGCTACTTTCCTGAGTCCACACGGATACTTACTTTCTCCTCTCTACAGTGTGTGAGCATGGAAGCAACAAGAGAAAACGAGGAATAGCCCTTCTGATTGGACGACACAACCTTCTGTTTTTGCTGAGTCATGTCTCAGCTGTTTCCTCCACGAACACACCTTGTAATGTCTTTGTGAAAATACACGGCCGTGGCATTACAATCTGACACCGTCCGCACCAATAACACAGTATTATCTGCCGATTGGATTTTGTTTCATTCCGAGGTGTAATTTGTAAAATATTTATATAATAAAGTAGCGGTTCCTCCCGGAAATTCGTTTGTTGAAGTGTCAACTACCTAAACATTTTTGGCGTGGGTTGCATTAGGTAGCCTAGTGGTTTTCACGCTTGCATCCCAATGGGAAAAGAGGAGCCACATAGGTTCGAATCCACATGGTGCCAAAATTATGGAAATTTCTGGCAGAAATAGGTCATTTATTTTGTGCATTACCAACACACACGTGCAGCCAAGGGAAAATGTGTTACACTGTAGGGCCCAAAACACAATTTCTCGAGTTGTTGTCAACATGCTGCACAGTGGATTCGATCCGCGTGGCTCGCGTCTTCCCATTGACAGGCAAGCATAAATACCACTAGGCTATGAAATGAAATTTGCGCGAAATTTTTTTGAGTCCTTGACACTTAAACCAATGCATTTCCGGGAGTAACCAATACTTTCTAATCCAAATATTTCACAAATTACACATCGAAATGAAACGAAATTCAATTGGTATTCAGCTAAAAGTATAGTATTAGTGTGGGATTAATCAGATTCCAAGGATATGACATATTTTTTTCATGAACAAATGACATGACGTGAATTTGTGTTCTGAATACTCTCGCAGCTGCATCATGACTTTGTGCGTTTGCACCACAGGATTAAAAGATATTGACACATTTGTGGTCTCACTCTGAAGTAGACTAGCGCTGTGTGCTACTTGGGGTGGCTGAGGTGATGTCTGGACTCAATGGATCTACTCCAGCTGTACTTCAACTTCACTGTCGAAATACGGATAGGAGGCGCCTCACTTTCACAGTCACCACTACTTCAGAGTGCACATTACTCCAAGCAGTAGTTACTTTGGACCTCATTTATCAAAGCAGCGTACGGCGAGAATCATTCGTACGTCGTGCGAACGTTCTTTTTCTACGACCAATTGGCATTTATCAAATCTCATCGTAAGCGCAGGAAAAATGAAATCCTACGACTGCTCTCAGACGGTGTACGCCGTTTTCAAGTTGGATTTGAGATGACTGATCTGATCACCAACTTGAGCAGCAGTTGTAGCGCAACAACTCATTATCATACATAGGCCTATGTGGCCTACATAATTACAAAATGTTTTTATATTGTAGGCCTATATTTTGGCTATAAGCCAACGTCTACCTGTTTAAATTGGTGCACCCTTCCTGGGAGCGCTGCGTTAATTTGGCATAGGCTATAGGTCAACAACTACAAGAGGCTTCTAATTTGTAATTTGACGTGCTGTGTGAATATTTGTGCATACAGCCACGTATTGCAATGTGCCTTCAGAAGTGAAATCAATGACCGACGTCCCTTCTTTTTAACAGCTTTGAGGGAGTTCATGTGCACATCAATCAATAGGCGACATTATAGCCTACAGTAATAATCTCCCGGTTGAGTTTCGACGTTTGATCGCACACAACTACTATACGAATATAGGCCTACACCAGACACGTGTGTGTCTGATGACACTTTATAGTCATCCATAGGTGGTAAAAGAGCTATCCCCTCGAAGGACTGAAGCGCAGGAGAGAAGCAGGGCGCACATGAGCGCGAGAAGGACAGCGCACTGGACATGTAAAACTGTCCTTCCCCATCATATGCTTTTATTTGGGCACTGTTTGTTGGCCAGTTTCACATATTTTCTTGACCTCGTTTACAAAAAAGATTTATCATCATACATTTTTTAAAAATAATATTCATTAGAAAATATCTTCATTATGTCTACTGTAGTCAATCAAACATTTAATTGTAACCAAAATTATTTGGAAATCAATCTCTACCCCTTCCATATTGAGAATCGAAACACTGTTGACTACTGCTGTTGATAATCACGTGTTATTTTGTTGTCTACCTCGCGTGAAGCCCAATTTCAAACTGTCAATCAACCAGAAACGTGGATGTTTTAGCCGGTTTGCGTCTCTCCATGTCGCAAAGTCAGGGGTACGGTCTCCTTCCAGCCCTTTTAGAGAAGGTGTGATTATTCTAATTACGATGGTTTTCAGACGCTGGATTCATCAACGGCCGCTCGCTCTTACGATGAGATTGGAGAGGTACATATGTTTAGTAAATCTCCCGTGAGCCTCGTCGTATGACGAGATCTGCGCTCATTTCTGCGATGGTTTCTACGCAAGTTTGATAAATGAGGGCCTTTGTGTGCTAACGTTCGAGACACAAGAGTTAGCAACTTTTTTAGTATCTACTCTGCAACATTGCTAACAAATTAGCTGGTCCCCTTCAGCTGCCTAAGCAAACTCAGAGCAGTGACTCAGCATTTTTGCCGCGTATGTGAACGCTTCAAAGCATACCCAGACCCCTCGGAAGCGAACCATACTGAGACCTTGGTTGACGTGGTCTCAGTTCGGTTCATTTATGAGTTCTGACAAGTTGTGAGTAGGTGTAAACACTTAAGGAGAGTTCTAGAGGACCGGGTGTGATAAAAAAGAAGAGCACACACCATAAAAGCCTACCAGGACCAGAAAGATCAGTGAGTTCTTTATTTAATACACTCACAATATGAACAAAAATAGAAATGAGTCCTTTTGCTGTCGGTTCACTTTTTGGTCCACCTAAAGAGGACTGAGTTTGGTTCACTTAAAGGGGACCAGGTGTGAAAACCCTATAAGAGAACTGACCGAATCGCTATACTATCATGAATGTGACAGCCGAGTTCAAAAAAAAAAAAAAAACGCCTCCTGTTGTAGCATGCATTAAAAGGATTCATCAAAAGTAAGACCATTAATTACTTTTTTCTAATAAATACACATATGCCTAATTGCAAGTTATATTGCAACAGCTCCTATCATGTTGGTGCCCGTTCTATGTAATTTTGCAGCTGAGACATGGTCTCATTGTTTTTCAATGTCATAATTTGGCCGCCGAGCCAAGTAGCTGTTTTCATGTTGGACTTAACATGACTAGCTGCTAAGCGTTGTGCTCCTGCTTACAATGTTGTGTCTGTGTCTGACACTTAGCATCTGTGCAGTTGGCTGAGATGTATTCATCATTAAACTTTGGATGCCTTATTTCAATACCTACAGACGTTTTGGTTTTAGGTTGGGTCAATTTGGATACGAGACATGCACTGTGTGTGTGTGTGTGTGTGTGTGTGTGTGTGTGTGTGTGTGTGTGTGTGTGTGTGTGTGTGTGTGTGTGTGTGTGTGTGTGTGTGTGTGTGTGTGTGTGTGTGCGAGGGCGCACACATACATACAGGGGTACTTGTGTCTGACGTGTCGCGTCTGTGTGCTCACTTTTCTAGTGCTGTAAGTGATTTGCATGTGATTTGCTTACAAATGAGGCATAACTTTTCAAATGCGATATTATAATACCTACCTACACACTTTTGGGTTGGGCCCCTCCGATTGTTCTGGGCCCACCTGTTTAATTAGGCTATTTCTGCATATGCAGCTGCACCATTGCAGGATAGGGTGAATTTTGATATTCCAGTTTCTAACTCAAAAGCAGAAAGACTTTAAAGGGACACTGTGCAGGAAATGGTCAAAAAAGGTACTGCAACTATGCTGCTCATTGAAACTAGCCTCCCTATAGCCAAATTTGATCTTTACATGAAAGTAATAAACAAATATTAACTAGTATGGTCCAATTACAGTCATTTTTGCAGCTAAAAATGGCTATTTTAGGAAATTCAAAATGGCGGACCATGGAGAAGATCCCCCTTTTCATGTATGAAAAGTGCAAATTTTCCAGTCATAACGAATACTTAGAATTTGATGGTGGTGGTAAGTATTCATGAAAAAGGTAACATTAGTGAGTGGGCAGCATGAATTCTGGAAATGAACAACTAAAAATCTCACACAGTGTCCCTTTAAAAAATAAATAAATAGGGGGTCACATAGTCAAATGTTCTATCAAACAGCTTCCTTGGTGGAGGTCTTCACTATCTGAGTGTATTTCTTCTTTTTCTTCAATGAATGGTAAACAGTTCATACAGACACTTTTGCACACCTCTGTAGTTGGATAGGTGCATAGGATGTTATTACTATATTACTGTTATTCACGTGTAAAAACATACTTTATCTGAAGAAGGCCGGAGGACTGTAAAATTGTATTAAAGTTTGCTGGTGGATGGAGAGTGTGTGGGATGAATGGTAGTCTGAACGAATTGTAGACACAAAGGAGAAAGGGAGAAGGGACAGGAGAGACGCTACACAATAGATACAAGGCTCTGAAAGGGTGAAACAAATAACACACCTACCCCACACTCCACGCCTACTAAAACACTGACGATTGAGTGAATGTAGTCTCCAGGGAGAGTTACAATCTGATCATGTTTTTACTGTGGATTAGTTAAATAAAATCAAAACTGTTGGCTGAATTGATCCTTCATATGCGAATCAACTTATTTCTCTAGCAGAAGATAAAAAAACTAATGAGACTGCTTACATGTACCCTACTGCACGATTCTACAGAAGACTGTGACCCCTCTTTAGTACAAAGTAAGTTTGCCTTTAAAAAAAAAAAGTTTTATCTGCAAGCATTATTGATTTGATGTGTTTTTCTTACCAGCGGATTTACATGAATCATGTTCTTCACTGTCAGATGCCACAGCAGGGAAATAAATCATGGATGACACCCAGAAAAACAGATGTTTTATTTCTGCTGAGCTTTTCTGTTGGCTGTCTATACATGCAAAGCAGCCTTCAGCAAGTACCACAGTGCACTTGTGGAGAGTGCCACCGGGGGATACACAATGACTCCTGGTTTTTGGCCCGTTTCAACTCATCCCATCACCCTCTGATGACAAGAAACACCAGTAATGTGAGCATGGAGACGTTTAACTGGTGGAAGGTGAGGCATTCATTTTGTTTTCATAGCATTGACGGCTAGCTCTATTTAGTTATGCGAGTGATCCATGCAAGCAGTGAACTACCGATTTGATTCACTTGCTCTATTTTCGGTGGGCGTGTCTCAATCGTACTCATTATAGAAGACATTATATGTAAACGGTCAACAAATCTGGAATAGGTAAGCGGTTACGGCGTCAGCGGTTACGTTAGCCCAAAGGTTGCCGGTTCGACTGCTGACCCACCAGGGCCTCGTTTCTCGATAACGATGGTTCTTAGTCTTACGTGTGTCGTTAACCAGTGATCATACGAATGTGCTTAGATTTCCTACGACTGTTTCCCAAAGACAATCGTACATGAACGTGCGTGCACAGCCTCTAAGATCATTCGTAGCGTCGCTCTTAAGGATCGCTGTCCACATATGTGGTGCTGAAGTGTCCTCGGAGTGAACTGAGCCGTCATGCTGCTAAACCATTTACAAAATGTAAGGCGTGTGTCAGTATCAAAAGTTGTTTTCTATAAGGGTGGAACTACATTTGTAGCAGTTTGCAACTATCGACAGGAGTTATTGTTGGCAAATGAAATAAAATGCACACACACAATGAAATCATGCAAAACAATGAGCTACGCCGTTAAACCAGACAAAGCGCGTGCAGTTGGCTACCATGGTTAATATTTAAGAAGACACGTAGGCCTAGGAGTTCCAAACTAGGTTGCGCATTTGGGGAGTGGCGCGCAAAGTACCGCGCACTCAACTCTGAGGAACATTTTGCACGGCAGTCTGCTGTTATTAAAACAAAAAATCTACACGAATCCCCATCGCTGCGTTTTTTATGTCATAGTTTACCCTTAGCCTACAACTATCGTGTATTTTCTGTGTCGCCTTCCCTTTCTTAGGGTACTTGAAAATGAAAGAGGGCGCAACGACTCGCTGACCGTTTTTCTTTTTTTAATGTTTCGGTAGTGGCCTTCCGACATCACCACTCTTGTGTCTGGTCGCCGAAGCCCCCTATTTATTTTGCGTGTGGATGCCTTGTTCTTCTTCACGAAGCACCCACACAAATTATGATTGATCACAGTTTAATAATGCCCTGATATATCAAACACAGCTGAACTATTTTACTACCTGTAAAATATTTTCCAAACACATTGCTTTTATTTTATACACTTACACAATTAATGTTACCTTCTTATTTTCGTTACAGTGTCAACTGTGGTGCCATGATATTTACACTCCTGTCTTAAAACATCAACTTGAAGAGCAAGTTTCCTCTTTTCCTGTGGGTGTCCCCACTGTGCCATGCCACCCGCGTCTTAAAACAGCAATCTTATGCGCAAGTTTCTTCTTTTCCCTTCATATCCTGTGGGTGTCTCCACTGTGCCATGCCGTTACGATCAATCTTAGCGCGTTAAGACTACTCCAGAGCACTCGTGGATTTCTCTTAGAGTTACGTGTCAACCTGCGATGGTTCTTTGCTAAGTTGGCTTTGGGAAACGCTCCGTGAGCTCTACGATGGTGTTACGTGTGAACTTAAGTAGCACGTAGCGTTAAGTAGTACTTAAGGCCCTTTCGGAAACGAGGCCCAGGTTAGTGAGGGAATAATTAACCAGTGCCACTCCTCTACCATGACTGAGGTACCCTGAGCATGGTGCCGTCCCGACACACTGCTCCCTTAAGGGCACCATTGGTGGCTGCCCTCTTGCACGGGTGTGGCATAAATGCAATTTCGTTGTGTGCAGTGCAGTATTCACTTGTGTGCTGTGGAGTGCTGTGTCACAATGACAATGGAGTTGGACTTCCCCAGTTCGGCTCTCACTTTCACTTTTTTACACCTATTTTCCTAGCCCTCTACTGCAGTGGTTCTTAACCTTTTTTTCTTCACGCACCCCCATACCTGTGACTAAGACAAGCCGTGCACCCCTAGCCCAAACTTCTACACTTCTATATGCCCTAAAAAATGATTTAAGTGATTTATTACAATGATTCTTGCTTGAGACATTAATCAATACCTTAATGACTTGACATGGTGACCAAGATTGGTTTAAATTTGGGTTTGATTTGGCCTAATGATAATGTTTGCTAACAGAATTTTGGTCACAACCTCAACACAAACACAATTCCGTGCACCCCCTGAAATCTCTGGCGCACCCCCAGGGGGTGCCCGCACCCCAGGTTAAGAACCACTGCATTGCACACATTTTGATTTTGCATGACAAAAAATATTCCAGTTGATTTTTTAGTTCATTTTGGGACATTTTATTGATAATATGGTTTTTTTTTACCCCCCCCCCCCCCTTTCCAGATATTATTCCGTTGCCTGAAGGCAACATTGTGTGATAATGGTACAAAATCATATATACATTTTTCATTGTCAGAGCCATACACAATTGATACAAAGCAGTATAGTATTACACTTTCAAAAATATATCATATCACTATATAAAAAAACACTTATATCAAACTGGGAAATTGTGACAATGGATTATTTACGCTGAAGGCCCAATATTCTATGTAAAATTGTGCGTAATTACCTCATAAAGCAGAGGTGAACAGTGATGGAATGATTATCACTAGGTTTGTGGGTGTGCTCTTAATGTCATGTCAATGAGACTGACTGTTTGGTGGGGTGTTTGGCACCCAAATGGCCTGTGTTTGAAGCTGGACAAGCTATGTTCTTCCCATCTTGATGGTGTCAGAAGTGGGATTGTTTTTAGATAGGCCATTGGAGACACCCCCACTATGTGTCAGCCTTAATTCCAAGCAAGTGACCACAATGGTAGGCCTTATATCTAGGACTCATGATCCCAGTTATGGCTGAAGCATAGAATAAATGAAGTATGGTGGGAGTTGTGTGGGGAACACTTTGAGTGTGTGAAGCACAAAGATGTGCTACCCAAGCAGGAAGGTAGAGTTGACTAGCATCCTGTAGAGAGAGACTATAATAGATAGACTACAGACAACAGTTGGTGTGCCTTGACTTTATCAATAATGATCAATGATTTATCCATGAATGTCTGATTCGTGGTGTAGATCAGAGTACCCAGTACCACTATTGTAGTACCCAGGCGGTCTGAGTTTGAAGCTGGATATGGCAATTGTACCCCATAGATTTAGAGGAATAATAATCAATAGTTAATACCCTATTTCCCTCTTCTACTATAACTCCCTCCCTTCTACATTTACATGTTTATCACTGGCATTGCTGTCCCCATTACTGTTGGCCTACCTAACTTCAGACAGAATTTCTCTAACATGCAGACCTTGATGTGCTCATCCATATGTAGCATTTCATGTTCATTTTGTTTGTCAAAATGTGTACATAAGGTATTTCCAACTTTAAAAGGTACTTCAAGAAAATAGGTTATATCTTTATTACATGAAATGCACATAATGATGTGGTAACACAACCACACAAACAAAACAGTAATAACAAAGTCACCCATAAAAAGTACTCCTTTATCGCACAATGTTGCCTTAAGACAACGTAAAGAAAAAGTGTATTTCCAAACAATCTCAAAGTGAAACCCTTTTTTAAAACCTGATAAGAGTCTTCTATACACCCTTATGCACATCAACATACTTTTTATTTAATGATTGTTTTCATGTTTAGTTACACTAATGATGCAAAAGATCTTGTGTCCTTGTCACCCCAAGTGGCCCAGTGACTCTCTAACAAGAGAGGAAGTCACGCCTTCAAATGCTGCAATATAGTGTTACCCCATCCACTCTAAAGTATTCTTTCCATTGTTATTGGTAAACACACCCCAATCCACTAGGGGACATCAGGAAAGTGCAGAGGAGAGTAGTGGACAGGAATTCAACAAAGTAACCTAGGCCTATGCTATGTAGTTACTTCCGACTGCTTAAGGTACAGTATATCCCCAAAACGCGATGCTTCCAGTTCCCCATCATTCCCACCACTCCTGTCTACCTATTTATATACTTATATATTAAAAATGTCTTGGAAGCCTCAATAAAGCCCAGAAATACAGCCGTGGCAAGAATTGAGAGACCACTTCAATTTTTTTCTGATTTTGCTATGGATAGGCATGTGTTTGAATAAAACAAAAATTCTTATTTTAATGTATAAACTACCGTCAACATTTCCTCCGAATTTCGAAAGAAAATTTTAGATTATATATTGGCAGAAAATCTCAAAATGGTCAAAATAGCACATAAGATGCAATGTTTCCAAATCTCAAAAAGGGCAATGAAAACAGGATGGCATTAACTAAAACCACATAATAGTAATGTATTATCTTAGGAAGAGTTCAGAAATCAACATTTGGTGGAATGAGCCCGATTTGTACTCACAGCTTTCATGTGTTTTTGTATGCGTTCCATTACTCCTTCAAATTGTTCTCTGGGTGACTTTTTCCAGTGCTGGTGCAAGAAGTCAAGTTGCTGAGCTTGGGTTGATGGCTTGTGACCATCCAGCTTCCTCTTGATCAAATCCCATAGGTTTTCAAAAAGGGATTGTTAGAGTGGATGTAGCCTATCTCTGTTCGAGGAAGCCCATAAAAAGATTGGCATAGTCAGTTTTTTGTTTAACAATGACTTCTACCTACAAGTGAGGGGCACGGCAATGGGCGCGACTTTTGCGCCTGACTATGCCAGACTATGGGCTTCCTCGAACAGAGATACATCCACTCTAACAATCCCTTTTTGAACAATATACTACTGTATAAACGCTACATTGATGACCTGTTTATTTTATGGAGGGGTACGGAAAATGAACTACTTGATTTCCACCGATATGTCAACAGTCTGGTGGATTCCATCAACTTCAGTTTGGGATACGACAAGAAGAAAATACACTTTCTGGATACATGGGCAGTGCGTGAGGACAATCAGCTATACACCACCCTATATAAGAAACCCACTGATAAGAACAGTTAACTACATTCCACTAGCTTCTACCCCAAGCCCAGTAAGGACGCCCTCACCTATAGCCAATTCTTGCGCATTAGGCGCGTCTGCCAGAAAGACAACGATTTCCACTCTGAAGCGCAAAAGCTATACCAGGACTTCAGTGAACGCGGCTACTCCAAACAGTGCCTGGATAATGCCCTAACGCGGGTCAGGAGCACAACACACGACCAGGATAACCAGCTCCATACCATAGCTCAGTGGTTCCCAACCTATGGGTCGGGACCCACCTTATGGGTCGCCAAAGATCCACAGGGGGTCGCGGAGCCCTCTTGATTTTAAGGGGTTTCATTTTAAATATATATAGCCCATGTTGAATAAAAGACAAAGAATTTAACTAATAAATGCGTAGAAGCAACAAATTGTAAGTGCTACATTAAACATTTATTCTAAATTTCACCACAGACAAATTGAGGAATAAAATAACTAAAATTAGTTTTCGCAGGAAACAGAGGGCATCTTGTGACTCCGTCTCGTGTGGGCGCTCACGTGGTTGGGTCACAATACAATAGTAAAAACATGGGACCCTGAAGAAAAAGGTCGGGAACCACTGTCATAGCCAAACCTGAACGTGATAATCCCCCCCTCGTTTGCTGCACTACCTACACTCCACTCAGCCATCACATTAAGAACACTATAAAAAAGCATTGGCATGTCCTGCAGGCTGATACGAAATGTGCAGAACCCGCCGCCAATCCCCCCCCCCCCACCCCCCGCTCCCTTCGCCCACGTGAGCGCCTCGATGACATGACTGGATTTTTCCCATGTCACAATTGCAATTCATGCAATAATGTCCACAAATGCACTTCATTCACCAGTTTCTCTACAGGCAAAACACACGACATCAGATGATTCATCACTTGCAACTCCACCAATGTTGTTTATGTACTGTATTGTTCGTGTGGCCTGGAATACACTGGATGTACGCGCAGACAACTCAGGGTCCGCATTAACGAACATCGTAGTGTGACCAATAGGAACGACCTCAAGTCACCTGTTGCGCGCCACTTTGCTGAAGTGAAACACACAATGTCTGACTTGAAATTTATGGGCATTGACCGCGTCTTCCCCACCCGTAGGAGAGGATGTACGCCACAGACCCTTCTACAATGTGAAGCCAGGTGGATCTTTTATCTAAAAACTTTGCATCCTAGGGGTCTAAATGATGATTTTGATCTTACTTGCTTTCTCTAAGTAATGTGGTACTTCATAGCCTACCTTTTGGTATCAATATGCACTTTAGAGTGCGATGTACAATGTCTGCATTTACTTAATTTTCACTTTATTCTCCAATTTTATTTTTATTTTATTATTATTATGTCACTCGCATTATATTTTTTTATTTTTGGACTATTCCTTAAACTAAGCATTGTCTCCTTTGACATAGGCCTATGCCTTTTGGTATCCTCCAACTGGCGCGACACCCCTGTCTTTTGTCTGTAACATTCATTCTAGAAATAAACCACTAATCATACACAGTGCACCTTTAAGTCCAGTAAAATTAATTTCAGTTTGTTCATCTCAGGAGGCCTTGAAGTTGGTCTGCAGCGTACTATACTGGATTTGTGATTGTTTAGCCTCCCCTGGTGGACAAATAGTGGCCTACACCAAATGTCTACACAGCATACAGACAGACACAGACACACACACACACACACACACACACACACACACACACACACACACACACACACACACACACACACACACACACACACACACACACACACACACACACACACACACACACACACACACACACACACACACAGTACCTCACTATTCATTACATTCTTGTTTAACAACCATGGAGATTGTGGGACAGGTCTGGCAACCTTTGTGACCTGACCAGCCAAAAATGTGCTCCTCTTGAACAGTAAAGTATTTCAAATATAACCATCCTTCAGTACATCCACAGATGACACAGCTCTATCTAAGTGTTCCTTAAGGTTTGTGCTTTCAATTTACACATATTGTCCATCATACACCTTTGCGGTGGTAGAGTAACTGTAAAATTAACCATGTAATCTGAAATAGTCATTCCTGTAACTCAACTAGTTAGTTGGGGCATTACAATAGTCTCTGGGTTACCATCCCCAAGAAAGATTATATTTACACTTCATAATGTCATTCAATTGTTAGAGTACTGGTGGAAATCGGTTTGATATTTTCTTTCTGTAGCTTTTAGAACTACAGTTTATGTGATCATATGTTCAGGTACCATTCTGATTCCTGTTTCATTGCAGTAATAGCTGAGTTAATGAGTTGATCTCTTAAGTAAATGACAAGGCAAGTTAGTGATGCTGTGGTGTTGGTGGGGCACTTCAAATGATTAATTATGATAGCCTACTATAAGTTGGTCTTTATTGAAATTCATGAGTAATAGAATTTACAGACATTACTTTGTTTTATCACTGCATGTTCTCAAATGAATGTTTTTAGTCTTCGCTATGAGATCTGCAAATGTCACTGAAACAGAATGTAGTCATTGGAAGTCATTGAAAGTGAATGGTCAAAAATACCAAGAACGTGTAAGCAGTTGCTGCTGCTGTGTTGTAAGCAGTTCCTGGACAAAAATGCTTGTCAGTTTGAGATCAAGGGGTAATAAACAATACAGTACAAAACTACAATTTGATGTCTGTAAATTACAGCCTATCGCATTTTGAAAAAAGGCTGCACATACATTTTATAGACTTACATCACAATGTTTCACTAGCCTACAGAACTTATGGAATACCAGGGAACACCACGTAACTCCTGGTGAGTTGTAAGTTGGAAAACACATGTTTAGGGTGGTGTTAAAGGTGCACTGTGCAGGAAATGGTACTGCAACTATGCTGCTCATTGAAACTGGGTTGCCTATTGCCAAATGTGATCTCTTCGTGAAAGTTTACAAAGTAATAAACCATTTTTTTCTAGTATGGCCCAAGTACAGTCCTTTACTAAGTAATAAACCATTTTTTTCTAGTATGGCCGAAGTACAGTCCTTTTTGCAGTTAAAAATGTCTATTTCTGGAAATTCAAAAGGGTGGACCATGGAGAAGATTTCATGTATGAAAAGTGCAATTTACCCAGTAATAATGAATACTTAGAATTTGATGGTGGTGGTGGTAAGTATTCATGAAAAAGGTAACATTAGTGAATGAGTAGCATGAATTCTGGAAATAAACAGCTAAAAATCTTACACAGTGCACCTTAAAGAAGAGATATGGACATGCCCATAGACGGCCATTCTAAAGCCAGTTGAGACTAAAACCAAATTAGCCAAATAACAGACACAGCAGCAAGGGTCAAACATTGGTGTGGACCATTCCATTGCATTTCAGACAACTCAGAAAAGGGGCGTAATTCCCCCTAAACCAATTGCCATTTTCAATCCTAGCGTAAACTAGGCCTAGGCAGTTGCCTCCGACTGCAAAAGGCATATCCCAGAAACGCAACGCATCCAGTCCATACCTGTCAACTTTGAGCTCCCAAAATCCGGGAAAATTCCCATATTTTAAGCCAAAATCCGGGAAATTTTCTAAAGGGCAATTTCTGACAGTCAACGGGATGACAGAGGCGGATCGGACAGTGCATTCTACTCTGCTTTTCACAACAGCGCACGTGCAAAGACAGTACTGTCTAAAATCCCTCAGCACACGTTTTACAGCGTGGAGAAACAGCGCAAATAGCGCAATGAGTTTCTTCTTGTTGTTTTGTCGCACAAGTTGTCTGTTCATGCAAAACTTCGTGCTGGCACAGGTTATGATTAGGTTAATGCATGATTCGCTGTTCCGAGGCTGTTTTATGCGTTGCATGAACTGACGGTTTCTGAGGAAAAGAGTGGGCGCACAAGCGCTACGAGCTCGAGGGTGACAGCTCGTATTTTCAAGGAACTTAAATTCTTGGTGTCATATCTGGCATACACTCTTCTGGAAGGTAGCTTGATGGCAAGACCCTCTGTATCTTTCTTCAAGAGGGGGTGTGGCTCGTCGGACAGGGCCGTGGGTAGGCTATAATTACTGGACCGACGGTGTTTTTGATAATGTGAAAAATCTGGGATATTTCCGGGAAAATTTTCAAATTGGGAAGACATCGGGAAATGAGTCAAAATTAGGGAGTTTCCCGGGAAATTAGGGATGGTTGACAGGTATGTCCCCAATCATTCCTACCACTCCCGTCCACCTTTTTATAAACTTATATATCAAATACAGAATATAAAAGAAATATATTTAATATCTATACAAAGATCAGTAAAACCAAACGAAGCAAAAGAATAAAAGAATGGTACAAATGGTAACACTATTTTAATGGTTCACTATTACAGTGGATCTACCACATTAGGGGGTACACTGTAATAACCAGTGTAACAATATTTAATACCATGTAATACCAGTGTAACACCATGTACCAATTTTGCACTTACATCATGTATTTGTGTGTAACTGGTATTACATGGCCATGCATATTATTACACTGCTATTACACTAGTATTACATACAAATACATGATGTAAGTACATAAATTGGTACATGGTGTTACACTGGTATTACAAGGTATTAAATGTTGTTACACTGGTTATTACAGTGTACCTAATGAGGTAGATTCACTGAAATGGTGAACCATTAAAATAAAGTGTTACTGGACAAATCAATCCACCCAGTCAGAAGCTATGGGCCAAATGAAAATTCCGCCATCTTGACAGTGTTGGCCTCCAAAATCTAATCAGGCATGAATGTACCCTAGAACATTAACACACCGAATCTGGGACAAATCCACCCAACTGGTCAGAAGTCATGGGCAAAACTAAAATTCGGCCATCTTAAATTCAGCCATCTTGAAAATGTTGGCCTCCAAAATCTAATCAGTTACTTACCCTAGAGCATCAGCACACCGAATCTGGGACAAATCCATCCACCCGGACAGAAGTTATGGGTCAAACAAAAATTCGACCATATTGAATTCAGCCATCTTGAATGTGCTGTCCTCCAACATCTTATCAGTTAATGGACCTACCCTAGAACATTAACACTCCAAATCTGGGTCAAATCCATCCTCCCAGTGGGCCAAACAAAAATTCTACCATCTTGAATTCAGCCATCTTGAACGTGTTGGCCTCCAAAATCGAAACAGTTCATGAACCTACCCTAGAGCATTAACACACCAAATCTGGGAAAAATTCAACAATCCGTTCGAATGTTATTGCGTTAACACGAAATACCTAACGCGGCGGCGGACACGGTGGCGGCACATGCATAACCATTACATCCCAGACGCTCCGCTTTTCGGGGATATAATTACTAAACATTTTAACTTCACCTGAAATCTAGGTCTTTGAAAAGTAAAAGTTAAACATCACAACCCTGCATGACCAAGCATCACGACCAAATTCTAACGAGAGAGGAGTAGAAACAATCAATTTTCAGCTCTTCCATCAGTTCAGTGGGGCGTGTATAAGGCACTGACGCACTAGTAGATTAGAGTAGAGTAGAGTAGAGTTCTTTTAATAATCCTGCGGGAAATTAAAGGTACACTGTGTAATATTTTTAGTGGTGTATCTCTAGAATGCATGCTACCCATTCACTAATGTTACCTTTTTCATGAATACTTACCACCACCATCAAATTCTAAGTATTCATTATGACTGGAAAAATTGCACTTTTCATAGTTGCAGTACCTTTTATGGCCATTTCCTGCACAGTGTACCTTTAAAGTGTCTGACAGCTTACGGCTCATTCAGTTAGCAGGTGAGTGGTTCAGTTGTAGCGACGAAGGTCAATGTAAGATTGTTTCTATATCATTTTGTGTATGGCAAACATTAAAACATTTGAACTTGAAATTACAGTTTAGAGAAATATGCTACATTGTAATAATTACTGTTAATATTATTACAGGTTTGAATGTGTGTGAATCCTCATTTGCAGATGGAGCAGGGAAAGATCTCTTGGAACATGTCCAGAAAAACAGAACTGTTAATTCTGTTGAGTTTTTGTATTGGATGTCTGTATCTGCAAAGCAACCTTCTACAAATACCACAGTGCGTTTGTGGGGACTGCCACCACAGCAATGACCCCTGGTTCTCTACCCGTTTTAATACATCATATCACCCACTGATGACCAGAAACACCAGTGTTGTGAGTGCAGAGACTTTTCAGTGGTGGAAGGTGAGGCCTGTATTCCTCCCACATTCTATGGCAGTATTTTGGTGACTATTCTATACATCGGTTCCAGCTGTTTGTACACAAATGAATGCGTACGCAGCCAGAGATTCCAAAATGCTTGGCGGCTACACTGCAAAAAAAATAAAATTTTAGCAAGCTTATTTTTCTAGTTTCTAGTAAAAACATCTAGTCAATCTTATTTAAGTACAAATCACCTAATAATTAGAACTTTAACTGGAATTTAGAACTAGAAAAGACTATTTGCAGTGTATGTGTTTATCATTGGAAGTCCCATTGGAGACCTGCACAGTGTATGACAAGAACCTGTTGTTTTGTTGGCTGGCGGTTTTATCCACTTGCTCGCACGCGGTACATTTGGTGACACAGTTTAGAAGAACATACTATCATGTCGCTCTGAATTCTTTGGCATGCTCCCTAAATAATGTTATATTGTGTTGCAAAGTGTTAGCCACTGCTGACAAGGCGGGGTTTCGCGATCGGTGGCAGCCTCTGATTGTTTGGAAGCTGCCGTCACTCAAACGTCCTCCTCACGTGTGATTGGTGTGTTACAATAAAATTTAATTTACAAAGCATAGGAATCGATTCTGATGTACTCGCGTTAAGATATGTTATCCCAGAATGGAGTTGGTAGAAGTACAGAAACCACAGAAACCACAGAAACCGCTACAACATCCAGCCGACTAGCAAACAGGTTCTTACCAGGCACTACACTGGTCGAATGAAACTTTCAATGTTAAACACCTAGCCACCTAGCATTTGGGAATCACTGGCTGCGTGCTCATTCTACTGTGTACAACCAGCTCGAGGGTATGTATGTGCTCGATTAGAAATTAGAATTAGAAGTTTAGTGGCAGCCTAAGTCTCTGTTTAGACCAGATAGGCTACGACCTACAATGTGCAACCCAGGTAGCTAAGGTCTCTGAAGAAGTTTCACTGTGAATTTGCTTTACTCGCTCTGGACGTAATACTGATATGTTTGATTTAGCTAATCACATAACGGCTCTAGCTTGACAGCCTGGGAGATATGAACATTCCAATTGGTTTTCGCCGAACCACATCATAGCTCATTATCATAATACTAGCGTCACTATAATCACAGAAATTCACTCCGGTCGCTTCACTCTTGGCGAATATGCTTTGGTCACTTTAGTCACCGTCCCTCCATAGAAAAATAATGACCATCGCTCAGGTAGCATAGGTTACGCTTGGTGTACACATAGCTAGCTTCATGGTTCAGACATAAAGGAGAACACGCACAAACCCTGTGATTGCAGCTGCGGCTGTTTCCCAGTAGTTCTTATCCTTAGACAACTTGCTTCAATGTTTTGTATAGTAGGTTATTGTGTAACAGAAGACTTAGTTTTTTTTAGCCTGGCAAAACTCTGCCCTCTCATTTTGAGTGGGTAGGCTGAAGATGGTGTCTGGATCTATGGCTTTTTCAGAGGGGGGCATCTGGCTTGAGCAAGTTACTCAAGGACTGCCAAGAGGATGTGTGATGAAGTTAGCAGGAGGTTTTTTTCTTCCAATTAAAAGTTCACCACATTTTCATACCTAACTAGCCTATGTTCTACTGTATTCTGATCTAAGCGAAGTTTGTGAATACTTCTCTGGTATGTGTGTGTGTGTGTGTGTGTGTGTGTGTGTGTGTGTGTGTGTGTGTGTGTGTGTGTGTGTGTGTGTGTGTGTGTGTGTGTGTGTGGTGCCTCACATGTTGCCGCAATGCCACACATATGTAGATTGTTAGCCTTTAGTTTAGCTTAGCACAGCAACGTGAATGATTCAGTGCTGATGTTAGAAGTGAACAAGCTCATCCACGTTTTCCCTATTGCAATATAAAAATCTGCTTTTCCGTAGCCTGCAGCTGGGCCTATTCACTCTTTACGGAAAACTCTGAACAACATCATAACAACATTGCTATGACAATGCAAAGTGTCTAAAGTAATGGATCAAAACTTGGTCTGAACCACTTTGTTGACAATAATATTATAATAACAGAGGCTCTACGTTATGGAGTTAACCAAGATGATGTATTGGTGATTTAACAGCGGATGCAGCGTGCACCTTCAGGATGGGAGGAGTACAAAAAACTTGTGAATGAAATTTTCCAAATGATCCCGGACAAGGAGATGTACAGGGATGCTGCTCTTGAACGCTGCAGAGTGTGTTCAGTAGTCGGCAACTCTGGGAACCTCATTAACTCTCATTATGGTCCTATGATTGATGACGGTGATTTTGTCCTGAGGTAAGTGGGTCCTGCGGGGTGCTGTGGGGTACTTGACTTGGACTTGGACTGGTGTAATGTGTCTTATGTAACTTGTAACTTGACTAGGACTTGATTGGAAGGACTTGAGACTTCAGGCATTTTCACACCTAGAACCAATCTTAGTCCTCTTTAACAGCGTTTTCACACCTGGTCCCTTTCAGCCACCTAAGCGAACTCAGAGTAGTGAGTGACTCATCATTTTTGCTGCATATGTGAACGCTCCAAAGCGTACCCAGACCCCTTGGAAACGAACCATACTGAGATCTTGGTTGACGTGGTCTCAGTTCGGTTCGCTTATGAGTTCTGACAAGTTACACTTGTGTAGCCTAGTAAACCAGTGCCACTCGCTGGACGCCAAACTTTATTGGCTGCGAGGGGGGTCTGGCCTCGCATCGTTGTTGTGGTCTGCTAGACTTGCCAAGAATCTGGCAAACCAATCACAACGCAGAGATTTGTTTTGAATCAAAGCGGGCGGGATTTTGAGGGAGTAACAACGAAGCTCGCAATGTTGGGAAAACACATCAACGAGAAAGTTAGCACTGATTGGTCAGAGCGCCGTCCTATCGGCACAGGCACGGTTTGAAAGACAATGGATTGTTCTCATCAACAATCTTCGGATGTACAAACCCCAACTCCGGTGAAGTTGGGACGTTTGGTTAACTGTGAATAAAATCAACATGCCATCATTTTCAAAACATTCAATCCATTAATTTGATGGAGAATAGTGAAAAGACAACATATTAAGTGTTAAAACCGAGAAAAAAATATTGTTTTGGGTTACACATGTACTCATTTCTAATTTGATAACTGCAACACATCTCATATAAGTTGGGACGGGGATCAGTAAAATGTAATAAACATCCAAATAAGCTAAAACAACACAAGGAAGAACATTTCAAATGAATTACACTGATGGACAATATGAGTGTCCAGGTATAAGACCATCACAGAGAGGCTGAGTCACTCAGAATTAAAGATGCAGAGGGAATAATTACCATAGTTATTACATACATTTTTGAATTCCCTTTGATTTACCATGATTGAGTGTATATAAGACATATTTTTGTCATTAAAATCATTGTATAGGTTCATGACATCATGAAATATATATTGGCTGTAGTCTCACCCTAGCACTCCAAGAATTACAGCTATTGAAAATTGACCATATTGAGAACGCTTCATGTGTGCAAATGATAGGGGGTTTAACATTCTCCAATGCACCCGAGCTCACTTGAAATAGACCCAGAAGAGATGGGAAACTGTCCTTTGCATACAAAAGTCAGCAGAAGTTGCAGAAGTCAATTCTTTTTGAGACTTGCACATCCTGTCCTACAGTGAAAATGGACCATCCAACTTGTGTTAGTGCTAACTTCAAAAGCCAGCCTCCATGATGGCATGGGGGTGCAGTAGTGCATAGGTTAAGCTGTTCTCACTCATCAGTAGAGTTAAATACAGTGCTGAATGATATAAATGGGTTTTAAACAGCATGAAAAGCAACTTGTGCATTATATTTTGAAGGGAGATCTTCGATTACTGCCACATAGTAAGGACAAATTGCATTTTCTATGTTTTAACAGTTAAAATCCATCATAAGGACCAGCAGGTGATAAAATGGCTGGCTTTTGTTCAAGACCTGTCACACTGTAAGCACTACAGAAAGGAAAATATTGCAAAACATCACATCCACCATTTAAGCTGTTGAAATCATGCCCAATATAGGAATGAGCACTGTTTTATATAAAGTAATCTCATTGGTTAATGTATTTAACTGTAAAGTGTTGTCTTTTATTTTGTTTTTAGTCTTCTTCGACATTTGCTGACTTTTATTGTCTCCGTCCCAACTCTTTTGAGACGTGTTGTTTTTACATATTCATGAATATCCCCCAAAACAATAATTTTGGTCAGTTTTGATGGCTGATATGTTTCTTTGTACCGTTCTCCATCTAATGTAAGAATCAAACGTTTTGAACATGGCAGTATTTTGTTATTATTCACAATTTACCTTGATTCCCAACTTCTATGGAGTTGGGGTTTGTACTATTCATTGGGGCCAGACTAAATCACACATTCAATCTCACATTTAGGCTGGTTTATCAGGCTAACACTTGTGACTAGCCGTAATCACTTAAGGAGGGCTCGGACCGAGTGTGATAAATAAAGAAGAGTGACACACCATAAAAGCCTAACGGGACCAGACAGATCAGTAAGTTTTTTATTTAATACACTCACAATATGAACAAAAACAGAGTCCTTTTGCTGTTGGTTTGCTTTTTGGTCCAATTAAAGAGGACTGAGTTTGGTTCACTTTAAGGGTACCGTTTAAACTTTCTCTGCGTCAAATATCTGAACACCCCATAATAATGATTGGTCCTGGGAGTTGGAGAGCTGGGCGAATCTGAATATTTACCCAGATCCACAAATAGCTAAGATGGGTAGAGACACATGGATCTGGCAAGAGACAGGATCATGTATAGTCACTGGATGAAACTTACAGTATACTACTTTGAATGCAACTTATACCTACTTCGACTACATTGAATCAAAGGTAGGCCTATCCGAAGTTGCATGAAAATGTTCTAAAACGAGAATGTTAAAAGGCAAAGGCACCCCTCCCTATTTATATGTTTTCCGTTCACAAATTTGATTGTTCAATCAATATCCGGATCAATGACGTTTTAGTAGTAGCACACGTCAGGGTGGTGCAATGACAGCTAATGCCACTATTGTATTTTTTTTTTTTAATGGATTGTCTAAGAAGCATATTACTAATTACTAATTAATTTATGGGCATAGATGCAGTTATACCACCTGACTCCTGAGGCCAAAAAAAACCAGTCATTGACCCATTTACCAAATAACAGATGAATATTTAGTGATCTGATCAATTTTGCTGCCAAAGATGTCTATGACTCTTAATTCTAAATAGCAGACACGAAGGAAATCCACCTATTCATGAAAGAAAAGTGTACGTTTTCAAGTCATATTGAATACTTACAAATTGATTGTGGTTGTAAATGTTGATGAGAAAGACACCAGAAGTTCCGGATATAGATCTGTAAAAAAATACTTACCTAATCTACCTTTAAAATATTGTATTTGTGTCCTTAATTGTATACTTCATTGTATCATACTGTCATTTTGGTCAAGCAGATTGTCTTTTATACACTTTGCTCTCAACATTATACACACGGTTTTTGTACATATAGAATAAATCGAGGTCCCACCAAAGGCTTTGAGCAGGATGTTGGATCAAAAACTACTCATCGCATTATTTACCCAGCAAGTGCTGTTGACATGGACAACTCAACTCACATGGTCTTTTTTGCCTTCAAGACGGCTGATCTGAAATGGTTGGCTCATATGTTCACTTCACACAATGTCGAAAGGTAAATTGCATGGTGGAATTTGGTGGTTTCAATTTGTCCACTAAATGTATACTGCCCATTCATACATTTGATCTTTTCATGAATATTTACCAAGTAATAAGCTAATATTTGCTGGTCAGACAGTAAGTCTTACCGGGCGAATAGACCAGCCGGGACATGAGCGAGGCGAGCGACGGAAGTAATTGACTTTGTATTGAGTCACGCGACAAAAACGATTCTGGAGACTAGAGGCGATTAGCGCGACGAGAGCGACAGTTTGTAGTTTAACGGTAGGGACACATACACGCGAATTTGCGAACTTTGCCATTCATTCCTATGAGAGAGGCGAAGGCAAGCGATGGCGAGGCGAAGGCAAGCGATGGCAAGCGACAGCAAGCGAACAGGAGCGAAGCGAAGCGAAATTATTAAAGAAAGTTTAATGTTATGCAAATGAGGAGCGAATTCGCCTGCCACGGCCCAATCAAATCAACAACATAACTGTTTCATTCCATTTGATTCGCCGCGACGACCTGATGACGGTTGGATTTCGCCCATAGAGGTAGAAAATAACTCTCTTGCTTCGCCTTGCTTCGCCTTCTATGTGTCCCTACCGTAACTCCTGGGAATGTTATGCAAATGAGCTACGATGCGGTTCGCCGACAAGCCGCCACATCCAATGACTGTATAGAGGTCAGTAACCACAGCCAATGGGAATGTTGGAATTCTTGCGTTCTGCTTTCAACGGACATACTCTATTCTAGTTGCTTCAATCGCTCTAGCTGCACAGAAGCGATTCTCTGTCGCTTCAATCGCGTCGCGGATGTTCTATTCGCCCAGTTGCAGCTAAAGAATGGCTACTGATTCAAGATGGCGGACCTGGAGAAGATGTATGGAGAGGGAACATTTCCAAGTCATGGCGAACACTTAAAAAGTGATGATGGTGGTAAATATTCACGAAAAAGATAACATTTGTGATTTGGTAGCATAAATTATAAAAAAAACTACATCCATAACTTGTATTAGTCACTTGTGAAACTGACAACTGAATTTGAAAACATCTTACGGTTTGTCTGTCCCTTAACTACCACAGAGGAAAAATGCCAGTGAAATCAGGGATTAAAGCAAATGTGAATTTGGTGAGTCATGTTCTCTTTTATTTATACATCCAGTATATTTCTCAAAAGCGCAAAAGGATAGTTGCGGCGTAAAAAGAAAGTTTTACCATCGAATGGGCATGCCACATGATGTGTCTAGTGATGAGCCATTCTGGGAAATGCAGCGGCATTTCAGAGTTAGCTTATTTTGGGCTTTTTTCTGCGCAAAAACCTGCCAATCCTAACCACTTGGACCAAATTGAAATATCTTAGTAATCGCTATAAGGAGGAGATGCTGAGCGCTCTTCTTTGTTAGACAGTGTACTCCAATGCAGGTGCTCTTGAAGTTAAACGACAAAGTCCATTCTTCCAAACTTGTTGGCCGTTGGGCCTACTTCTTGCATAGAGACAAGGAATAGTATGGTGTTTTCTAATTTAAAAACCATTTATTTTAAACTGGGGTACATATTTAAAAACTTCAACCGGTTTAAGCCTCATTGGGTCTTCATCAGGGCGTGACCAAAGTACATCTAAGTAATCGGTTGGGTTTCAGCAATAAACAAGCTCGAAAAAATTCCATACTTCAGAGATATCATGGGGCAGCCATGGCCTAATGGTTAGAGAGTAGGTCTTTCAATCTAGGGGTTGCCGGTTCGAATCCCCCACGACCTCTCCCTACACCTCCATCCATGGCTGAAGTGCCCTTGAGCAAGGCACCTAACCCCACATTGCTCCAGGGACTGTAACCAATACCCTGAAAAATAATAGTTGTAAGTCGCTTTGAACAAATGAAAGCGTCAACTAAGTGAAATGTAATGTAATGTACTGTAATGTAATGTAATATCATGACAAAGGTCTTGTCAGACAAGACTATAGCTCTAAACAGTCCTTCACTAGCGATTGATCTTTGAGGGTGTTGCGCTTCAGCCACCAAAGTAGGCTATAGCATTGCAATACTCACTCCAACAGGTGCAGATGAACAACAGGCAGGAATGTTGTGTTTCTTGTTGCGGACAGCCGTACAATCAGTTGATCACAATGGGGCACCTAAGTCACGCCCTCTACTTCCTGGTTCATGGGGCAGAGGGAGTAAAAAAATTATTACTGGGCTTGAAAATTAGTGATTTTCGGATTTGTGGTGCATAGGTGGAGGTCCAAGGTTTGTATTGGTGCCAAAAAACCACTCATTTTCAAGCCCAGTAATTATTTTTAGACTCCCCCTGCCCCATGAACCAGGAAGTAGAGGGCGTGACTTAGGTGCCCCATGCTGTAAACAATAATCCAGTGGTGAATGTAAATCCAGTGAATCCACGTGAAGGCAGAGAAACGGTTTAAAAAGGTGTCAGTAAACTTACAAACTGGAATGTCCATACCTTACAGACCCCGATGGTGCAAACCCCCATCACTAATGTTCCGTTCCTATTACTATTGGTATGTAATTGATTGCCAACTTTCGACAGCCAAATTATTGATTGATGGGTTGTCAGGGGATTATATCAGCAAAAATAAAGTTGCCACTCGTTACCACCAACGAACTGACAAGATATGAGAGATGGCGCATCTACTAATATTCTCTTATCTTTCCATAGGTGATGGTTGTAAGCCCTAGTTTCATGAAGTATGTCCATCACCAGTGGCTGCAGAAACATGGTCGATACCCATCCACTGGATTCATGACTCTCATTATGGCTCTTCATATCTGTGACAAGGTGAGTTCACCCTTCTACACCACACTCCGTTAATTAGTAGGGAGGTTAAGTGGGTTTTGACTTCAAGTCATGATGCAAAGGTCCCCTTTGGCATGGAAGTACCTAAATGGGGGGAAAGCGCTATTCAGACATACCGCTATTCAGACATACCGCTGTTCAGACACCAGATATGCCGTAGGGTTAGGGTCAGAGTCAGGGTCAGGGTTAGGGTTATGGTAACGGCATGCACTCACCCTAAACTGAAAAACCTGAGCAGCGTAGCACAAACCACATAAATTGCCGATTTTGGTGGAAAAAGTGCAGGTATTCAGACAATAGACATCAATGACTGAATAGCGGCATGTCTGAATAGCGGCATGTCTGAATAGCGCCATGTAACCCTGTGAATAGTACCCCAGAGAGTTTTCTAGACCCGGTGAGGATGGTAATAGCCTATGCTTGCTGCAGGCTGCATGAGGCTACCGTACATGTACAAATGTGTTGCCATGCATATTGTATGCTCATTTATGCACGGTACCACTTTTGAATTCAAGAAACAGTAAAAGGGGTCTTGCCTCACATCAGGTAGCTGTGGTAGCGCAAAGCATTGGTGATGTTTGAAAAGCACATCTGTGTGACTCACATCGGATAGGGACTCACATTGGGTTGCTACAGAGACAGTAGTCACATTTAAAGAGGGCCTCATAGGCTATCTGCCTCCTAAATGATACTCATGAACGGCGTGACGTTTTCCATGTGCGTTACGCCCATTTGTTGGGGAAAGCACCCCATGCAAGTCAATTGGCGATGTTGGGGTTTAATAAACGAAAGATATGGACCTGTAGACTAGCGTTGTTCACACGCAACGTGCCGAAAACGCGTTGTGTTGCCGGCTGTTCAAATAATATAGCCAAACAGCCGTTGCTGAAGCATGGAATGTGTTCATTTAGGCTAGCAGACGTAGCATGTAAGTCAATGAGACATTCGGTTTGTTTTCACCCATAGAGGGGCGTAACGCAAATTCAAGAGCAAAGTACCCGGATGGCCGTTCATGAGTATACCTCCAGTGTTGTGTGGAGTGCTCTGATAGTTCTACAGCAAGTACGACTTCACATACGTTTATGCATAATGTCACATAGCAAGCATATTCCCGCCTTAAGAACACATTAACATCTAGTTCATTAAATGGAGAGCTAGGCAAATACAAGGCTCATTTATTGAGACATAATGTGAGATTGCCAACTGTGAGGTTGTGATGATCTTCCTGTCAGGTTCGAGTGTACGGATTCGGAGCAGACCGACAGGGTTACTGGCATCACTATTTTGAAAAGATACTGCCGAAACAAAAAACGGGCCATCATGGGGGAAACTTTGAGAATGCCATCCTCAAAGAACTTCACCAAAGGAAAAAAGTTGAACTCTACGTATGACTTCTGGAAACAATTAAGCTCAACTCCGCAATTCAACAACAGTTACCGTACTCAAAATGTATTTGTATACTGTTCAAATGAATGTCCAATGTCTGGGATTACCTTTCTCATTTCCTCTTCCTTCTGCTGCATGCAGCGACTTTTTCCTCACCTCAGTTGCTACCAGGGTCCTTGTTTAAATTTTCTGATTCATGTTTTTTTTTTCTTTTTTTTAGTCTAGGTTTCTTGATTGTCATGTTGTTATTCCATTCTTTTTTCTGATTCCATGTCTGATCTTCTGATTTTGTTCCTCCATGATATTTAAAATCTGAGCTAGCCATCTATCATCCCTTACCCTTGCCAGATATTTCCTTTTTATTAATCAACTTGTTTTTTTTTAATAAAGCTGTTAAAGAAAGTTGAATAAGAGAGAGAGATTATTGTCAATGTCTTATTTAAATGTTTTTAGTTAAACTGCACATTGGAGACTGGTCAAACGCAATTTCAGACTTCTGTGCTAACCCTGTTACATAGATTTTTGACAATAAAGTACACTTGACTTGACTTGAATGTGCTTTGTGTGCTAAATTATTATAGTAATTATTATCGTTGTTGTTGTCATTATATAGACCGTCATCTCCCTATTACACCTACATGACTGCAAATTATTTTTTTTCTATTTATGATAGCAGGTTTTTTTGTACATCTACATTTTCTTCTTTTCTACATTTGAAGAGCTCTATTCCAAAACGATATGTCCACCATTTCTGACTTTTTGCCTTTTAATATTGGAATTGACTGTTAAGAAGTCCTATCAAAACGTGCAAAACTCCACTCAAGCCTAGGTGACCTAAGCATGCACATTAAAGATAAGGTTACTAGCCTAGGTGTGGTCATAGACTCGGATTTGAGCTTTGAGCCTCACATCAACAAGATAACAAAATCTGCTTTTTTCCATCTTAGAAATGTCAACAAAGTGCGCGGCTTGGCCCCCCGACAAGACGCTGAGAAACTTATTCATGCCTTTGTCACCAGTAGGATAGACTACTGCAATGCTCTCTTCTCTGGTCTCCCAAAAAAATTGAAAATTGAAAAATAATTGACAAATTGCTACTCATTCAAAATTCTGCGGCAAGAATCCTAACAAGAACCAGAATGAGAGAGCACATCTCTCCTGTCTTGGCAGACCTGCACTGGTTACCTGTCTCACACAGAATCGACTTTAAGATTCTGCTCACAGTATTTAAAGCATTAAATGGACTTGCCCCTAGTTATATCTCAGACATGCTCTCTTTTTATGCCCCTGCTCGAGCTCTCAGGTCCACTGATGCCAAGCTGCTAAGGACCCCCACCCCCCCGCAGAAGAAGATCGGCGACGCCGCATTTGCCTGCTATGCGCCCAAGAGATGGAACGCCCTCCCCATCGAGATCCGATCAGCCAGCTCCGTTGACTCCTTCAAGAAGCAGCTGAAGACCCACCTCTTCATCCTTGCCAACTCCTAGCTGCCAAGGCGTCATAGTGTCCCAGCTGCCGCAGCGCCCTTACTACTCGCAACCAGCCCTGGCAGGGGGCTCCCCTAGGTGGCCGCTGGTCTCTGCCTGAGGTTTCTTCCTGACTATAGGGGGTCTTTTTTTCTCAGACTTCACTGAGCTTTTTTTCCCCCTTACAAACTATGAATCAAGCGAAAGGGAGTTTTTCCTCACCCCTGATGCCACCAGGGGCCGCACCTGAGCGCCCAATCTCTGTGCGACTATCTATGACTTATGATAGGCCCAGCCACTATGGACCTTACACATCTAAGAATCCTGGTCCTATCCTACGTTGACCTTATGACTCTACATTCTCTGTCTATCTCTTCTTCCTCTGCCTTCCTGCTTTTTCTGCCTCTCCTCTATACCTCTCCTTTTAAATCTATCTCTAACAATGTTTTTTTTTTTCCATTTGTTAAGCACTTTGAGTTACATGCCTTGTATGACACAGTGCTATACAAATACAATTATTATTATTATTATTATTATTATTATTATCATCTATGTGTGAATTCTTGCCATTCAAATGTTTTGAGAACATACTTTTAAACCTCTTTAAAAATGCATTTTGCAATGCAATTCAATGGAATGCCCAATACAAAATGTCAATTTCCCAATGTTCTATAAAATGGATATATCTCAGGGCCAGGGCGATGGGGTGAGGTGGGGTGACATTCATGTCAGTCACTGCTCGCTGGTGTGGCCTGGGAAATTGGGTAGAATAAGTTAAAATGCATTTTACGGCGCTGATTCTGTCTAATTTCCATAAAACTACTCAGTTGTTTCCAAGGTAATTAGGGGGAAACAATACGAGGGTGCTTGGATGGTTGTTTCTGTGCAATAACTATAGGAAGATGAAATCATGCACTTTACGACCATGATACCATTTAATGACAATTCAATTACGCAGCTGCTGCAGTTTAGTTACTGGCATACCTACCACCTGACTACTACAATGACACAGTAGCTGTTTCCATGGGTATATTAAAGGGGTATGCCACTATTTTGGGGCTTAATACAGTTAAAATCGTTGCCCAGGGTTTATAAAGGTGGTAAAGTGTCTTATTTTTCATGTAAGCCGTTGTCTTGCTTTAAGACAAGTTAAAAGAGGGAATATGTCGCTAAGCTAGTGAAAGTCAATGGATCCGTGTAGCATTGTGTTTGAATGGTGTCTCTATCTCGAAAGGCCTAGGAGGAGATCCATTTTCTATTTTTACTGCCCTGCACAAGAAAGCAACAAAGCAAGCAAGCTATCAAGCAGCTACCATCGCTATTAACGTCAACCTAATGCATGGAATTATTGACAGCTGTCAGTGACATTCCATGATTGTTGAAGGGGTATCCCAATATGTAGCGGTTGCGTTTCAAGCCCTGCACCTTACAGCTTCGTTGGAAAGCACGAGTGGCATGGGGAAGGCGCAGGGGTAGGGGTAGAGATTAGTAATGGGAAAGGCCCTAAGTACAAGGCCCGGGGGCCAGATCTGGCCAGCAGAGTCATTTTATTTGGCCCGCGAGATCATTTCAAATGTCTATCGCAGTTGGCCCTTATAAATTTATGTATAGCTTAACAAGACTTGAACGTAAAATTTTGTGTGTCACAGGAATGTGGTCATTGGGTGTGTCACCAATGCCAATGAAGGCACATTTGAACTAGCCTACCGTATATGATGGGAAAGAGTGTGTGTGAAATGTAACTATTAGCTTTAAGGGCATGTATGCACAATTTTTAAAATATAAATATTGGGTTCGGCCCACAACTCCATTCCAGATTTTGATTTTGGCCCTCGGTCAATTTGAGTTTTACACCCCTGTGCTAGAGATCTAGTCGTCGAAAGACCTTAACCCTCTGGTTGTGTTAGAAACACAGTTACGTTCATGGTGTTAACGGTCAAAATTTACTGTCTACACTAATACGGTAATAATACACTGATTTAAAAAAATTGGATTTGCATATGTTTTGATTGATGTCTTTTAGACATCCTTTTGAAACAAATCCAAGATTATTTAAATGTTATTCTGCTTTGTTTTAGTGATTTGTAGGCTTTTTTTCTTATCTTGCACCAATTCGTTTTATTAAAATTCTGTTCTAATAGTGAACATTGTAATAGAAAACAAATAATGCTCTTGTCGCTGTGAAACATTAACTTTGATATTAGAGATGGGATTTATGGCTCTTTTTCGGGATCCGGATCTTAGTGGCTCGTTCCTTTCAAAGAGCCGTTCAAAAAACTGGCTCTTTTGGCTCTTTTTTAAATTATTTATTCAGTGTTAAAAATTTAATATTTTGACTCCTCCTCAAGGTAATGTTGTCCAAACAACAACTGATTATTCTCCTGCTTCTAAAGACCGTTTTTGCCTCTCTTTGAGGCAAACAATTGTGTTTTTTCCCAAATTGAATTACTCTGGTCAAGGTCACGTGCTTAAAATGAATGAAAAATGAACGAAATAACGGCCGAGTGGCTCCCCCAGCTGTGATCCGGTTCCCATCGTTCACTTCAGAGAGCCGTTCAAAAGAACGGATCGTTCATGAACGACACACCTCTATTTGATATAGGCTTCAATAAAATGAACATTCCAATGTTGAAACAACAATAGTAGAACAACCCTTCCCCTGAAAGCTATGTTAAAGCCTGTTCCTCCAGGACATTCTGCTCCCCCAATATCATCTGTGTCACCTTGCCCTCTACTCTACTCCACTACGATACATGACATTTCTGGGTTTCCAGAAATTCCAAAATTACGTTTGTGTGTGTGTGTGTGTGTGTGTGTGTGTGTGTGTGTGTGTGTGTGTGTGTGTGTGTGTGTGTGTGTGTGTGTGTGTTTGCTACTTCAGTTTTGAATGTACTGTATACGGTGAATGTACTGTATAGAACTTTAGAAGATGTAAATTAATGGTCCGGTCATTTTTGTCTGAAACACCATGAAGGTAACAAGTTTCTATTGTCTTCCACAAATCTTTAGGAATTTCATTATATTTCCTTTTGGTCATTTGAATAGGTAAGCTGAAGGATATCATGAAGTCTCATTTGTGTTTGATGAAAAATAGAGAAGTTATTTAAGAATGAAGTTTCAAAACGGTCATTTTTGACCGTAACACAACCAGAGGGTTAAATAAATTAACCATAACTGTTTTTTTTTTTTAAGTTTAAAAACTAAAATGGAACTGTGACAATGCCAAGAACAAGAGGAGGATAAAGGGGTGTGACCACTTTGCACGTATAACAATAGGTGGATGTACAGTATGTTCTCCTTACTTGACACCTGTAGCTTATTACTACACATTGACTTCCTCCTGTGGCAAAGATCAAACCTGTTGCACTCGATTTAAGTTGGACAACTGCTTTAAATATGTGAGTAAACTTAATTCTTGTGATATATTTTTTTGTTTAGCAAAAATAACAAAAATGATGTCAGTCATGACTCATGTTGTTGTATAATGACCCCCCCTTCAATTTGACAGAAAGCTATGATGAAAAGAAATAGCACAATCTACAGTGATTGTCATTTGATATTATGCAGAGCAATGGTTTTATTTTTTTTCCCTAGATTTTACCAATACACTTACAACATTACAACAATCAACTTACATTTAGTCATATTTAATGCGTATCAAAGAGTACAAGAGTTTGTTTCATTTTTGTCAATACCTCTTGCTGAAAGTAAGCCTATCAGTGTTTCCCTTAAACAAACATAGTATGAGATGTATGGTGAAATTACAACTCAATTGTCACACCTTGAAATGCTGGAAATTTTATCTAAAAAAATGGGAAACTGCTGGGTGGAATACCAGCAGTTCTAGCAGTTCTAACTCTTAAATTCCTGAGACAAGTTTTTCTTTTACAATCATTATTCTTGACCGTTTCATATTTTTCTTTTTAAAATAATTATTATTTATTCGGCGATATATGTAGCCTACTATATATTGTTCATTATGGAGGAGTTGCAACCTTCATTTCACTGCCAATTGTGTCATCACGAGAAAGCATGTGACAAATAAAAAATCTTGAATCTTGAATCTAGCTGCAGGTAGGTGAAGTAAAAGAAAGTGTTTGTTTGTGCATTTCCGATTTAATCCAGGGCACACCCGCTCATCTGTAAATGGAGAAAAGCTTGGCTGCTTCTGGCCGTGGCCTTGGCCGGCATGTTTATATTTTACCTCCTTGCGCAGAACAATTTTACTGCCATCGGCCTAATGAGGTGATTGCACAATCCAAACTGTTCTCTATTCATACAATATTGTCCATTTGATCTGTCACTTAATTGTGTTGCCTTAGCCTATAATCTTCACAGTTACCTTCAAAAGAATATAGGATGTGCTATTCTGTGTATGTGTGTGTGTGTGTGTGTGCGTGTGTGTGTGTGTGTGTGTGTGTGTGTGTGTGTGTGTGTGTGTGTGTGTGTGTGTGTGTGTGTGTGTGTGTGTGTGTGTGTGTGTGTGTGTGAGTGAGAGAGAGAGAGAGAGAGAGAGAGAGAGAGAGAGAGAGAGAGAGAGAGAGAGAGAGATGTCAATGTCTTATTTATGTTTTCATATGTTATGTTTTAGGTAAACTGTACATTGGAGACTGTATACAGTACAGGTAGCTTACTCATTGCTCTTTTGGTGAAGTTTAGACTGAATGCACTTACACCTTTTTGTTTTATAAGCAGTGTAGATATTGTACATGAAGAAAAAGAAAGGAGCATTGACGCTGGTGGTATGACGAAGACAAGGTAAATAAACCAAGTGTCTATTCTTTCTTTAGTTGTCGTCGTATTAGAGCACTGAAAAGAAGTCGATCAAACCATAGCCCCACTACAGGTACAAGGAAATTAACCTATATTAACTTATTTAAAATGATTCGGTAATTCGTTAGATATTCAGTATTTTGGTTATATGCCGTCAGCTTTTGGAAGTTGAGATGCCATTTCTAATGCTTTAGGGCCCCCTTGTGGTGGAAGGGCCTTAGTGGCTGCTCAGCCTTATGTCCTGTTCCGTCAAGTGCAGAAGTGGTGCACTAAATTGGCCAGACAAAGGCACAATAGAGTGGAACCGGTGAGGGAAAAAATCTGCCATTTTTGTTGCACTCCCATGTTTTTGCCACTGCATCCCTTTCAGTGTTTGTCCTTTGAAACATTTTCACAGTGTTCTACTCTCAATTAGGCCCACTTTTGTTCATCAGTATAACTGATTGTAAAACATTTCCAATATTTTCTGTTTTTGCATGCAACCCTGACAGAATTATTGAAGGAACTTCACCGGCGTCATGTTCTTGTCGGGGTAAAAGTTTTGATGTAATGAATGGTATTAAGGCTGAGGAACGGGATGACGCCATGAAGAGACGAGCTGAAGAGTATGCCAAACAACAGCTCAGGCAAGTCGATACCTTTACAAATAAAAGTTTAAACAAAAAAATATTGTAAGTCCTGTGCTTTGTGTAACGTAACATAACATAAGTAGCATAGTTAGTCTGTACTTCAGTGTTGTGAAAAGTCTTACTTTTACTTAGAATCACCAACTACAGGGGTTGTTCAAAATAACGGAAACACCTGTCATTTTAGTGTGGAAGCTTCCTCCTGCATCCACAGTTAATCCTGTTGGATGTGGTTCATCCTTCTTGGTGGTATGCAGACATTACCTTGGATGCCGTGGCTCTTGATACATCCCAAAGACTTGCTGTCTCGATCAAAGATGCAGTTACATGCGCACCAAGAAATTATCCTTTTTGAACTCTGATATGTCACCTAATGCTGTGTGCATTGCAACATTTTAAGGAAAAGAAATGTGCTCTTACCCTACTAATTGAACCTTCACACTTCACTTTACTGGTGCAATGTGCAATTAATGAAGATTGGCAAACAGGCTGGTTCACTTGAGCCATGAAACTTCCCACATTAAAATTACAAGTGTTTCCATTATTTTGTCTGACCCCTATATAAATCCTACTAGATTACAACACTAGATCCTTATAACATCCTGTAGAGCAGGGAAGGGCGAGTGGAGATCTGGGGGCCACATACAGCCCCACCCCTCAGTGCGGTCCATAGATAAACAGATGACACACCATTGTGTGCCACTGACACTGATATCAAATATACGTATTCTTCTTATTATGAAATGTGAGCGCTGTGTAAATTTGGGCACATGTGTTTTAACCACATAATGCACACTGTACCTCCTGTGGCACACTGTAATAGTCTTGAAAAGTTAACTACCATAGTACTACACCACTATATAAAAACTTTATTACAGGCTCAAGGCCCACATGAGAGACAGCACAGTACATCAATTAAAACAATACAACACACATTAATAAATAAACATGTTTATACAAAAAATATACTATATACATATGAGTTAGTGAAGGCACACATGCCAGTGCTTCCAGATTTTAGACTTGTACCTCACAGAGCTACGACTTGGATCTAATATCTGAACAATAAGCTCATTTGTGTATTGTTCATAAACTTGAAGGTGAGATTTCCCACCAAAGCAATGAAAGTAGTTAGACCTAGTTTGCAGAACAGCTGGCTTGCTCTGGTACTCCTCCCAAAGGAGAATCCTGAGACAGTCGTTATAAGCTACTTTTAGCTTGAACAGGCTCTCCTTCTTGTATCTGACCCAGAGTGGAGCTGTATAAAGAGTGGAGCAATACGTTCTAAACAGGTTGATTTTAACATCTGTAGAACAGTGACGGAATTTTCTAGCCAGCATGTTGGCTTGAACATATAGAACTCTCCTCTGTCTGCTCATGTCAGCATCACCTTCCATCGTATCAGTTAGGATGTGCCCCAGATATTTTGTGGTGTTAGCTACTCCCAGCTCCTCTCCAGATAGATAGAAAGAAGGGAATTAAATGTTCAAGTCATCTTTTGTTCTACAGATCATAACAACACTGTTCTTTGCATTATATTTAATATCTAATTCTACCCCATAATCAGAACAGATAGTAGTTGTTGGAACCCACTGCTACTTGGTGATAGGATGGTCAGATCATCTCAATATAATAAATGGTTAATCATCATTCCACCATCATTCCACCATTCCACCTGTTTGGCATGCCCCCAATTGCCTAGACAGGTAATCTATATAGGCATTAAATAAGGCTGGAGATAAATTCCCCCCCTGCCGTACCCAATTACTGACATGAAAAGGTGCAGACAGAGTGTTCCCCCATTTAACCCGCACACTTTGGTTAGAGTACCAGAAAGCTAAAATTCGTATCAGACTTCTGGGGACACCCCTCCGAATGAGTTTATTAAACAATTTAAAATGATTGATGCGGTCGAACTCCTTGGACTCATCGATAAAACCTAAAAGCATACTAGAGCCCTGACTTCTATATGTCTCAACAACCTCTTTTAGTGCGTAAATACATTGGTCAGTGCTATGCTTAGGCTTAAAGCCAAATTGATTATCGGTGGTGGCTATACAGGCACTTATTTTGTCAAGAATGAGACTTTAAATAACTTTTGAGATAATACTGGCAAGGGCTATTGGCCTATGATTATCAATACTACCAACCTTGTCAGTCTTGTCCTTGATTAATGGGACAAGAATGACTGACATCATGGAATCAGGCAATATACCATGACACACCAGTCCAGAGAAGCTAATAGACAAAAGAACTGCCAGCCTGGGGCCAGCTAGCTTTAGGTGCTCAGATGTGATGTTATCCATGCCGCAAGCTTTTCTGTCAGCCCTATGGCCTTCACAACATCATTTGGATGAAAATAGATATATTTGTCCTCTATCACACCAACATCATTAGGCTCACTCTTCATATAGTTGAATAATGCTGAATGGTGCTGCCTCCTATGACATACGACCTCCTATGACATAACACAGGGCCTTTAGTAATGCACTATGACTTGGTCAACAGCAAATGTATAACAGTGTGTCTTAACGGGTTAAAGAGTCCATGCCACTCTAATTACATATCCATTTCGACTATCTGCTGGTGGCAAAGAAAAAATTTTGATCCGCCTTGTGAAAATTGCCCATCTCTCCTGTACAGTCAGAATATGCATACAGTGTACTGTCTTGTAGGGATTCAACCAATCTTCCAATCTTACTGTATAGTGTGAGTATATTTGCTGACTATTTCTCAATGGGCATTAGGGATTCGAACAGTCTCGCTGGAGTTCTAATCAGTCCAGCCAACTCACCCCTCCAGTACCCCTCATACGGGCTTACTGTGGAGCCCCTGAAGAGTACTCTGCTTCCAGGTAATAGTAACATTTATATTATATTATATTATATTATATTATATTATATTATATTATATTATATTATATTATATTTAGGGCTGGGCAACGTTAACGCGTTAACGTTGCGTTAACTATTGAGGTCAATATCGCCCGACTATTTTGTTAACGTTATAACGCAGCAGGGTTTTTTTCGTGTTTATTTATTTATTTATTATTTTTTTTGCCTTTTATGACCGTCGTTCGTGGCTTTTATTTTGAAAGCGTCAGCGCGCTTACTGCTGACAGAGAAGAAGAATGTCTAGAAAAGTAGTCAAAACAAAACAGGCATAGCCTACAGAAGGACGTCAACAACATCTGAATGGACATGTTCGGTACACAGTTCTGGTCCTCCTTGCGCAACTCTCGAGCAGCATGTGGCTCGTCTTTGCAGCTCACAAGGTTAGTCTATTGTACGGTCAGCATGAAAAGGGTACTGTTGTGCTGGCTGTCTATCAACTGTCAATAACGCCACGCGGACTTACTAAAGCCCTGATCAAAAAGCGAACCGCGAGATATTACATTCCTCACGCAACGTTTTGGTATGGCGCTGCGTGTGCATAGTCGGCTGCATCAACATGGTAGGCTATGATTTCGCGACATCTGCAACTTCGTCAGCATTTAAGATAGTGTTAGTCATGTCAACGTTATTGTTTTGAAAGATGTAATTGCTGTCAATGCCAACAGACAGTCAATTAGTTTCTAGTCGCTGAAACACCTTCCAAATAGCGACAGATAGGAGAGAAGGTGGGAGTCTGACAGTGAGAGAAGGCTGGACATATCTCACAGACGCACGCCTATGGCAAGCCGTTTTAACATATAGTTTTTTTTAAGTGACAAGCTTTTTTTTCTTTTTTTCTTGTAGGCCCATGTAGGCCATCCCAATTTTAGTTTATAATTTCTAATATATCAGTTTCAGTAGCCTACAATCTTAAATAGCCCTAGTGTAATATCGTATCCAATAATTTGTTTCATTAGTAGGCCTACATTGGATAGGCATATAGCCTACTACATTTAGACTGATAGGTTGGCAAATAGCCTACATTTCCATTGTGGAATGTTAAATAAGACCTACATAGGTTATCTACACAGTACATATGCAAATTATTCTTAATTATTTTATTTTATTAATTTTACAAATATTTTTATTTTATTTATTATTTATTTTATTTATGATTTATTATTATTATTTTTGGGTTTTGCGCGCTATGCGATTAATCGCGATTAATCACAGAAAGTCATTGAGTTAATGCGATTAAAGATTTTCATGTTTGCCCAGCCCTAATTATATTATATTATATCATATTATATTTAGGGCTGGGCAAACATGAAAATCTTTAATCGCATTAACTCAATGACTTTCTGTGATTAATCGCGATTAATCGCATAGCGTGCGAAACCCAAAGATAATAATAATAAATCATAAATAAAATAAATAATAAATAACATAAAAATATTTGTAAAATTAATAAAATAAAATAATTAAAAACGATTTGCATTTGTACTGTGTAGATAACCTATGTAGGTCTAATATAATATTCCACAATGGAAATGTAGGCTATTTGCCAACCTATCAGTCTAAATGTAGTAGGCTATATGCCTATCCAATGTAGGCCTACTAATGAAACAAATTATTGGATACGATATTACACTAGGGCTATTTAAGATTGTAGGCTACTGAAACTGATATATTAGAAATTATAAACTAAAACTGGGATGGTCTACATGGGCCTACAAGAAAAAAAGAAAAAAAAGCTTGTCACTTAAAAAAACTATATGTTAAAACGGCTTGCCATAGGCGTGCGTCTGTGAGATATGTCCAGCCTTCTCTCACTGTCAGACTCCCACCTTCTCTCCTATCTGTCGCTATTTTTAAGGTGTTTCAGCGACTAGAAACTAATTGACTGTCTGTTGGCATTGACAGCAATTACATCTTTCAAAACAATAACGTTGACATGACTAACACTATCTTAAATGCTGACGAAGTTGCCGATGTCGCGAAATCATAGCCTACCATGTTGATGCAGCCGACTATGCACGCGCAGCGCCATACCAAAACGTTGCGTGAGGAATGTAATATCTTGCGGTTCGCTTTTTGATCAGGGCTTTAGTAAGTCCGCGTGGCGTTATTGACAGTTGATAGACAGCCAGCACAACAGTACCCTTTTCATGCTGACCGTACAATAGACTAACCTTGCGAGCTGCAAAGACGAGCCACATGCTGCTCGAGAGTTGCGCAAGGAGGACCAGAACTGTGTCCCGAACATGTCCATTCAGATGTTGTTGACGTCCTTCTGTAGGCTATGCCTGTTTTGTTTTGACTACTTTTCTAGACATTCTTCTTCTCTGTCAGCAGTAAGCGCGCTGACGCTTTCAAAATAAAAGCCACGAACGACGGTCATAAAAGGCAAAAAAAATAAAAGAAAAAAAACACGAAAAAAACCCTGCTGCGTTATAACGTTAACAAAATTGTCGGGCGATATTGACCTCAATAGTTAACGCACCGTTAACGCGTTAACGTTGCCCAGCCCTAATTATATTGTTTTTATTATATTATGAAACTGATATTATGAAAATCAAGTGTGGTTACACCCAATCATTTAAATAAACTTGCCGACTCGTTAAGTAGTCAATGGCTACACACTAAAGTAAAACAATTTGGTTTGCCTTCATAAAAAATCTATTTAAAAGAGATGCTTTTTGTTTGTGTGTTTTTTTTAAAGACCTGATTTTAGAAAAGGTGGCTCGTATATGTAGAGTAAAATTAGTAGTAAATGACGTTTCATCCCTTAATCAATCTATAAAATCTTTCCAGGGTTGGCTGTGCATGCTCATGGAAGAAGGGGTGTGTTTAAGGTTTGCACTCATTCATTTTAACAACGTACAGAACAAAAAACTCAACTTAGCGAAGCACATTTCTCTCTGCTTTGCATAGGGAAATTCTAAGGCTCCACCGTGTTGACAAATAAACAAGTAAACATAAACAAAACAAATAAACAAGCCCAACATATTTGCTGTATCTCCGCTGGTTTTAGCTTATTGAAATGGCAGACAGGGGTCTATACTACAAAGCTGGTTCAAGATAAGTTAAGGTTAAGTTAAGAGGTAAGTCCTCATTTTCTAAAGAAAAGCTCTTGTATTAGATGATTTACCTCTTAACCTAACCTTAACTTATCCTGAATCAGCTTTGTTGTATAGGACCCAGAACTAAAGACACATGCAGAGAGGCCATTGCATGAAACAAAGTATACCTTTAGGCAGGGACATGTTTGCTGCTGGATACATGTGCATGTGCACTTTTCATGCATGAACAAATTGCCATAAGAATTTTGTGTCAATTTTGTGCACAGTAGAGGCCACAATGTACGCAGACGCATGTGTATGGTGCAATATTGACAAAACCATCAGGGCAATATTCCGAACTTCCCTGTTCAGTTTGTGGTAGAGTCAAACAATGGAGGAAAACATTAATGAGAGCCCCGTTGGCTATATAAAAAAAATAACCCTGACACCAAGAGCAGGCACCCTTTTCCCAACAACACCATACTAGAGGGCTTTCATAGCTCATCAAGTGACAACCATACAACTTGAGTTTTGGGTTCGTTTCTTGATGACTACTGTTCATGTGTAGAGAATAGTTTCATGTGAAGGAATAGCTTCATCACAAACCCAACTAAACACTGAATAGTTTAGCTGTGCTGATGTGACCATCACCAGAGTCAGGAGGTACTAGGGGTGTAAATAATAATCGAAATGTATGGACATATCGCGATATAATCTGACGATTGAATCGAATCGCATCCTATCGTGGGGCATTAAGTATCGAAAATAATCAAATCGCTGGCCCCTGCCCAATGCCCTAGCTCCATAACATAATAGAAGTGTAAAAAAGTTATTGGAAAAAAGTAATATCAAATCGCATTGTATTGTATCGTGGGGCATTCGTAGCTCATTGAGTAGCCTCGCGACGCCATCCTATATACTCCACCCAAAGATTTTGGCTCCGCACATAGTCTGGCAAAAGCCTCGAGCTCGGTTCTCTCAGTGTTTAGCCAATCTGCAAACAGTTGAGAGTGATGACGCGGAACTCACCCGCGAGCTCCGTTACTGATTGGTTAAGGTAACTATATTCATACTTTCATTTTGTTATTTGTTTGCTTTTGCGACGCTATATTGTAACAGGCATGCTAATAAAGCACAATATGGGTTTTAATTTGAGTTTGGAACGCCAATTAATTTTAAATGATAGAGTAAGATCAGACCATCTACCACCCTCCACGGAGACGGATTCCTCATGGCTTTTGCCAGACTGATTGACGGAGTCAACAGTCGGCTTCTCGCCCAGGCTACTCTTTGAGTGCCATGGACTTGAAAACGCGTCTTTTCAGAATGTATGGCACAGTGCCAAAGACTTGATATCACGTCAATTGTGTTTTTTTTTTATGGGGGTTGGGCCTAACACGTTGATCTGGCATGTTTGTTGTTCACATGGACGAAAAAGGTTGGTTGAAAAAAGCCTGCCAACCCCCTGGTCTGAATTTGAAAATGGCTGGCACTCAATGAGTTAAGTATCGGAAATAATCAAATCAAATAATCAAATGGAAATGTTGACATATTGTGCCATGTTTTATTGTCCATCCTGGGGAGTATTCAAAGAACATTGTTCAGAGGTGAACCAGGTTGAGGTAACTTTGACATAGTGGTAAATCATCTAATGGAAGAGCCTGGAGTCCTCATTTCCTTAACTAAATGACACCTGTGAGCTATATATTAGCAGGTTTTCCTCTTCCTTTAGGTTAGCCTAACTAGGTTTATCATGTGGGACCATTGGCAGGTGTCTGCCTGTTTGTTTGTGTGCTGCTCAGCCTCTTTGTGTGGATGCATACTGTAGGTGATCCTCAATGCCAAACATGGTGTCATGGCAGTGCCGACGTTCCCAGAGGGCCAAGCAGTCACAGGCCAGAATCAGAGTGCATTGGAGATCAGTGCCACCAGCCTGGTCACCCTGAATGAGATGCTGGCACAGGTGACATACAGCAGTGCCGTGTACCTCTTAAAGATGCAAGATTTGGGTAAGTTGTAGAGGGAGTGAATGGGGAAGGGTCTACGTTCAATGTTCTAATTACCAGTCTTGTACGAAATTTTGAATTGAAATTCGAAGTAATACCATAATACGAACGCTAGGTGGTGGTGGAAGCAGCCCAACAGGTGCCGGGAATTGACCGATTCAGAATCGACGTCCTCATGAATGCGTGCGCATCGTTGACTCAAACACACCAGAGATTCTTTAAGGGTATTACGAGAGACTCCACTCTTCTGGGTGGTACTCTAGGGGGAGTGCAGACTCCATCCAGAAACAATGGGCTGCGCTCTCTCGACAGCGGCCACTAGTGGTGTCAACAATGACTGATCTGGCGATGCAATCCAATGCGGGGCATGGACGATCCAATTAAATGCGGCAAATTCCAGAATCGATGCAGTGATTTTTTTAAGTTTCAATTACTTCCGTGGATATTTCGGGAGCAAATGAGTGTTAAATGAAATGAAACTACTTCAAAGCATTGCAAGACTGATACAGACTGATACAGAAAACAGCCAATAAATTGTTGCTCAGTATCTGACAACTTGTATTGCCTCATCATGACTGATGAAACTTTTGCTTTGCTCTCAGTAGAAATGTAATGCATTGCAATGCATTGTAGAATTGAATCGGATCGGATCGGATCGCATTACATACAGCCTCACCACTTCCTATTTTACCCATACCTGCAGTTCACCTAGTGACCCGCTAGTGGTGTGGATTGGCACTGCCCTCACGATCCGATTCGATCACGATCGGGAGGTAGCGATTCGATTCTATGCATTACATTACATTATATTGCATTTGGCAGACCCTTTATAAAATGCAATGTAATGTAATGTAATGCATAGAATCATTAGGCTGTATGTAATACTGGTTGACAGTGCAGACACTAAAGAGAGAAAAACTGCCATTCTGAAGGGTGTACTTGGATAAAAAAAAATAGAGATTCTGAAAAGTACACTTGTTATGCTATTTTGAGAGGGAAGAGGCTGTTCCAGAAGCATAGGATATGTTTGTTGTTACAAGACATTAAACTACTGACTGGACAAATGACATAACCAGGAATGCCCGTGTTTGTGGTGCCCACTGCATATCTGAAGTAAGCGCGAGCATCTGTTATCTTATTTCGGGAAAAAAACACCTGTCCAGTCTCGGTACAAGTGATGGTCAATTTTTTGAGGCAGCGGTGCGCATGCAGGCAAATTATGTCATATCTGTTTATAAACTCTAAAGGGGTCAATTGACACATACTGATACATATACAGCACCATCTAGTGTTCCCATTTTGTCATTACCTTACCTTACCACCCATTGAGAGTACATAGAACACCACCATCTAGTGTTCATATTAAGGCATTATATGGCCTACTGTGAATTTCAATTCGGAATTTTGTACAAGTCTGCTAATTACACGATCAGGACTGTGCCAACAGGGGATGACAAAGGGATCAGCTGTCCCAGCCAGGGAGAAGCCGGGCTCAGAATTGGGTCCTTCAGACATTGTAGTGTATTTATGGATTGAGTTGTGGGGGTGTGGCGGGGTGGGGGGGTGAATGTATTTGATGACTTTGTCCAAGGCCCGTCCAAAGCCATCAGTGGCCCTGGACACAACAAATACTTACCACCACCTTCACCTTTACCTGGGCCCTGCAATATTAGCAGTTTTTTAAGCTCACAGCCTGTTTTGCTTATACCTGAATGACTACAGTATGTAGGCTGTGGTTACTCAAATCTGTCTTTCTCCTCAGTGCACTTTATTTTTGAGGACCATGAGGTCATGTTTCCGATCACAATCCAGAAGCCTTCTATTCCTGTTCTTTATGACCCGGGCGCAGGTAGTGTCTCAAATCATTCCTTACAAGAAAATCTACTGTGAGGGTAAAGGCTGTATGTTCATTCTCTCTCTCTCTCTCTCTCTCTCTCTCTCTCTCTCTCTCTCTCTCTCTCTCTCTCTCTCTCTCTCTCTCTCTCTCTCTCTCTCTCTCTCTCTCTCTCTCTCTCTCTCTCTACTGACCAGATATTAATTCAATGGTGACCATAGTCACCAAGACATTTTTACGATATAAACAGCTGGCAGTCTTGATCAAAAGCATCAGGGAGAAATACCCGGACATACAAATCCTTATCGCAGATGACAGCCTCAAGATAGAGAAAGTGGAGGGTCACAATGTTTACCAGTACACCATGCCTCATGCTCAGGTACTGTCCCTATATACCCCTCATTTCATACTTAATATTTATTATACTGAATATTTGTTCCAGTCATAGTGCATTTTTGTAGTGTGTGATTTTTGCTGTTGTTGTTGTTGTCGTTTTTTCGGGTTTTTTTGTTGTATTTTTATAAATTATTATTATTATTTTGCCAGGGCTGGTTTGCAGGTCGGAATTTGCTTGTCTCCCAGGTAACCAGCAAGTACTTCCTGTGGGTGGATGATGATTTCCTGTTTGTGAAGGACACCAGCATTGAGAAGTTTGTGGAGATTATGGAAGCTGTGCCAAACCTGGATGTGGTAAGCCTGTCTCACGTTCACTTCTGTCCTAAATTGCAGGCCAGTAAACATTCCTAATGACACTAAAGTTGTTACTGTATGTACAGTATGTCAGTGACGTGCGGTGGGATTTATGGCTGGTGAGGCAGTAACTTTTTCAATATCAGATTTTCAAATAAATAATTGCCAAATAGGCCTACCGACAAGTTCCATTATGTCATAGCAGCTTTCTTAACATAAGGTAGGCCTACATATTTTGACATACTGCATTTCCGCAGAGAAAATGCTATTAGATCTCTCTCTCACACACACACACACACACACACACACACACACACACACACACACACACACACACACACACACACACACACACACACACACACACACACACACACACACACACACAGGATTCAAACAGTGGTCTCACATAAACCACACAGCACCAATGTGGACAGCAGAGCAGAGGAGAGGAGAGTAGTGGAGAGGAGAGAAGAGGAGAGGAGAGGAGAGAAGAGGAGGGGGGAGGAGAGGAGGAGAGAAGAGGAGAGAGGAGAGGAGATGAGAGAGGAGTAGAGGGGAGGAGAAGAGAGGAGAGGAGATTAGATGAGAGGAGAAAGGAGGAGTGGAGAGGAGATTAAGGATAGGAGAGGAGAGGGAGAGGAGAAGAGAGAAGAGGAGAGGAGAGGAGATGGGAAAAGAGAGGAGAGGAGATGGGAAAAGAGAGGAGAGGGGGAGAGGAAAGGAGAGAAGAGAGGAGAGGGGGAGAGGAAAGGAGAGGAGAGAAGAGGAAAGGAAAGGAAAGGAAAGGAGAGGAGAGGAGAGGAGAGGAGGAGGGGAGAGGAGAGGAGAGGAGAAGAGGAGGGGAGAGTGTAAGCTCCTTCACAGCCCACTGCTCTCTCACACACACACACAGGATTCAAACAGTGATCTCACATAAACCACACAGCAGCACAAATGTGGACTGAGCATCACGGCGGATGCTCAATGAAAGACACACAGGATTCAAAACATGGTGTCATATAGACCGCTGAGCACCACAGAAAAAAATGGTGTGATCGCTTTTGTGATACGCACTGGATTCTCGTGCAAATGTAGGCCTACATCTACTTGTACGAGGCTACGGCAAGCGATGTGGGACAAAGGTGTGGCAGGAAGCGAATGTCAACATAAACAGATATTACACAAGCTTCGATATGGTCACCAAATATTTTGGGACAGTCATTTCTGTTATGCCTACACTTTGGAATTAAATCAGAGTCTTGTAGTTACACGGGTATATTTGATTTACCTCAACGGTACCCTGTACTCAACTTTACAAACAGTTACAGGGCACATGAGAATCCGGTGCCCATCACAAAAGCTACCACACTGGACAGAATCACGGCGGATTCTCTCTCTCCCCACGGGTCTCACAAACACAGGCTTCACACACATAGGAAACACTGGTCTTACCTTAACTCGTAAATCGGGTCCATGCGCCGCTCTTTCACGGTTCTCCTCCATCACTTTGGCGTTGTGCATGCTAACGTTAGTTTAGCCGGTGCTGTCCATCCAAAACCACATCTATTCGAGACGCCCCAAACGTCTCCAAAGCAATTTGGCATTGAATATGAGTAGCCGCGAGAATTTGTGTTTCGTGAGGCTCCTTAGTGAATTGTTAAGTCGTAAAATCCCATGCGTATGGTCTTCCACACATTCTCGCCGGTTGCAAACAAGACACAGGGGAAAATATTTTCTGTTGTAGGCCTACCACTCACTTTGAAATGATCGGGTAGTTCTTATCTTCTGACCGGTCACCTGCAGTAGCAAACCCTTCAGCTCTGTCGGTCCTCCATTCTTTATCACATATATTCCCCCTGGAAATCCAACTTTGAGAATGCTCTTAGTTTCGTTATGAAATCCACTTGTAGCAGTCAAAGTGAACAAGCTAGCCAACAACACCGACTGACTGTATTGTGAACTTCAGATTCGCTATGACGTAACTGGCCAGCAAGACTCTCAACGCCAGAACGAGCCTGCGGCCAGGCTACTGTTCGCCTCACCTCTGTATCTTTCAGTGGGTGTTATGCCAAAGCGTTCAGACTAAAGAAATGATAATCACACGTAGAAAATAGTAAAAAAAAAATATCAGGAAATGAGGGCACACCATACATACTTCTATTAAGGTATAAAAACGTTTAATACAATATTACCAGGTTGCATTCACAGAACGGGCAAAATGGCGCATGCGCTCAAGCTTGTTAACAAGGGATTGCGCATTCCGGGGTGAGGCCAATTCAGAGTTGCCTCAAATTCAGCGTATTCGGAGCAATTTGACATGAAATGGGCAAATATTACGACTTTGGCCACGAAAATGATTGAAAATGAGTGAAATTGTTTAAATACTGCTCAAATGGTAGTTATGGTGCAGATACTCGAAAACAATAGCTGTTATTGTTACTATTATTCACATTTACTGCATCTCATCATTCTCATGTGGAGCTGGTGAGGCCGTGCCTCCCCTGCCGTATTGGAGTGCACGTGCCTGCAGTATGTACAGTGTACAGTACGTACAGTACGGTAGGGGCAGCCGTGGCCTAGTAGTGGTTAAGGAGATGGACTTTAGATCAGAGGATTACAGGTTCAAATCCCACCCTTACCACTCCCCACCACACTCCATGGCTGAGGTGCACTTGAGCAAGGCACCTAACCCCACACTTCTCCAGGCACACTACACCAGGGATTGTAACCAATACCCTGTACTTAAAAAATAAGTGTAAGTTGCTTTGAATAAAAAAGCGTCAGCTAAGTGTAATGTAATGTAATAATGTACGTGTACTGTATGTGTTACGTGTGTGTTTGTGTTTTATCTGGACACAGCTGGGGGGTGCTGTGGGAGGAGACCAGTTCTACTTCACTCTGGAGCATGAGGTGGGAGCGGAGGGGGAGGGCGGGTGTCTATCGCGCCGAAAAAAACAACGACACGCCCCTCTGGACGGCTATGAGGACTGTGTGCTGGTGGATGGCGTGGTCAACTACTTCCTGGCAAGGACAGACGCCGTGCGCAGGGTGGGATTTGACCCCTTGCTACAGCGCACAGCCCATTCCGGTTGGTTGAGCATCTAACATCTAGGGTCGATGCTAAGGTTTTGGAGGCCCTAAGCATAACTGGCCAGGAGCCCCCCTCATGATTAAGTAATAGTAATAATAATAATCTACTAACTAATACATATATTTTTTGTAATGTAATTCAACATTTTTTTCATGACATTTTCTTTAGTCAATCTCAATTTAAGAGGCCGCAATTTTGGGGGCAAAGTGGTTGGTGCCCCATGCACTGATTGGTGCCCTATGTGCTCTGCTGATGTCTAGCGGCAGCCCTGGTATCTAGCATCCCATTCCCTCTCCATAACTCCACCCCCACCCCACCCCCATCCTCTGTCCTTCTCTTTTTGTATCTCTCATTCTATCGTTGTCTTCGCCTCTCTCAGACTTACTCTCTTATTCCCCACGTGTACTCGTTTTCCAGTATTTTAGTGTAAATGGACAGTGCATTCGCAATAGATACAATATAGACACGAATCAGTGTAAATTGGCCCTTATTTTCTTTCCCTTAGAAATTGTTTTACACCCAATTTGTGGTGCAAAATTAAAACGTTATGAGAGTATGTCTATATACAATTTGTGGTGAAAAATGAAAACGTTATGAGAGGATGTCTATACACAATTTGTGGTGCAAACTG